>NC_056732.1:1848806407-1848886940 GCF_019279795.1 Protopterus annectens | reverse complement strand
AGATTCCCCATTCCCATATCATCTGATGCCAAGGCCATTAAACAAACAATACAAAAAAATTGGGGTATTCTCCAAAGTAACTCAGAGATAAGCAAAGCATTTGGCAGCTTACCACTTTTCAGCTACAAAAAGACCAAATCTCTGAAGAAATTGTTTCAACAACCATACCCCACCAGCCTCACCCGCATCGGGATCACTACAGGCACGACCCCTTGCGGCAGTTGCATCTGCTGCCAATACATCCTAGTAGGAAATACAGTGCACATCAGAAGCATTGACCGCACAATCTACCTACGAAATGCCCACAACTGTAACAGTACTAATGTAGTATATATTAGTATCTGCGCACACTGCCAAGCGTACTACATAGGAATGACCTCGCGCAAGCTAAGCGACCGAATAAAAGAACACTACCAAGCCATTCGGCGGGTAGATGACACCAACGCGCTAGCCAAGCACGCGAAAAACTGCATAACCCCAACCCTATTTCATTTCACGGTACTGGATAAAGTCACTACCTTTAGTGATGATTCATCCACACCTCTTGAAGTCAGGGAACTCAGATGGCAAGTTGATCTCAGGGCTTGACACGCCCCCTGGGTTGAACGGCGCACTTAACATAAAATGCCTACTTAAATGGAATAGATAATGGCTATACGTCACCACGCTATACCAGTGGCTCTAAAACAATTGTAATTTATACCCGTGTATAAGCATTAAGCTAACCATATGATTTCTGATGAAGTTCGATGTTTACCTAATAAACGAACGAAAGCGCTTAAATCCTATCGAAGTCTCCGTGGTGGTTCTTTGCTTCTATTGATCAACCAGTCTGCCTTTGTTTAATAAGTTTTTCTATCAGTTCTGGGGATAGTTTTTCAGAAGTGTTAGTTAATTAGTCTCCTCAACTATCCGATCATGGAAGCCCACACCACCAACCGAGAAGAAGTCGGCGCAGGCCATTTTCCACAAATCAATCCTGGTAGCCAAGACATGTTCGAGACCGCGACCCAGAGCAGGTCGAGAGACTTGGCAAACCTACTAAGAGCGATGGAAAATACAGGAGATGGCCAAAGGATACCTACCCAAAGACGCCCAACACAGATAGATCCCGACCAAAGAACTCAGTCACGCGACGGACCGACAACACAGCCAGAAGACAAGGAACTGAGTCAAGAGGCCAGCTCGTACAGCAGAAAGGCCAGCGGACCTACCGGCGACCATAAAAAAGGATTGTCGGTTAATGAACTTTTGGCGCGAAATGAACGCAACCCGTTCATGGACCTACTCCCGCGTAACCCCACCAGCAATAACCATCAATCGGGAGAAGAAAACCGCCTCACCATTAACGACTGCCGATTTCTCATCCATAAACTAGAAAATTTGATGCTGAAATATAAAACCCTAGAATACGACAATTTTTACCTTCTTAAATGTATCAGCAGCCAAATAGTACCCAAAGGACTAAGGGTATCTAAATTCCCCAATGGAATTATTAGCAACAGCGAGACACACATAGCCTTATCCAAAGTGTTCCAGGAAACAGGCATGAAAACTATGGAAATCCTAATTAACCACAACCTTAAGAACCAAGAAGAACTAATGGACCAAATTACGGCTATCAATGACATTGTCACTCAACATCCCAGTTTCAACATCTTACTTAACGATTGGAAAGACATTAGCAACAAACTGTCTAATCATGTGAAACACATCATCAAAAAGAAGAGCGACAAACTTGCCAGAGATTGGCAGGACTACCAAGACAAACAGGCTTTTCCCATTATCACGGGCAGAGCCAAAGACAACGACGACAATACGGGAACTGATGACCACATGGATATGGAACGGAAAGACACAAGAACCAACGCTAAATACAACAAGATGGGACCAGCAGCTAGAAAAAGTGCTTCCATAACAAGACCGAGATCGAACCCCATGGAAGGGGACAGCACCGATCAACCACACAGGTCAGTACCCCCCCCCTTCTCCCCCCAACATAGTGCAGCCTCACAGGCCTAATCGCTCCAACGAAAGCCAGGCTTTTTTAGAGATAGGCATGGACACCAAACGCATGCCCCCGGACAGCAACAACACAAGGGGCCGGGGGAGAGAGAGAGGACGTTCCCACACAATCTGGCACAGCGAGCCCAGGCGGAGCCAGAGGAACAACCATTCTTAATGAAAGACACAATCTTTAACTTAAGCAAGGTCCAGCTTAGCAAAGAAATGACTAGTATTCTCAAAAAAGGACTCAACTACATCCCTCCACAGAGAGCCAACAGCACAGACGTACTACTTGACCTAAAACTATATTGCAGAAAACTTAACCTCAAAAACTTGTTTTCCAATAACAATAAAAGGAGTATAGATCTACTCGAACTTGCTGAAGAAAGCGAGAGCACAAACAATAACCCAATTGTTACAAATAACCCAAGTGTGACAAATAGTAGTTCAAATGTTTCAAATGCTTCTATTGTTTCAAATGCATCTAATGTTTCAAATGCATCTAATGTTTCAAATGCATCTAATGTGTCTGATTTTACAAGTTTTTCACATGCATCTAATATGTCGGATTTTACAATGTGTTCACATGCATCTAATGTGTCTGATTTTACAAGGGTATCACATGCGACTAATGGTTTGACTAATGCCTTAAATAATAAAAGGTTTCCAAGAGATATTAACGATACAAGTATTTCCAATGATACAAGTATTTTCAATGATAGAAACGGGTCTCTTGCTAGGTCATTAACTGCAAATGGCTCTAATGGGGCTGATCTTACAATGTTTTCGCATGCGACTATTGCCCTAACCAATGCCTTAATTGATACAAGTTTCGTAAGTAATACAAGTTCCGTATTTAGTACTATTGTCTTAAGTGATACAATTGTTGTAAATGGAACAAATGCCATCTTTGATACAAACAGGGGATTTATTACAAACATGCCTAACGAAACAAATGTCTCAAACTTAGCCATTGTATTGTCTAGAACACAAGATGGGCCGCATGGCAGAAACCGTGCCTACAGGCCCACTGAAGATGCTGCCAATCTTGCTATAGGTGCCTTTCCCGCCAATGATGCCAACCCTAGGAGGTCTGCTACGCTTGTTAATACGGGGTTCAATACATCCAATGCAGCCGCTAAGTACGCAGGTGGAAGTTTAGGGTAGGCCCCTAGCGCGGAGCGCAATCCCCTTAACACGGAACGCGACACCGTAAATGCCATGTGTTCAAGAGAACAAGGAAATAGTTCCAGAGCGGAACGGGATATCTCTAGCACGAATATGCCCAGAGATATTCGCGAGGTCCCCAACCCTAATCGGGGTAATGGTGAGCTTGATACCCCATACCCCAGCTTAGCTAGCAACGAGCGGGAAGGGGTCACTAGGATGGAGAACAGAGTGGCTGTGCCTGACTTTACCATTAATGATGCTCACAGGGCCAACAGAACTGAGGTCGACTCATTAGCGGGGAGCGAAAGTATCACATACAGTGTCGACTCACTTACAGCGAGCGACACTGGCACCACCATCGATGCTAACGGCCCAGAAGGGCATACCCCTGAAGGGGTCACCCCGCACGTGCAACTCAGCCCAAGACCAAGCGTTGGAAACTATCGACGCAGTCTTAGAAACCTTCACAATAGACCACCGCAAAACAACGAGGCTGAACAGAATACGAGCCACCCCTTTGCCCAAGGGTACCACCGACCCGCACTTAATGGGCACCTAGGCTCCCAGGCCTCCCTATCAGGATCACAATGTAGTTCGATATCAGAAGGACCACCGATCCTAAAAAGAGGAAGCCTGTTTAACCCTTCGTTAAATAGCACCATTAGCACATACTCAAAAGTATGCGAAAATGAGATCAGGACCATACTCAAAAACAAGCCCATCCAACACTGGGGGCAACTTACACCCAAAGAAAATGAAGCCCTAAAAAACCTGCGACACACTCATGACCTACAGATCATGAAAGCCGATAAAGGAGCAGGTATTGTTATCATGCAATTTAATGATTACGTCTCCAAGATGCAAGAAATTCTCACAAAAGACGACAGCTACCAAACTGTCACTAAAGAAGCAGTTATTAACAGCTTCAAAAAAATCGATGCTACCCTGCAGAGATTATATTCAAGTAACAAAATAGAAGACTTCGAACTTGAATTTATGCAAGTTGACGCACCCCAAGTGGGTACTCTATTTGGAATACCTAAAATACACAAAAACGTGCATAATCCCCCATTGAGACACATAGTCTCGTCCAAACGAACCAGAACCGAATATATTTCGGAACTCCTGGACTTTTACCTAAACCCAATAGCCCAAACTTCAGAATTCTTTCTGAAAGATTCGTGGCAATTCCTACAGGAGATCCATGTATTCCAAAACGACATAAACAACATGTCTGAAGAGTACACACTAGTCACTCTTGATGTAGTAGCGCTGTACCCCAGCATACCTCACCAGCAAGGAGTCAATATGATTTATGACTACCTAATTAAGCATAGAAATACCAACCCCAATAGAGCAGAAACATTGTGTACCCTCTTGAAACTTGTTCTGGAAAACAACTATTTTTCATTCCAAAACACCATCTACCATCAACTTAAAGGGGTCGCCATGGGCGCCAAAATGGCGCCCTCATACGCGAACCTAGTTCTTAGTGCATGGGAAGCGGACAAACTCAAATCCCTTGAAGGCTTCAAAAATATTGCACTATACAAGCGCTATATCGACGATGTCTTCTTTCTGTGGAAAGGGACCCCACCACAGCTACACAAACTGCTAGGAGACATAAAAGAGAGCATCAACTTTCTCACGTTCTCCATAAGCACCCTAGGCAAAACAGCTCACTTCCTTGATGTCACCCTGTCGCTGGATAGGGCTGAAGGGGAAACCAGATACAGCTTTAAATCAAACATCTTTAGAAAGAAAACCTACCAAAACAACTTTCTAGATTTCAAAAGCCAGCACCCGGCCTTCATGAAGAAGAACATCGTGAAAGGCCAGCTGGTGAGGCTAAGCAGACTTATCAGCGATGACACTGACTTTAGTACTGAAAGCCTACTGCTATGCAATCTTTTCCTAGAGAAAAATTACCCCGCGATCTTTGTTCACAACATGGCCAGAGAAGTCACCGAACAAAGATCTTCCCGCCACAAACCCATCCTTAAGCATGGATTCACCTGCCGTACCATACAAAGCGAATACAGCCCACTGAGATTCCCCATTCCCATATCATCTGATGCCAAGGCCATTAAACAAACAATACAAAAAAATTGGGGTATTCTCCAAAGTAACTCGGAGATAAGCAAAGCAGTTGGCAGCTTACCACTTTTCAGCTACAAAAAGACCAAATCTCTGAAGAAATTGTTTCAACAACCATACCCCACCAGCCTCACCCGCATCGGGATCACTACAGGCACGACCCCTTGCGGCAGTTGTATCTGCTGCCAATACATCCTAGTAGGAAATACAGTGCACATCAGAAGCATTGACCGCACAATCTACCTACAAAATGCCCACAACTGTAACAGTACTAATGTAGTATACATTAGTATCTGCGCGCACTGCCAAGCGTACTACATAGGAATGACCTCGCGCAAGCTAAGCGACCGAATAAAAGAACACTACCAAGCCATTCGGCGGGTAGATGACACCAACGCGCTAGCCAAGCACACGAAAAACTGCATAACCCCAACCCTATTTCATTTCACGGTACTGGATAAAGTCACTACCTTTAGTGATGATTTGTCCACACCTCTTGAAGTCAGGGAACTCAGATGGCAAGTTGATCTCAGGGCTGACACGCCCCCTGGGTTGAACGGCGCACTTAACATAAAATGCCTACTTAAATGGAATAGATAATGGCTATATGTCACCACGCTATACCAGCGGCTCTAAAACAATTGTAATTTATACCCGTGTATAAGCATTAAGCTAACCATATGATTTCTGATGAAGTTCGATGTTTACCTAATAAACGAACGAAAGCGCTTAAATCCTATCGAAGTCTCCGTGGTGGTTCTTTGCTTCTATTGATCAACCAGCCTGCCTTTGTTTAATATATATATATATATATATATATATATATATGTATATATGTATCTATATATGTATGTATGTATATATATATATATATATATATATATATATATATATATATATATATGAAGAATTTATATATTATATATACATATATAATATATATATATATATATATATATATATATATATATATTATTAATTAAAAGGCCTTAATTTTGATTGCAATGTAAATAGGACATGTTGAGGGAACCAATATGCTTCTCAGAAAATTCCCATTTTCTGTAACAGACTCTACATCCATGTAAAGCAGTGTTCCTCCTTACCCTTGTTTAAGGAAAACTTGGACCACTGGATGGGTAATCGGAAATTCACTGTGGTCTGGTTTGCAAATCTCTGATGGACAAATGCAGTCAGTAAATCACTCCCTATATAAATCAAAGTTGTCACATTTGGGTTGCATGGCCAGGTGTATAAGGTCTATAGTGGCCATTAGCTTAGTATATATCTATAAATAATTTCACTACTTATGATAAAAATTTTATTCACATTAAAACTTGTAGTATACAGAAATAAGAATGCTTAAAATACATTTCAGTAAAAAAAATATCTTTGACTGCCATTCAATAGATAGTACTTCTCAGTTTACAGTGTGCAAAGTACATTGTCAAACATGCATTTGTTTGTAATACAATCAGAAGTAATATTTCAAGATAGTGAGGGCCCACTTAATGGCCTTGCTAAGCTTCCAACTAATACAGCAGATGGTGTACACCTACCATTCTACAGCCTAACACAAAACTGCACCTACATCTGTCAAGAGGTTTATTCTCAGCACCAGCAAGAACCCAGGATTACCTCTTTCTATAGTTCATATGGGCTTACTTGCATCTGTAGCATATTTATAGGCGCTTCAATATTCTTCTTTTATAGCCCCATTGCTGCGAATATTTGGGTATCTGTATTCCACATTGCTATAGTCTGGCTTGTCTTTTGATTTTTTTTCCCCAACACCTCTTCCTGCGCGTGGGCAATGCACGGCCCCCGACAAAGTGAAGGCACCAAAAAACACACAAATGGAGCCAGCAGTTGGTGATAAAAACTGTATTAATAAATTACAGCATCATAGCAGAAAAAACACACATACCGGTTTCGGCTGGTAAATTACACAGCCTTCATCAGTGTATCAAGAATAACCAGTGATTCCTGCCATTTAAATATGTAAGCATAAACACCCATTGGTGGAAACATTATAAATATTCATTAAGTCCTGGAGGGAAAAGCCCACCCAGCTTAATGATCCACTTTTTTTCTTTTCTGTTCAAAATCTCATGCCAACCACTTTTATTTTTTCGATCTCCCTGAATCACATCAATAATTGTGAATAGAAATATTGCTGATGAATGTGATAACTGATGTTTATAAAGTGCATTCGTAATTTTTTTCTGTTTAATGTTGCTATAATGTTCAGAAATGCGTAACCTTAAACATCTTGAAGTCTGGCCAATATAAAATGCACCACATTTGCACGTGGCCAAATAAATGGCCCAATCCGCACTACAATTGCAAAAGATATTAATATCAAAACCTTAGGACAATTACGGCTAGAAAATTCTTTGGTAGTACAAATATATTTGCAGTTTACACAATGACCACAGGGAAAACAACCATACAGACTTTGTCCAGAAATAGTAGTTTGTATTTTACCCTGCCCCTCATATCACTGACTTTATAATGATTAAAATAAGATTTCAAATTTTTACCATTTCTGTATGAAAACATACATTTATCAGGGATAATCCTGGCAACTTCTGGATCACTCTGCAAAATATTCCAATGACGCCGAACAATATTGGCGAAACCCATACTGTTTCTCCCATAGGTAGTTGTAAGTCTCAGTGAATCAGATGTTGTGTTAACCTTATTATTATCTTTGTATTGAAGCAAATCACTCCGCTCCATACCTTGTACCTGACTCATGGCATTAATTACAACCCCTGTTTTGTAACCCCTCTGCTTGAACCTGTTTATAAGGTCCTCCAAATTTTTATGATACGTAGATTGTTGAGAGCATATTCGTTTGGCTCTGATAAATTGGGATTTTGGAATATTGTTGGCTATATGGGGAGCATGGAAACTTGTGGCATGTAACAATGAATTATATTGGGGGAATTTCCTAAATGTCTCACTCTCAAGTGTACCATCAGAAAGTTTACATATCACCACATCCAGAAAAATCATCTTATGGGCATCATGTTGTTCCGTAAACCCTAGGCCCCATTCATTGTTATTTAAATATTCCACAAAAGCCAACAAACTAGACTCCGAGCCCTTCCACACCAGCCAGATGTCATCAAGATAACATCTCCAAATGTCCAATTCATGAAGGAAAATATTTCTGGTAGAGTCATAGATCAACTTGGTTTCCACATAAGCCATAAAAAGATCGGCATATATAGGGGCAAAAGAAGCCCCCATAGCCGTGCCCTTAATTTGCCAGTAACATTTATCTTTATAATAAAAACATTGCAAGTAAGGACATATCTGGCCATGTCAACCAAGAATTCATTAAATGAGACATCATATAAACCAGAATATTCCAACCAATACGCCAAAGCCCAAGGCCAGCTTGGTGTGGGATATTGGTGTATAGGGCACATACGCCTAGTGTGCATAAATACCAATCTTTTTCCAACTGAGCATCAGATATGATTTGTAAAAAACTAGTGGTATCATTTAGTCTTGACCGAAGGCACCCCAACAGAGGTTTTAGATGTTTAGTCAAAAACAGAGACAGGGGTTCAGTTAAATATCTTCTGCCGAAACTATAGGTCTACCCGGTGGGTGTGTAAGATTCTTGTGCACTTTTGGTAAAAAATATATGTATTGGCAATTGCAGTCTTTTATTGTTAATTGGAATAAAGTGTCTTTAGAAATTATGCCCCTCTCCAAGGCATTTTTGAGGAACAGTTCAATACACTTGCTGAATCTGAGTGTAGTGTCATGTAACATACAATTATAATACCTTGTGTCTGATAATTGTCTTAAGGCCTCTTTATTATAGTCATCCCAATTCTGTATCACAACTGCCCCACCCTTGTCTGCTGATATGATCACAATTTGGTTATTTTTCTGAAGTTCAAGTATAGCTTCTCTTTCCTTATAGGATATATTATTATGCTTCCATGCTAAACTCGAACTATGAAAATGCACATCCTTCAGAACACTGTTTTGAAATTGGTGAACAACAGCATTCATGGGTGGAGAAAATTTAGATGTGTGATATGTAAATTTGCCCTTTTCACAATTGACACTAGAATCCCCAAAAACAATTTCAAATTAATCAATCTACAAAAACTGGACAGATCCTGTGCAAATGTATCTTCAGAAATGATGGCACCTGGAATAAAATTAAGGCCTTTATTCAAGATTTTAACATGAACCTCATTTAAGACAAAATCAGACAGATTCAAAATATTATTGACAGAGTTTGAATTCAAGTCCCCAATGCCATCTCCAAGAGCCCCTGTACATTGTGTATTCTTTTTGTGTTTCCGCCCACCCCTTCTACGTTTCCTAAAGGGGCCACCCCCGAACTTCTTTTAGGCAATGGTGATCCTGTTGCTGTAAGGGATTCATTATCAGTACCTGACGATGTGTCGTCACATGATGTAGAACCATTCTGATTATTTTTCCTTAGGATAGATTTAGGTCTTTTTCTTTTCCTATCTGATATAGGAACATTATTAAACCTTACATGTTTGGGTTGAAAAGAAAATGGATTCCCCCGGGCATAATCATCTTGATCTCTGTTAAATTTTTTCATCTTACCCTTAGTTCCGCATCAAATTTTTTCAGATCCTGTGCCACTCTGTTCAATTTGCCTTCAAATGAAGGTTCTTGTTCAAAATTTTTTAACTTGTCAGCCAAAACCATGATTTCAGACAACCCCTTATCAATGGCTCTATTATGAAATTTGTAAAGTTCACCCACAAAAGACATAGTGGCTTCATGTTGAATTTTGGCCCATTGAGTAGTAAGTTCATCATCTGCATCACCCACATGCGGAGCAATCCTAATCCTAAGACCCCCTAGGGGTAATATTCGCTGTCTGGTAAGCCTTGAAGAGCTTGCTATGCCATACATTAGCTCGTAAAACCCTGAATGATTTATTCAAGTCATCAATTAAATATTGACTTGTGATATCAGGGTTCTCATTATCCGACAAGTCTCTATTGCCATCTTTATTTGTATTCAAGCCAAAGGCCCTCAAATCCTCTCTATCAGCCACTAGGCCAGAGATAAGACTAGACAAATCCATGATGGCAAAATAATGGACCATAAAATTGTTGTGTGGCTGTCAATAATGGTCAATCACAAGCACCACGACTGCCAAAATATATTATTCACAAGGACAATAGCAGCTTAGAAATAGTATTCAAATAAATTGTCATAAAAGCAACAGCTGCGTCCAAAAAAAGGTTGACAAAGGAATGTGTTGATGCAAATGATGAGGCCACTCCATCACAATAGAACTACCAAAAGAGGCTGTAAATAAAAAATAGAAACCCAACACCCCAAATGAACAGAGTTGCCAAGGTACCAAAAATATAAATGGGAAGCAGAACTTCCAAGGTCAATCCAAAAAATCTGGACTCTCTAATAATAATAGAACCTAACATCCGCTTACATTAATCATTTAAAAAATGCGGTAATCTCCAAAGGTTATTGTGCTGTAGATAGAGATATGAACGAAACACAATAATAATGTACCTCAAATGAAAGCACAATATATAAAAAGTACACAACTGTACCTCTTAACAAACATAAACCATGCCAGAAAAGTAAAGAACACTAATCTTGTAGTGATACAAACATAAAAGAACAAGTAGAAACATGTTCTTAAATGTCATATATTGGACCCCTGGGATAAATCCAATAACAAGTGGGACTTATTACAGCCAGAATACACCAAGTATTAATTCAAATACTAATCATATAATGATTCGGGGACTCTCGAATCGTAATGTCAATATTAAATATAAAACAAAACAATTGACCCTATGGTTCAAAAGACTGTACTCAAAGATCAAATTATTGCCCTTCAATGTTATATTGTTTGCAGCGTCCAGTTGTGTCTATTAGTATGTTAGTTAAACAGACACCTTGGTAAAAAAATAGACCTGACTCAACTTCTTAATATGTATGCATAAATAGAGACCTATACTAGACCCCATAAGTACTATACAAATACCGCACATATGTTGTCAATAGGCTTCCATACATAACACGACACCCAATACCTTCAATTGTAAATAAAGAACTCAAATGCAGCGTGGGGATGCCCTTCCTTAAAAACATAATCATATAAATGTCCAAAAGTTGCATATTACCATAAATGTAAATTCGTAGAGGTAAGACATTAATTCAGGTGTCATAGTGCTAAATAATAACCCGCATACTCAAACCCTAGTCAAAAAATCTATACTAGGAAAATCATGGGCCTATCTTATCTATAAAGACACCTAAGTAACGTGAACTTGCCTGTACACAAAAGATTTCTAAAGACCACAAAAAACATACTGTGCATCATTAAACAGTTACATACAACTATTTGGTAAAAATAATTACAGAAAAAATCCGTAACCCCATCAAGCATATAAGTTCAATATGATTGAAATCCCAATGCTCCTTAGTCCTTATCTGTCACAATTGTCACAAATTCGAACATCCGCAAAGTTTAATAAGTCCAAATGAAAGCTTGGAGAAGCGTTTGAGATGCGAGGACACTTAGTTGTAGAAAAAGTCTGTCACCAAATATTCCAACAGCCCCCAGGTCGTAGAAAACAAAGCGTTTCTTCGAAAAAAGCCGTTAGTCGACACAAACACCCATACTGCATACACTGTGATGTAGCCTGCCCTTGCACAAAAAGTTACAATAGAATGCAAGTCCCACCAATCCAATGAAAATAGATGTAGGTATATTTTCACGAACAACAATGGTTTTTTTAGATTAGTGGTCCCAAAGGAATAGGGATAAATGAAATCACAAACCCATCCAGTCCAGCCAACGACACAAAATGGCGTGTATTCAATGAAAATGTAAAGTCACACTCCATCAGCAATAAAGAAAATCCAGCGGTAGATTTGAAAAGAAAAAAACACAAATGTGCAGTGTGCTACATAGCCAAAAAGCACACTTCAAATAATGAATAAATCCACCAAATACCGGCAATGATGCTCAACAATGAAGATAAATTCTGCTGCAACGAACCCATGCAGCAACAGGATCACCAGCCCCAGCAGGAAGTGTAAGCACAAAATCTCCCCAACACCTCTTCCTGCGCGTGGGCAATGCACAGCCCCCGACAAAGTGAAGGCACCAAAAAACACACAAATGGAGCCAGCAGTTGGTGATAAAAACTGTATTAATAAATTACAGCATCATAGCAGAAAAAACACACATACCAGTTTCGGCTGGTAAATTACACAGCCTTCATCAGTGTATCAAGAATAACCAGTGATTCCTGCCATTTAAATATGTAAGCATAAACACCCATTGGTGGAAACATTATAAATATTCATTAAGTCCTGGAGGGAAAAGCCCACCCAGCTTAATGATCCACTTTTTTTCTTTTCTGTTCAAAATCTCATGCCAACCACTTTTATTTTTTCGATCTCCCTGAATCACATCAATAATTATGAATAGAAATATTGCTGATGAATGTCATAACTGATGTTTATAAAGTGCATTCGTAATTTTTTCCTGTTTAATGTTGCTATAATGTTCAGAAATGCGTAACCTTAAACATCTTGAAGTCTGGCCAATATAAAATGCACCACATTTGCACGTGGCCAAATAAATGGCCCAATCCGTACTACAATTGCAAAAGATATTAATATCAAAAACCTTAGGACAATTACGGCTAGAAAATTCTTTGGTAGTACAAATATATTTGCAGTTTACACAATGACCACAGGGAAAACAACCATACAGACTTTGTCCAGAAATAGAAACTGCTAGGAGACATAAAAGAGAGCATCAACTTTCTCACGTTCTCCATAAGCACCCTACGCAAAACAGCTCACTTCCTTGATGTCACCCTGTCGCTGGATAGGGCTGAAGGGGAAACCAGATACAGCTTTAAATCAAACATCTTTAGAAAGAAAACCTACCAAAACAACTTTCTAGATTTCAAAAGCCAGCACCCGGACTTCATGAAGAAGAACATCGTGAAAGGCCAGCTGGTGAGGCTAAGCAGACTTATCAGCGATGACACTGACTTTAGTACTGAAAGCCTACTGCTATGCAATCTTTTCCTAGAGAAAAATTACCCCGCGATCTTTGTTCACAACATGGCCAGAGAAGTCACCGAACAAAGATCTTCCCGCCACAAACCCATCCTTAAGCATGGATTCACCTGCCGTACCATACAAAGCTTAATACAGCCCACTGAGATTCCCCATTCCCATATCATCTGATGCCAAGGCCATTAAACAAACAATACAAAAAAATTGGGGTATTCTCCAAAGTAACTCGGAGATAAGCAAAGCAGTTGGCAGCTTACCACTTTTCAGCTACAAAAAGACCAAATCTCTGAAGAAATTGTTTCAACAACCATACCCCACCAGCCTCACCCGCATCGGGATCACTACAGGCACGACCCCTTGCGGCAGTTGCATCTGCTGCCAATACATCCTAGTAGGAAATACAGTGCACATCAGAAGCATTGACCGCACAATCTACCTACGAAATGCCCACAACTGTAACAGTACTAATGTAGTATACATTAGTATCTGCGCGCACTGCCAAGCGTACTACATAGGAATGACCTCGCGCAAGCTAAGCGACCGAATAAAAGAACACTACCAAGCCATTCGGCGGGTAGATGACACCAACGCGCTAGCCAAGCACGCGAAAAACTGCATAACCCCAACCCTATTTCATTTCACGGTACTGGATAAAGTCACTACCTTTAGTGATGATTTGTCCACACCTCTTGAAGTCAGGGAACTCAGATGGCAAGTTGATCTCAGGGCTGACACGCCCCCTGGGTTGAACGGCGCACTTAACATAAAATGCCTACTTAAATGGAATAGATAATGGCTATACGTCACCACGCTATACCAGCGGCTCTAAAACAATTGTAATTTATACCCGTGTATAAGCATTAAGCTAACCATATGATTTCTGATGAAGTTCGATGTTTACCTAATAAGCGACGAAAGCGCTTAAATCCTATCGAAGTCTCCGTGGTGGTTCTTTGCTTCTATTGATCAACCAGCCTGCCTTTGTTCAATATATATATATATATATATATATATATATATATATATATGTGTGTATATATATATATATATATATATATATATATATATATATATATATGTATATATATGTATATGTATATATATATATATATATATATATATATATATATGTATATATATATATATATATATATGTATATGTATATATGTATATGTATATATATATATATATATGTATATATATATATATGTATATATGTATATATGTATATATATATATATATATATATGTATATATATATATATATATATATATATATATATATATATATATATATATATATATATATATATATATATATATATATATATATATATGTATATATATATATATATATATATATATATATATATATATATATATTATTAATTAAAAGGCCTTAATTTTGATTGCAATGTAAATAGGACATGTTGAGGGAACCAATATGCTTCTCAGAAAATTCCCATTTTCTGTAACAGACTCTACATCCATGTAAAGCAGTGTTCCTCCTTACCCTTGTTTAAGGAAAACTTGGACCACTGGATGGGTAATCGAAATTCACTGTGGTCTGGTTTGCAAATCTCTGATGGACAAATGCAGTCAGTAAATCACTCCCTATATAAATCAAAGTTGTCACATTTGGGTTGCATGGCCAGGTGTATAAGGTCTATAGTGGCCATTAGCTTAGTATATATCTATAAATAATTTCACTACTTATGATAAAAATTTTATTCACATTAAAACTTGTAGTATACAGAAATAAGAATGCTTAAAATACATTTCAGTAAAAAATATCTTTGACTGCCATTCAATAGATAGTACTTCTCAGTTTACAGTGTGCAAAGTACATTGTCAAACATGCATTTGTTTGTAATACAATCAGAAGTAATATTTCAAGATAGTGAGGGCCCACTTAATGGCCTTGCTAAGCTTCCAACTAATACAGCAGATGGTGTACACCTACCATTCTACAGCCTAACACAAAACTGCACCTACATCTGTCAAGAGGTTTATTCTCAGCACCAGCAAGAACCCAGGATTACCTCTTTCTATAGTTCATATGGGCTTACTTGCATCTGTAGCATATTTATAGGCGCTTCAATATTCTTCTTTTATAGCCCCATTGCTGCGAATATTTGGGTATCTGTATTCCACATTGCTATAGTCTGGCTTGTCTTTTGATTTTTTTTAACATCATCTTTTTCAGTATGTAAGGCCCTATGGTCTCCAGATGTAGCAATCTGGGTAATCAATGTTACTTTTTTCTAACTACAACAGTTGTTTTTCTTGCTTTTGTTTTCTTAACTGCTGGTATAGAATAATTCTACTTGAACACAACTTCTTTATTTTCAGCAGTCCTATGTAGTTCTTGTTTCTATTGCCCCTAGCCGCCTCTGTGATATAATGCTTACACAGTCTCCAGTGTAACAGTTCTGCCACACTGCTACATCTCTCAATATACAGACCATCAGCCATAAACACAACACAGCCTGCAACAGGATGTGTACTATTTATAATGCAGGGCTGCAAAACTTACATTTGTCAGTATCTCCTTATTTGTGCAATTATTTTATGAGCCAATACATATGTATTTAGCCCACTGCCTGGAGCTGTTATTATTTGGCTTCCATCTTTGGATGTAAAGTCATCTGACGTACTATTATTAGCCTTTCATCTTTTGGTTTAAATTCACCTTAGCTACCCACTTGTCAGCTCTAGAGCAAACTGAAGTCACTCCAGCTGATGTCCTTCAAGGATGCATCTGCAGTCCTCACAAATGGGTTGTCCTGTCGTCAGGCAGCCCTTCGGTCGGCCGGATTCCAAAGTCTGGGTCTGGCCTCGGCTGGTGTCGCACTTCACCCGATGTCATCACTGTAGGTCTTCGGGTATAAAGGCATCAGCCGACGCCATTTTCCTCAGTCTTTCTTGCCGCGTGGCGCCCGAAGCAGAAGCTGTTCGCAAGTGCCGGTCGGTCAGATCCAGAGATTACCACTACCGAATACTACTTAGAAGACTTCTAAAAAGCTAAGTACCCCGTTGGGGACTCTTTCTTGCCTCAGCCGATGTCAGAAAAAGTGAATAACTGTTTAACTTGTGGGAAACAAATACTTCATAAAGATTTCAACTTTTACTGCTTACCTTGTTTAGGCCCAGACCACGACGTAGCAGCTTGTTTAGCCTGTGCTTCCTTCAACCGACGTACGCTTAGGCGTCGGTCGGAGTTTGCTGAACAGTTTTTCGGCTCAGATTTTGCGTACATTATGCCGTCGGATCCTCCGACTACTCGAATTGTTAAAAAACGCAAAGAGAAGGACCGACACTCGCGGTCCGCGGTTTCGGCCGAAACCACGGTTAAGCAAGCCGCGAGTGTCTCGGTTTCGGCCGAAACCGAGCAAACGGGTCAATCTTCAGCCGAATCCATGACTACTACCGAGGCCCCTTCTACCCTAGTTGAATCGGCCTCTGAAGTTTTGCCTACTACTGTGGTTTCTCAAGAATTATCGGACACCATCCCTTTGGATGTCTCTACTCCAGCACGTGGTGCTGCTAGGCCCCCTGCAGCCATGTCTATAAAGGCCTTTGCCAGGGCTAAAGCAGCCAAAACTGCTAAGTCTGTGCCTGTTAAGCCCCCCTCTCACAGGCCCAGTTCCAGTTCCCAAATGCTTACTCTGGCAGAGGATCTCATCTCTTTGATAAGGGGATCCCAATCTCACCCAGACAGGGCCTCTCAACCTCCAGAAAAGAGACCTAGAGCAGAGCCCCCTGAGCCAGTGTCCTCAGATGACTCTTCTGATGATACAGACAATACAGACCATCCAGAGGCTCCTTTTTCTACTTATGAAGACTCCGATGCAGAAGAATCGATTCCTTCTGCCTCTCCACCAGAGGAATTTTCCTTTGGGGAAACCTTACATGCCATGAGAGAGCAATTCCAATGGCAGGGTCAAGATTTCTCAGATTCAAGAAAAAGGCTTAGGACCTTTTTACACTTACCACAACATAGACCTTTAGCTATTCCTCCAGTTCTTCCTGTTGTGGATGATGCATTTAATGATGCTTGCACTGCTCCTGATACTTTACCTCCAGCCCCTGCTAAGCCCGATAGGTTTTACAGGGTCCCGGACACTCACCACCACTTATACAAGGCTCCTTTTGCAGATCCTGAGACTATCTCCCAGGGGCCTAAGGCAGTAGCTTCGACCTCAGCGAAAAACCCTCTCCCTTCTGAAAGGGAATCCAGGTCCTTAGAGAGATGGGGTAAAAAAGTATACACCTCTGCTACTCTCTCAGCTAGAGCTCTGAACTGTCAGTTTCATATGATCCAATACCAAGAGTTTATGCTTGATCAGTTAACTAAGAAACTGTCCTCTGATGATTCCTTAGATAAGAAATATGTTCTAGAAATGGTGAATAACATTCAGCAGGTTAGTAACCATTCTTTAAAATGTGGCTATGATGCACTGGAGGCTTCATTTAGATCAGCCATGACTGGCACATTTATAAGAAGGCATGCATGGTTGAAAGAACAGGTCTTGCCGGATCATGTTAAAGCAAAGCTATTAGATGCTCCTATGGATAAGGTCAGTCTATTTGGTTCTCCTGCCCAACAGGTAATGAAGAAAATGGAAGAAAAGGCAAAATCTGTACAAACATTAAAGATTTCTTACAGGTTCAGCCCCCAAGGTTTAGCAGGAACTGGCCTTCCAAAAATTGGTCCTTTCCAGACTCCTCTAAAACTCAGAGAGGCAGGAATAGGCGTTCAAGAGGCAGAAATCAATCCAGAGGAGGTGCCTACAGGGGACGCCAGTGGCAAGGCAATAACCAACGAGGCACAGATACAACCACTACCACTGCAACAGGACAATCACAGTGACTTGGCTCTGACACCGCCTACCAGGGAACAAATAGCAGCACCCTTGGGTGGAAAGTTAGCCTTATTTTCAAAAAAACTGGCACTATATCACAAGAGACAAGTGGATTTTGCAAACTATAGACCAAGGCTACAGGTTTCATTTCCACACTTTACCAGTAAAAAGAGGAATGCCAAACCTACCACCAAATCAAAAGACAGAAGCTCTAAAACAAATAGCTCAATTAACAAAGATGAGAGCTGTGGAAAGGGTACCACCTACAGAACAGGGCAAGGGATTTTACTCCAGACTCTTCCTAGTACCAAGAAAAGAGAAAAGTTGGAGACCTATTCTCGACCTGTCCGCTTTAAACACATTCATCATTGTTCCAAAATTCAAAATGCTGACCCTACAGCAACTTCTTCCCATGCTGGGCAAGGAGTATTGGCTGGTAACTCTAGATCTCAAGGAGGCATACCTGCACGTCCCCATACGACCATACTGCAGAAGATACCTCAGATTTCTTGCAGGATCAGAGCATTATCAATTCTCAGCATTGCCCTTTGGCTTATCTACTGCGCCCAGAGTGTTCACGAAATGCCTGGCATCAGTAATCGCTCACTGCAGGCTTCAGGGAATCGAAATTTATCCATACCTGGACGACTGCCTGATACAAGCGGACAACAAAAACAAGCTGACACAAGACTTACAAAGAGTCATTTGTTTACTACAAGCCCTGGGATACACAGTCAATTTAAAAAAGTCAAGACTGATACCATCCCAAACAAGCACATTCTTGGGTGCAGAATTGGACACAGTAAAACAGATGGCATTCCTAACTGCAGAAAAACAAGAACAACTTCCTCTTTACTTCTTGGCATTAACAAAGCAGAACAAACTAACAGCAAGGAAAGTACTGCAGGCCTTGGGCTTCATGGCATCCTGCATAATCCTGGTCCCCCATGCCAGACTGCATATGAGAAAGCTACAGTGGTACCTAAAGAATTTATGGTCTCAACACAGGCACAGCTTAGAAACCGAAATACCACTAATTCCATGCCTGAAACAAGAGTTCCTATGGTGGGCTCAGGCATGCCAGTCAAACCCAGGTTTGTCCTTCCACAGCATTCAACCAAGCCAAACCATCACAACGGACGCCTCAGACCTCGGTTGGGGGGCCCACATGCTGGACAAGTGCATTCAAGGCTTATGGACCCCAGATCAGCTGCACCTACACATAAATCAAAAAGAAATGCTGGCAGTAAAACTAGCAATCCAGAATTTCAAACCATTCCTCAAAGAAGGCCAATTGATGATAAGGACAGACAACACCACAGTCATGTGGTACATCAACAAACAGGGAGGCACTCATTCATACCCCTATGCCGAATGGCTCTGGACCTATGGAATATGGCTCTGAGTTACAACATTCAGTTACAGGCAATATTTGTACCGGGAAAAGAAAACATCCTAGCAGACATGTTAAGCAGAACTACCTCGGATGCTCACGAATGGATGCTACACCCGGACATCTTCAAGGCCATCACAAAGAAATGGGGAATGCCACAAATAGACCTATTTGCATCCCCACTCAATCACCAGCTCAAGAAATTCTGCACAAGGACATACCACCCACTTGCTTGGAAGGTGGACTCTCTATCCTTCAGTTGGAAAGGCCTGGCAGCATATGCATTTCCACCTCTTCCTTTGATGCACAAGGTACTACTGAAAATCAAAAAGGAACGTCCAAGGATAATTCTGATAGCTCCAAATTGGCCAAGACAACATTGGTATCCATTACTGAGGAGCATGTCTCGGGGGGGAAACGTGGACACTACCCCTGATTCCTTTGATGTTAAGCAGAACACCAACCCTCGCACGTTAAGGCTTGCACGACCCAATACAAATCCAGAAAACAAACAAGGGCCAGCAAAGCAGTTCCAAAAAGCTTTATTGGCAAAACGGTGTATGAATTACACCATGTTATTCAATATTGTTCAAAGTAATATCAAGTCCTCAAGTCCTCATACTAGTTTCGGTGTAAACCTTCTTCAGTGAAGAACAGTAAAAAAACATTCACCAATGATAATACACGATATATATAGGCTGTAATAGCCAATGAAAACGTGGTAACATCCATAAATGTCAAAACATGTATCTCAAACTTAAATGCTTAGTATATATGGCATATAAATCTACATATGACAAATATATATAATATAATGGTAGACCTTTCTAAATAAACAAAATGACATATATCCAGTGTTCACATAATAGACTTTCTGTTCACTTAAGCTAAATAACATATAATAATTGAACACCTGAATTAAATAGATCCATAAAAAATGCAATATGGATCTCTGATAGCATAGGTCTTATCCTATAAATAAGTAGTAGTATTGTTCTATATATAAATCTATATACAAATCTATAGATGGTCATTAAGCCCTGGTGGAAATAGGGCCCCTAAATGTATTATCCAATATTTTTCTTTGTGGCTGAGAATACTTTGCCATCCAAGCTGGTTATGTCTATTGCCCTGAACCTTATCAATGATAGTGAACATGAATTTGGCTGATTTGTGTTTGATAGAATGTTGATATAAGGCATTGCTGGGTTTCTGATTGCGAATGTCGCTGCGATGTTCACCTATTCTAATTCTTAAAGAACGTGAAGTTTTGCCTACATAGAAGGCTTGGCAATGGCATGTGGCCAAATAGATAACCCAACTAGATGAACAATTACCAAAGATACGAGTATCAAATATCCTACTAGTATTGGCACTGGTAAATTGTTTAAGTTTGTTAACTTGTCCACAAGAAATACAATGGCCACAGGGGAAGGTTCCCAATAATTCATCCCCTGAAATAGTCAACTGCCTATAATTGGCACCCCCACTGTCCTGATGTTTATAATGAGAAAACAATGTACCCAAGGTTTTGCCTCTCCTGTATGAAATGGAACATTGGTTGTCCAATATATGACGAAGGTGGTCATTAGCTAATAGTATATTCCAGTTATTATTGAGTATGTTCCTAACCACTTGATGGTTTTTACCAAAAGTCGTGATAAATCTAATGGTCTCATCATGTGTGCCCTGCTTCTTTTGTTTGTATTGTAATAAATCATGTCTTTCTTGACGATCCGTCCAGATCCTGGCTGTAAGAATGTCAAACTTCGAGTAACCTCTATCCAAAAATCTTTTATTAAGATCATGTTTGGCCTCCTCATAATCCACCAGGGAAGAATTGATGCGTTTCATCCGTAAATATTGCGATTTGGGAATATTGCGGATGGTGTGGCGTGGTTGCATACTGGAAGAGTGCAGTAATGTGTTGAATTGTGGATATTTTCTATGTATTTTGGTGTTTAAGGTATTGTCATCATTACGATATATCGTAACATCCAAAAAGCCAATAACTGACTTATGGTATGTTATAGAAAATTCAATACCCCAAATATTGATGTTCAGATGTTCCACAAATTCAAGCAAATAGTCAGCATCCGCACGCCACACCATCCAACAATCATCAAGATAACGCCTCCAAATGTCCATCTCAACCAAATAGATGTTATGTAGGGGATCGTAAATAAGACATTCTTCCAAATACGCCATAAATAGGTCGGCATATATTGGGGCAAAAGAGGCGCCCATGGCTGTACCTCTCAATTGCCAATAACAATCACCCTGAAAGAAAAGGACATTTTTGTTAAGAACATGCTCAGACATGCATACTAATAGGGTGTTGAATCCTGTTGGATATAATTCCGCTTTTTTTAGCCAAAAATCCAATGCCTGAAGACCAGCCCAGTGTGGTATGCTGGTATACAAAGATTTTACATCTAAGGTACACGAGCCACTCAGGATCCAGTTGAGTATCAGCAATGATATTGAGAAATTCAGTTGTATCCTGTATACGTGCTCTCACCAGAGACAACAATGGCTTCAAATATTGCGTTAGAAATACAGATAGAGGCTCCGTAAGTGATCCATGTCCAGACACTATAGGTCTGCCTGGGGGATGTGTAATGGATTTATGAATTTTGGGCAACAGATATAAAATCTGTTTCTGAGGGTCACTAACTTGTAAATGTTGGACCGTGTTTTGTGAAATAAGTCCTTCCTCTAAGGCCTCATTGAGAAACTGATCTATATCTTGCTTAAATCTATTGGTAGGGTCTATCCCCATATGCATGTAGCAATTGGTGTCTGATAATTGTCGCAGATCTTCCTGTACATAATAATCAGTATTAAGAATGACCACAGCTCCTCCTTTATCCGCTTGAAGGATCACTATTCTATGATTTTGTCGTAGTTCAGAAAGTGCCTGTCTCTCCTGAGAAGTAATATTATCCTGAGCTATGTTAGTATCATAATGGGGAAAATGTAAGTCCTTCAATACAGCTTGCTGGAAAATTCCCACATGTTTATTCATGGGGGGTTGAAAAGTAGATTTTTTAAAGGTGAAACCAGTGGATCTTTGAGAGGAAGGTTAATCCTGGTCAGAGAAAAAAATCCGTAAATTAAGTTTTCTACAAAATTCCATAACATCAACAGAAATAGAATAATGGTCAGAGAAAAAACTAGGGACAAAACCCATTCCTTTATTAAGAATATTATGTTGATCTTGTGTAAGTACATGGTCCGACAAATTCAAAACATTATTAAATGGTTCAATTATTGATTCAACAGTGCCTGAACTAACCCTGTCATAGAGTCTGTATTTATTTATATTCTTGTGTTTCCTCCCCCCTCGGGATTTGCTACCATGCCTAAAGGGAACTGAGATTGACTTTTCTTTTTAAGTGGTGAATGTGTTCTGGTGCCCCCCTCGCTGTCGGTGTAAGATGACTCCTCTCCTGATGTACTGGTGTTGCTCTGGTCACTTAGTTTCAAAATGGACCTTGGTCTTTTTCTAGACTTGACCCCACTCCTATTTGATCCCTGATCTTTAAATCGCACAGTCCTTTGTATTTGGAAGGGCTGACCCCTCTCATAATCATTCACATCCCTGGTGAATTTTTTTAATTTTTCTGTCTTTCACCATATTATCATAAGTGGTCAATTCCTTGGACAACCTATCAACACAAACAGAATATTTGGAATTAGATATGAATTTTTGGCATTCCGTACTTAATTCTTTAACTTCAGATAACATGGAGTCCACTGTTCTCTCATAATATGCTGTTAGGATTTTTACAAATGCCATTGATCCGGTTCTTAGAGCTTCGTCCCATTCTTCTGTCAGCCTCTGTTCAGATCTGCCAACAAGAGGACGAAGCTTGATGCGGAGACCTCTTGGTGCCAAATTTTTATGTAAATAAGCTTTGAAAAGTCTTAGATGCCAAATATTGGCTCTAAGGCCCTTCAAACTCTTTTCCAAGTGACGGAATGCCACATCACAAGCCCCCTCACTATTGGGGTTGCTCTTGTTATGGTTGTTGCTTGGGGTATCCTTCAAACCAAATATCGCTATATCTTCCCTATCAGCACACACCCATGAAGTATCTGGTCCAAATCCATATTGAAAACCAGTAGTGTAGAACAGCTGTCCAAGGAAGAGACCAATTCACAATCAATAGAATATGTATAGGGATCAAAAAGATAAGAGTCAATTAAGAATAAGACCAAAGTAACCCACCGTAAGATGGTATATCAATAGTAGAATAAAAAATGACCATCTGTATAGCCTATATACCAGACACCAAGGATATAGTAACAATAAACATGTGTTAATGATACACAAGATGTTATACTTTGGCACCAAAAGCACAATAACCTAATATTTAAAAAATGACACCAAAACAGGTGCCTGAATAGTGTATAATGAAAAAGATCCAATATGACTATCAAAAAATCTAGATGTGGTCATATAAATCTCGTAAGTAATCACAAGATATATACTAAAGTATCAAATGGTCAATAATGCAATTCCATACGAAGTATATCTGTATCTCAACTAAACTGCCTGTCATATAGCAATATATATAGAGATCCTATCCCAAAAACATACCTAGATGATATATATAATGGTTCAGAATAGGAATACAATATATGTTAGGTGAGGAACACCCAAAGACTGAAGATACAATCTATATTAATGTTGTGAATACCCCAAGTAAAAAGGATAAACTGGAATATTCCCTATGAATACAATAACTGAATTCCCCCAGCATAGCGCTATAGATGAGTAAATTTTGCTGACATCCAACTTGTACAAGTAAAAAAAGTTAGTTGAAATATAAATGTACCCAAGTATCTAGAAAAAGCATTCACATAATGTAGGACCAGAACACAGACCCCCCATAAATCCAATGTATATGCATCAAATATCAATAAAAGTGATGGTTGAGAAACAAATAGTTTAAATCAAACATGGTAATTATAAATACCAATATATAAAACTTCAAATGATGATAATGATGACCCTGTGTTGTGGCTGAAAAAAGGAATTCCAACCCGACACAAATAACATTCGCCTAAACAATAAGCAAACACATAACCCTGTATGTGTGATGTAAAATATTATATGCGTCCACTTATTGAATAGTAGGACTGTTCACACCCATGATACCAAACATACTTATGTTCAAAGTCGAATGGTCAAATATAGCGGTACAAATAGTGAAAAAAGCTGTGAAAAGCTTTGCATACAAACCCGCTAGTATAGTAATAGAAAAGACCTGACCAAACTGAACGTAGACATGTGTTACCATACAACCAATCAACAATAGTTCAACACAGTCACTATTCATACAAGATTAAATGTCCAAATGTATGTCCCAAAACCATGAAAAAGGTTTTTAAAGATGATTCATAGTCCAACCATCAAAAGAAAGGTAGTTTAATATATCCAATAGGTAATAATGTTGATCCCAAAAGTCTCAGGTATGTTTCCCATAGACATCCGCGTGGAAAATGAACGCCGTATGCGTATCTGCCGAATACCGGTCAAACATAAAGTTAACAAAACATATTAACGGTCCAACGACCAACAAGTTAGTGACCCTCAGAAACAGATTTTATATCTGTTGCCCAAAATTCATAAATCCATTACACATCCCCCAGGCAGACCTATAGTGTCTGGACATGGATCACTTACGGAGCCTCTATCTGTATTTCTAACGCAATATTTGAAGCCATTGTTGTCTCTGGTGAGAGCACGTATACAGGATACAACTGAATTTCTCAATATCATTGCTGATACTCAACTGGATCCTGAGTGGCTCATGTGTACCTTAGATGTAAAATCTTTGTATACCAGCATACCACACTGGGCTGGTCTTCAGGCATTGGATTTTTGGCTAAAAAAAGCGGAATTATATCCACCAGGATTCAACACCCTATTAGTATGCATGTCTGAGCATGTTCTTAACAAAAATGTCCTTTTCTTTCAGGGTGATTGTTATTGGCAATTGAGAGGTACAGCCATGGGCGCCTCTTTTGCCCCAATATATGCCGACCTATTTATGGCGTATTTGGAAGAATGTCTTATTTACGATCCCCTACATAACATCTATTTGGTTGAGATGGACATTTGGAGGCGTTATCTTGATGATTGTTGGATGGTGTGGCGTGCGGATGCTGACTATTTGCTTGAATTTGTGGAACATCTGAACAACAATATTTGGGGTATTGAATTTTCTATAACATACCATAAGTCAGTTATTGACTTTTTGGATGTTACGATATATCGTAATGATGACAATACCTTAAACACCAAAATACATAGAAAATATCCACAATTCAACACATTACTGCACTCTTCCAGTATGCATCCGTGCCACACCATCCACAATATTCCCAAATCGCAATATTTACGGATGAAACGCATCAATTCTTCCCTGGTGGATTATGAGGAGGCCAAACATGATCTTAATAAAAGATTTTTGGATAGAGGTTACTCGAAGTTTGACATTCTTACAGCCAGGATCTGGACGGATCGTCAAGAAAGACATGATTTATTACAATACAAACAAAAGAAGCAGGGCACACATGATGAGACCATTAGATTTATCACGACTTTTGGTAAAAACCATCAAGTGGTTAGGAACATACTCAATAATAACTGGAATATACTATTAGCTAATGACCACCTTCGTCATATATTGGACAACCAATGTTCCATTTCATACAGGAGAGGCAAAACCTTGGGTACATTGTTTTCTCATTATAAACATCAGGACAGTGGGGGTGCCACTTATAGGCAGTTGACTATTTCAGGGGATGAATTATTGGGAACCTTCCCCTGTGGCCATTGTATTTCTTGTGGACAAGTTAACAAACTTAAACAATTTACCAGTGCCAATACTAGTAGGATATTTGATACTCGTATCTTTGGTAATTGTTCATCTAGTTGGGTTATCTATTTGGCCACATGCCATTGCCAAGCCTTCTATGTAGGCAAAATTTCACGTTCTTTAAGAATTAGAATAGGTGAACATCGCAGCGACATTCGCAATCAGAAACCCAGCAATGCCTTATATCAACATTCTATCAAACACAAATCAGCCAAATTCATGTTCACTATCATTGATAAGGTTCAGGGCAATAGACATAACCAGCTTGGATGGCAAAGTATTCTCAGCCACAAAGAAAGATATTGGATAATACATTTAGGGGCCCTATTTCCACCAGGGCTTAATGACCATCTATAGATTTGTATATAGATTTATATATAGAACAATACTACTACTTATTTATAGGATAAGACCTATGCTATCAGAGATCCATATTGCATTTTTTATGGATCTATTTAATTCAGGTGTTCAATTATTATATGTTATTTAGCTTAAGTGAATAGAAAGTCTATTATGTGAACACTGGATATATGTCATTTTGTTTATTTAGAAAGGTCTACCATTATATTATATATATTTGTCATATGTAGATTTATATGCTATATATACTAAGCATTTAAGTCTGAGATACATGTTTTGACATTTATGGATGTTACCACGTTTTCATTGGCTATTACAGCCTATATATATCGTGTATTATCATTGGTGAATGTTTTTTTACTGTTCCTCACTGAAGAAGGTTTACACCGAAACTAGTATGAGGACTTGAGGACTTGATATTACTTTGAACAATATTGAATAACATGGTGTAATTCATACACAGTTTTGCCAATAAAGCTTTTTGGAACTGCTTTGCTGGCCCTTGTTTGTTTTCTCCTTTGATGTTAACTCAGAGCGAATACAACATCCTGCATCCAAACCTGAAAACTCTGCAACTGACTGCCTGGAACATTACATAAGAGCAACTAACCCAGATTTATCCCAAAGGGTTAAAGACATGATCCTTGAGGCCCGCAGACCTTCAACAAGAAGGAACTATGCAGGAAAATGGAAAAGGTTTGTCATTTGGAGTACTGAAAGAGGGAAGGATGTGTCAAAGGTAGATATTGCCAACATCCTGGAGTACTTGGCAGAGCTTCTCCATACAGGCCTGTCCTATTCCTCCATCAAGATACATGCATCAGCTATTTCTGCAGAATACAGCTTTGATCCCCCTGTCTTCTCACATCCTCTACTCAGGCAGTTTCTGAGAGGAATTAAGAATGTAAAACCTCCTAGGAAACCACCATTACCAGCATGGGACTTGAACTTTGTGCTAGAAAAATTGACACTCCCTCCATTCGAACCAGCAGCAACAGCAGATCTTCAACACCTATCCTGGAAAACTGCTTTCCTGCTGGCAATTACTTCAGCAAGAAGGGTTTCGGAACTACAGGCTTTAATGGCAGTACAACCCTTCCTAATCTTCCATCAAGATAGAGTGTCCATGAGAACTAATCCTACATTTATGCCTAAGGTGGTATCCAGAGTGTCCCTAAACCAGGCAATCCACCTACCTACCTTCTTTCCCAATCCACAGAACAGGGGGGAAAGACTGCTGCATACCTTGGATGTACATAGACAGTTGCGCTACTACCTGGACAGAACCAAGGGCAATCGAAAAACTGACCAGCTTCTAGTAGCATATGCAACAGGAAGGGAAGGAAAAGCAATTTCCAAACAGACAATCTCCAAGTGGATAGGAAATTGCATACGATTCTGTTACTCCTACCATGGAAAGCAAATTCCACAGAACATAAGGCCTCATTCTACAAGGGCTACAGCCACTACCACAGCTTTCTTACGAGGAGTGGCTACCAAGGACATTATAGAGGCTGCTACTTGGACCTCCGTGCATACATTTGCCAAGCATTATAACTTACCTCTATACTCTAGATCCTGAGCAGGGTTTGCCACTGCTGTTTTGCAAGGGATCCTAACTACACCATAATTTCTTCTTCCTCCTCCCCTAGTTTGGCTATGGTATTCTACCCATTTGTAAGGACTGCAGACGCATCCTTGAAGGACATAGTACAGTTTTGTACCTACCATAAATGTAGATGTCCGAACAGGATAGCATCTGCAGTCAGGATTACCCACCCTCCTTCCCCTCTGTGGTACTCCTAGGGTATTTACCCACCTAATAGCTAGCTGGGGGGGGATTTCTTATGGTGTATTTGTTTGTATATATGTACATACATGCTTATTTTTTGTGTTTGCCTTCTATTTTTTTTGGAAACATTGGCATTTATCCAAAAATTTAGCTATCCAAGAGGGCAACTGGCATCTGGGGCAAGAAACACGGAGGAAAATGGCGTCGGCTGATGCCTTTATACCCGAAGACCTACAGTGATGACGTCGGGTGAAGTGCGACACCAGCCGAGGCCAGACCCAGACTTTGGAATCCGGCCGACCGAAGGGCTGCCTGACGACAGGACAACCCATTTGTAAGGACTGCAGATGCTATCCTGTTCGGACATCTACATTTATGGTAGGTACAAAACTGTACTTTCTCCATACCTTCCACAACTCTGGGCTTTTGACTTTTCTATTTTCCTGGTCATGCACTTCATCTTTTTTGTTTTCAGTACTTTCTTTGGCTGTCTGTTTTTTGTTCCCCCCTTCTTTGATTTTCACACACTCTTTCTTCTAAACACTTCTGCTAACCTGAGAAAAACTGTCTAGTTTGATTTGTGTCTTCAACATTTAGAGCTTTTACTATGTTGGGATTTGAAGATGTCAACAAATATGTATGCAGTCCCACAATCACTGACCTATACATGTAGTCAGTTTCAAGGAGGCCCATGTCTTCTTCAGATTGATGGATACATAATTTTGGCAAACATCATACTTTGTATATGATCTGATAGCCCAGTGTGTATGTTCTGATGACTCAGCATACGTCTTTTATATCTATAAGTTTTATCACAAATGGTGCACTTATACTGTTTCAGACCAGTGTGGACACTCTGATGGGCTACCATGCGACTCTTCTGTACAAAACTCTTATCACAGACCGTGCATTTATACAGTCTATGTCCAGTGTGGATAGTAATATGTTTTAACATACTACTTTTGAGCCCAAAGCTCTTGTCACAGGTAGTACATTTATATGGTTTCTGCCCACTGTGGGTGCGCTGGTGAGTCACCATTGTATATTTATGTCTAAAACTCTTGTCACACATGGAGCATTTATAGGGTTTTTGCCCAGTGTGAATATATTGATGACTTACCATAGTACTTTTGTATCTAAAACTCTTGTCACACATGGAGCATTTATAGGGTTTTTGCCCAGTATGAATATATTGATGAACTATCATGGTACTTTTGTATCCAAAACTCTTGTCACACAAGGTGCACTTATAGGGTGTCTTCCCACTGTGTGCATCAAGATGTTTTACCAAACCACTTTTGTGCATAAAACTCTTGCCACACAAGGTACATTTATAGGCTCTTGGCCCCCTGTGGACATATTCATGATGCAACATAGTGCTTTTGCATCTAAAACTCTTGTCACACACGGTGCATTTATAGGGCTTCTTCCCACTATGGATGCTCTGATGACGCAACATGTTATTTTTGCACCTAAAGTTCTTGTCACAGAAGGTACACTTATAAGGTTTTTCTCCCATGTGAATCTTCTGATGATTCACCAAAGTAGTTCTACCTCTAAAACTCTTATCGCAAACTGTGCACTTATAGGGTTTCTGCCCAGTGTGGATATACTTATGTTTTAGAACACTGACTTTGTGCTTAAAAATCTTGTCACATATGTTGCATTTATAGGGATTCTGCCCACTGTGGCTATTCTGATGAGTTATCAAAGCACACTTATGTCGAAAATTCTTATCACACGTGGTGCACTTATAAAGTTTTTCCTCACCTGGCATGTTCTTCTTATTTCCTGCTAAATGTTTGTGTGTATATTCCTTCTCACATATGGTATATCTGTAAAGCTGTTCTCCAATGTGAACAAAATAAAGTTTTTCCATACCTGACTTACGTCCAGTATGAATAACCTTACGAACGGCTAACCTTTTTTCACCTGTAAACCTTTTGCCACATGTGATACACTTATACAGTTCATCTTCGTTGGATTTTCGCTCATGTTTTGCCATGGTCTGATTTTGACTGTTCTCTCTGTGAATTATATGAGCAGTTAAGTTGTTACTATCAAATAAAAGTACATTGCTCTCATTAAGCCATTTGCACTTCCTTTTTCCTGCACAAGTTTCTGAACGTTTTCCAAGTTCAGTTTTTTTGATAACTTTCTCGTGACTTTCCAAGCTTTTAAGCTGTCTGCTTTCAGTCCGCACCAGGTATTGCAATGTGAATGACATCCCATCTGGGAGAAGTTTTTCCCATTCAGAATCACCATGTTTCTTATGGGATAACTGCATACTCTGAATTTCCAAGAAATTTGCATTCCTGTTGACTTAAAAAAAAAAAGAAATAATGTTTCATAAAATAATGAGCAACAGGGAAGCATATTTTCTTATCCCAAGTGTTACAGTACAAACTATATAGCACAAAATCAGGCAAACATTTGTCCTAATTTCTAAACCATAGTAAACTCTGAAATGTTGTTGGATAAAAAAGTCATTAATGAATGTATCACTCAAACAAGAAAATGTTCTACTGTTCTCATGCTATGGCTTAATATTCCTTCTAACTACATTTAAAACTTCTAACTCAGATGCTGATCTGATTTTTTACCGATGTATAAGGTTTCCAACAACCTACTGCACTTGCTTCCTTCATGCTTCCTACAAAATGCACAAATTCCTCATATCCACCCGCAACATCACTGGTGCACCTAAAAATTTGAAGTCAATTCAAGGAGCCAGTAAAATCTGTTTACCAGAATCATTAAAAAGGATAATATTAGTCTACATTTTCAAAAATTATCACAGAGAAAATACACATGCAGTTAAAAGTAAGCCTCTTATTTGGAGCTGGAAGGCTTTACAAAACTGGATTGCATGTTCTAGCTCACAACAAATTACACCTCTCCACCTCTTGGCACAAGAAATCTGGACACAGGATGACATAATGGGGGGGGGGGCAAAGGCCCAAAATTAGGGGCATATTTTAAAATATTTCTCTTATAAACTTAGAAAGAGATTAGAATAGGATTTGTGTTGGTATGTATTTTTCAGAAGGATATGAAGTCTGAAACTCAAATGTATGCTATTATTTAGTAACTTCAGTCCACAGATCATCCCAGTGTGATTTGCCAGACGACCACATATTCTAGGAGGAACAGACCAAAAATATGAGGCAAAAATCAGGACATTCTGTGACAATCTGGACAGTTGAGAGGTATGCAACCAATGAAATCATTTACTAAATAGTTGAGCTCAGTGGCAGATGTTCATCTTTTCTAGAACAGCCCAAGAGCTGTGTCTGAAAAATGCATAGAGCAGATCTGAAATCTTTACATTTTGTCGCTGTTCTGGTAGAACAGGTGGAGGGGCAGATGGATTGAGCAGGTATACAGACTGCTCAGCCTCTTATTTTTAGCCAGTTTTATGAAATGGAGTAACTTAAGGTATTTTGGGGGGAGGGAGATAGTCTATAGAGCTAATCCTGGAAAGGAAATCTTAATGACTGTGAGCGGACAGTGATACAGACATTTTAGTTTATATAAGTGGTGAGGCGATTAGAATTGCTGACTCATATCCAGTTCAGTTCCTGGGTAGAATGCATTCTGAGCAAAGTCTGCATGACCTCCAAATATCCATAAAGGTTTACCTTAAGGTCTCCAGTTTCTTCCCACCTTGGAAGGATATGAAGTCTGATGCAATGACAAGCCTCTAAGTTTCCTAGACGTGTACATGTAATGTGTGCCACAGCATGTGTGCATGCACACTTGCAAGGGGAGGGTGGATATGTGTGTGGGTTCATAGACTATGTTGGTTTTGTGCCCTTATCCACTACTGGTTCACTACCTTAAAAGCTCCAAGTGCTGGGATAAGCTCCAGCTCCTCTGTGACCTTTAATAACAAACTACATATATCTGGGAGAGAGTATGACAGCGACAGCAGGGAAATGAGAATGCTGCTTAAATGACAGCAACTAGACATTTGTACCAGTAGGTGGTTATACTTCCTTTTTGGTGAGAGCAGTGTGAAACACAACACCTTAATTGAGGAGACCTTTTATTTTAATTTCTCCAAGTCTTGTGGGTTTCTATTACCATAATGTAAATGGACCCCATTCCTAAGTCAAAGTATGATAATGTTTATGAAACTGGTATTGTTTGAGTCTTTGCTGTTTGCCAGAAGTGCTCTTTGTAGCAATTGCAGTGTGCACAGAATTGACTCTTTCAGCCTCATACAGAGTTACATGTATTGGTAACATATCTAAACATGATTGTAGATTTTTTTTATAAGACCCGTTGCTCCTACTACTATTGGAACTGTCTGGGTATCTTTCTTCCACATTGCTCTTGTTTCTGCCTGAAGAACCTGATATTTTAGGACTGTGTGTCTCTCTGTATACAGGACATTGTAGTCACTGGGTGTGTGGCGATTTCAATGATCAATGCTACTTTTGTCTTCTTTACCTGGACCACTATATCTGATTTCGCTTATCTATTTTTGCACTGTTGGTAAGGGTGATACCATGTAATATAAACTTTATCATTTTCTATGATGTTTTGTGGCTCATGTTTCCAGTGTTTTTCAGCTACTTAAATATTACAATGGCTGCACTATCCCCAGTGTAACTCTTGCCACATTATTATGCCTTTCAGTATACAGTCCTTCTGCCATTAGTACATCACAACCAGCAACAAGATGAGTGACTGTTTTCAATTCTGTTTTACAAAACCTACATTTGTCTGTTTCTCCCACAAATTCAATAGACTTTGTAAACCAATCTGTATGTAGTCTACTATCGTGGGCCGCCAATATTAACCTTTTGTCTTTTGGTATAAATTCAACTCTCCTTCACCATGCTTGTGTTTGATTCTGATCAACATGAGGTTCTTTCAAGAGTTTTCTGTACTTGCAACTATATTTATGTATTTTCCACATTTCTGGCCTTCTCATCTGATCCTTCACCTTATATTCTTTCTTTTGTTTGTTTTTTTTTTTTTTTTTTTTTTTGGCACATTCAGTTGCTGCCTGATTTTTATCTACTTTTGGTTTGATTTCCATTCCTGCTTAACACCGGTATTCATACACTAAACCTGGTGGGGAACTCCTCTTAGATTTCTTCTCCTCCTGCTTTAAAGCTTTCACTATGTTTGGGCCTTGTAAGGTCAGCAGATAAGGATGCAGTCTGACAATTGCAGATCTATACATGCAATCAATTTCTAGTAGGCCTACACCTCCTTCAGATTGGGGAATACATAACTGTGGATACACTGGGTTTTATAAATCATTTGATAAGCATGAAGCATTTTTCTTGTTTTCCTGTCCAACTGATTCAATACCTTATGGGGCCAGTCATTCACTCCAAAACTGCAACTTAGGGCAGGAACAGCAAATTGGTTTACAGCTTAGACTTTGCTCTTGGATGTCAGAACTGTTTTCAGCATTAATTTTAACCTTCTAAAATATTGCTTACTTTGTGTTTTATTGTTTATCCTTCATCAATTCCCAAATATTTCTACAGTCCCTCTTTCTCATGTTCTTTTATACCACATTCCTGTAGCATACTGGTGTTTTCTTGGTGCTGCAGCTTTCCTGCTTTAAAAGGTTGCTTTTGTACATTTATCAAGCCCAAAGGAAATTCTTAGATCATCGGAAAAAGTTTTGACCACTTGCAGTTTTGCTTTCAGTTCATCTGATGAACTCCACAGCTTTAAATAAACTATTAATTGTAGCCATGACCCAATCTATTAAGTATACAGCTTAATGGGTTAAGGGCAAGGCAAAAGAGCAGCGGTGAAAAAGAGTACCCCCTTTAAATTTTTATCCCTGGAATAATAATTTGTCCTTTATCATGGCTTAATTGCAAAGTGGTGTGCCACTCTTTCATGGTCATTGCAATGTAATCGAGCAGTGTACAGTGTTTCTTACATACTTTTAAGCAATCTTTCATCCATGAATGTGGGGCACTCAACTGCTTTTTTGTAGTCTATCCATGCCATAGTTAGATTCTTCTGCTTTTTACAATTCTCCGTTATGACTAACATCAAATGATCCTTTGTTCCGTATGACTTTTTGTTGCCCTTTTGTTCAACTGCCATGACTGAGTTTTCTTCTAAATGACTACAAACTTTGTCGGCATAAATTCCAGTGTACAGTTTACACATCGTACAAAGTTATTGCTGTATAGTTTATAGGATAGCTTTCAGGTTCACTCAAGTAGGAGTATTGTTTTTCCTGTTCTTAAACAAGCTGGTGTCTGTTCAGGGTGCTTATATAATAGTTCTTACTCCTGGCTAAATCTTCATGTAAATATGTTAATAGTTTTCACCAGAAGTTAGGTATAGCACCTGGAGTTTTCAAATTGGCAGCTTTTCTTCATTCTGTTTAAATTTCTCTGGCCATTACTTCATCCCATTTCATATCCTGTATATTTTAAATTCTTATCTTTCTTTTACTACATCTATCCATTCAGCATCTTTGTTACCTTTGTGTCTGAGTTAGATGATGGTACTGTAGTTGCCAGAGGGGGTCCATGTTCTCTTTGTGCTAAGAGTATACATCGGCAATAACACCATAAGCATTTGAACAGAGCAAGATCTTCCAACCAAAACTAACACTAATTATGTTTGGCTTAAAAACAGGACCACGTAAAAATCCCAAGAGCTACAGAACAGTATCCTTCGGGAAGTCATCCACTCCTGGTAACTATTACACTGATAACACAACCCTTAGAGTCGACCCAGTAATCAGGGACTTGGATATACAGACAGTAATGTAGCCTTTCCATTCTATGTTTTGCAGTTTATAAACAAAGGTGTGGCATCTAGGTTCAAGGAGGTCACTGTTCTACTGTATTCAGCATTCATCACACCTATCAATGAGTGCAATTCCCCCTTTGGTATGTACCTAACTAGGCACATCCAACAATTGAAATATCCACAGAGGTTCCTCACTAAAAGAATATAGGGTGCAAGTAACATGTCCTTGTATTCTGTATCTTTCAGGCTGTGGAAGGGAGATCTAAGCCTGGCATTGTTAGACCCCCACCCTGAGGGACCTCCTGCATATGTGGACAGAGAAAAGTTGTTTGCCAAACAATACTATATTATATACAGTAATTTTATCCTTTTTCCATACGCCATTTGTTTAGGAGGGTTATGGCCTGCTGTAATGAATGGAGATTAAAGGAAGATTTTACAGTAATGTTATGTAATGGATTGTCTGACAAAACCCATGTGATTAAATATGAAGATGTCATTTTTGAAAACAAAAAAAGTTACCAGTGACATACTGTACCACAGGGCTCAGTGTTGGGCCCTCCCCATTTGACATTTATTCCTTAGAAGTTCAGGCCAACACTCCTACCTATAGTTGTCAATGTTTGCACATGACTGTAAATTGGGTGTTGTTTTTGAACTTACATGGAGTCACGGATGCACCCCAGTAAGATAGACCATGTTAACAACTGGTGCAAAGAGAATGTTCTCAAACTAAATGTGAAAAAAATGGCGGCATCCTGTGTGGCTGCGGCTGTGTCCGCTCATTCTAGAGATGTGCATATTTTGTTTTCTTTTGCACAGAAAATCTTGAAGAAATCAGTTTCTGCAGTTCGAATTGAAGGTACAATAACTTACAATAGGCAAAAATTAAACAGTTGACATAGTACAGTTGTGTACACTTACCATAAATGTAGATGTTTGAGTGTATTCACTGTTGCAGTCATTACATTTAGGTAATCTGCTGGCATGTTGCCCTCAGTCGGCCTGAATAACAAAGGCTTGGGTCCTGCGTCAGTTGCTGTCTCCTCTTCCATGACGTCAGGTCGTCAGGGGTATAAAACATGCAACCGATGCCATTGTATTCAGTTTTTCTTGCCCAAAATGTCAGGTGCCCCCCAAATGGGGAGCAAAAACATATATCTATTTAGCAACATAATCTTTACCTTCATCTGGTAGTGGTGCTGCGGTAGCATTGTCACCTGAAAGCAAGACGTTGTCGCGTTTAATTCTCAGCTAGAGCGTCTTCTGTGTGGAGACATGCGTGAATGGGCGTGCCTTCGTTGAAGGTTATGTGCCAGGTCTGGTAACTCGGCACGTAAAAATCCACTACCAAACATTAGCGGACCGGAGTTCCGCTGTGTCGACCCCTAACCGGGATAAGCCGAAAGACACAACAACAAAAAGCAACATAAACTTTACCTTCATCTAAAAGCAAATACACCACAAAGGCTTTAGAATATAGTGAAGGAAAGAGAAGTTTATAGAAAAAGGGGGATGGCGGGTGGGTAACCCAGACTGCCACAGTGAATACACTCTAACATCTACATTTATGGTAAACATGCACAACTGTACTATGTTCTTTGTGTTTCACTGTTGCAGTCATTACATTTGGGTAGAATCCCAAAGCTATGGATGGGAGGCTGGAACTAAATAGCATTAGGAGCGGCTATAAGGCCCTGCAGAACTGCAGTGGCAAAGCCTGCCCTGGATTTGGAGAAGAGAGGCAAATGATAATGCTTTGTGAAGGTATGAACAGAGCTCCAAGTAGCAGCTTCTAGCATGTCTTTGGTTGGAACTCCTCTGAGAAAAGCTGCTGGGGTAGATGCAGCCCTGGTGGAATGTGACCTGATCCCCTTGGGCACAGGTTTACCATGGTGCAAGTAGTAGAAACGAATGCAGTGGCTTATCCACTTAGAAATGGTCTGCTTTGATACAGCCTTCCCCTCTGATCCTGCAGCAAATGCGACCAGTAGTTGCTCAGACTTTCTTAGAGATTTGGTCCTGTTTAAGTAGAATCTTAGTCGTCTGTGTACGTCCAATGAATGCGGAATCCGCTCCCTCTTGTTCTGTGGATTTGGGTAAAATGTTGGCAGGTGAATTGTTTGGTTAAGAGCTACGCTGGATACCACCTTAGGCATAAAAGAAGGATTGGTCCTGAGGGACACCCTGTCCGGGTAAAATGTAATAAAAGGCTCCACAGCCATGACAGCCTGTAGTTCTGAAACCCTTCTTGCTGAAGTGATTGCAAAGAGGAAAGCCGTTTTTCCAAGATAAAAATGTTATATCCGCAGTAGCTGCTGGTTCAAAAGGAGGCAGGGTGAGTTTTCCAGCACAAAATTGAGGTCCCATGCAGGAGTTGGTGATCTTCTGGGCGGCCTTACATTTTTGGCCCCTCTAAGATACTGTTTAAGCAGAGGATGAGAAAAGAGAGGCGGCTCCATGTAGTAGTGAGCCAAGATGGCAGAGGCATGGATTTTTATTGAAGAAAAAGATAGGCCCCTGTCAAGCATCTCAGTCAAATATTGTACAATCTGAGGGATATTTGGCTTTGCTGTGTCTGTTCCTCGTGCTTGGTTCCAAGCATAGACTCTCTTCCATTTATCAGCATAAAATTTTCTAGTACTAGGCCTTCTGGCTTCGAAAATGACATCCATCACAGATTTACTGAGAGATGTTGTTTGAATAATTAAATGATCAGCCATGCTGCAAGGTTCAGAGATTGGAGATGAGTGTGCCGAATTTGACTGTTCTGCTGAGACAGTAGATGAGGTATTTGAGGCAAGTACCAAGGAGGGAGTTGAGACATATTCCTTAGAATTGGGTGCCAGTGCTGGCGAGGTCAGTCCAGAGCAATTAGGATCATTTTTGTTTTTTCCTGTCTGACCTTTAGTAAGAACTTGGAGAGAAGAGGCAGAGGGGGGAAAGGCATAGACTGATAATAGTTTTTTCCAGCTGAAGGATAGGGCATCCACTTTCCATGCTTGTCTGTGATAAGTCCTTGTGCAGAATTTGTCCAGTTGATAATTTTGGGGAGAGGCAAATTGATCTATGTCTGGGCTCCCCCATTTCTGTGTTAACATGCTGAAGATTTGTGGATCCAGTTTCCACTCGTGCGGGTCCATAAGATTTCTTCTTAAGTAATCTGCCAGAGTATTTTGTTTTCCTGGCAGGAATTGAGCTTGAAGATGTATTTGGCAAGTCAAAGCTGTGTTCCACAATGCCATGGCTAGTCTGCAAAGGGGTTAGGAATGTGTAGCCCCCTGCTTGTTTATGTACCACATAACCGTGGTGCTGTCAGTCTTTATCAGTAGTTGTCCTGGATGAAGTAAGTCCTTGAAGGCTGTCAGAGCATTCTGAACAGCTAGCATCTCTTTCTGGTTGATATGCAGATGCATTTGTTTTCGGCTCCATTTGCCCTGAATGCATCTCCCCGCCAGGTGGGCCCCCCCAAGCATAGTCTGATGAGTCTGTAGTTCGGGTTTGGGTGGCAGGGGGTAGAGTGAATGACAGTCCCTTGTTTTGGTGACATGTCTCTGCCCACCAAAGAAACTCCTGTTGCAGGCAGGGAATGAGAGGAATAATTGTTTCCAGAATGTGACAGTGTTGACTCCATAAACTTTTTAGGTACCATTGAAGTTTCCTCATATGCAGTCTTGCATATGGAATTAGTAGAATGCAGGATGCCATGAACCTCAAAGCCTCCATAATTTGTCTTGCAGATAACTGAGTTTTTATTGCGATTTGTTTGAAGTATGTTGTCAGTTGCCTTTGTTTGTCTGGTGTAAGGTAAGCCATCTGGGGAGTTGTATTCAAGCTTACACCCAGGAATGTAATTATTGGAGAGGGTACCGGTTGGGATTTCTTTTCGTTTGTGTACCCTAGGCAAGTTGGAAGCCTTTTTTACAAATGCCAGATGTTGATCGAGTGTCCTTGTTCTCTGCTTGAATGAGACAGTCGTCCAGAAAAGGATAAATTTGTATGCTTCTTTGTCTGCAGAATGCAATTACTGGTGCCAGGCACTTTGTAAAGACCCAGGGCGCAATAGATAAGCCAAAGGGCAGTGCAGAGAATTGATAATGCAAAAAACCTGCCTTAAAGCGGAGGGGTCTTCTGCACGATTCCCTTATTGGGATATGCAGGTATGCCTCTTTTAAGTCTAGAGTCACTAACCAAGCGTTCCTGCCCAGCATAGGCAGTAGCTGTTGTAAAGTCAGCATTTTGAATTTTGGAATGTCCAGGAACGTGTTCAAAATTGATAAGTCCAGTATTGGACACCAGGCATTGTCTTTTCTGGGTACCAGGAAAAGTCTTTAATAAAAACCTTGTCCTTTTTCCTTTTCTGGTACTGGTTGAATACCCACCATATCCATGAGGGACGTAACTTGTTTCCGAGCCTCTGCCCACTGATTTTGTGGCAGATCTGGCCAACTGTTTGGAATTGGCAAAGTATGGAAATGAAATCTGTACCCCTGGGATACTATGTTTAATACCCACTTGTCCTGGGTAATTAACTGCCAATTTTGAGCATGAAGTACTAATTTTCCCCCCAAGGGGGCTGCCAAAAGATAAGTGCTTAGTGAAGGTAGAGGGAAGTCAGTGAGAGTGCTTACTGTAGGGTTGTGCTTTGTTTCCTCCAGATTTGGAAGTGGAGGCACTCCATTGCTTTGACCTGTAAGAACCCTGTGATTGGTATCTACAGCCTTTTGAGCACCTGGATTTGCCTTGAGAGGCTCTGTTGGACACAGGAAAGGACGAATTTTTAGTAGGCCAGTGCCTACTGAACCTGGGTGGCTGCACTTGTAAGAAATATTTTACAGTTTGCAGAGATTTAGCTTCGTCTTCCATTTTCTTTAAAACCTCTTCTGCCTTATTACCAAACAAGAGTATCATGCTGCAAGGGGGCATCCAACAATTTAGCTTTAACATGATCAAGCAGATTTTGCTCCTTGAGCCAGGCATGTCTTCTACTCACAGATTCAGTAACTGCGGCCCTGAAAGAGGCCTCCAAGGAATCAAAACCACATAGCAAAGTATGCTTTCCAACCTGTTCTGCTGAATGCAGTAATTCCTATAATTCTTTATTTTCCACACAATCAGAAATTAACATGATTTTCTGTTTCAATAAGCCCATAACATGCTGTTGATATTTAAGCATATGAAATTGGCAGTTTAAGACCCTACTTGCCAAGGTTGCAAACGTATAAACCTTCTTTCCCCATCTATCCAGCGCCCTGGAATCTCTAATCGAGGTAGTAGGATTTTTGGCTGTAGAGGCCTTTACACCTTTGGGACCCTGTGAGATAGTCTCAGGATCAGCAGCAGGATTTTTGAATAGAAATTTGTGGGAGTCAGGAACCCTGTAATATCTGTCTGACTTACTAGGAGTCAGAGGTAGGGAATCGGGAGCCATGCTTGATTCTGAAAACACATCAATGTCTAATACAGGAGGTATTGCCAAAGGCCTATGCTGAGGAAGAAGGAAATCCCTAAGCCTCTTTTTTGATTCAGAGAAATCCTGACTCTCCCAATGAAAATGTTCCCTTAAAGTATGCAAGGTTTCACCAAAAGAATAATCCTCAGGAGGGAATGAAGATGGGATGGATTCTTCTGCATCAGAATCCTCATAGGGTGGAATAGAAAATTCCTGATCAGAAGAGGAAACAGAAGAAATGGAAACCTGATCTGAAGATTCATAATCAGTGTCTTGCCTAGGCCTCTTAGCAGAGGGGGTTGGGAACCCCTGATCAAGGTAATTAAATCCTCAGCCATTTTGATCATCTGTTTTTTTAGGTATAGGGGACTGAGCACATGGCTCATGCATTGGTTTATTAGACATAGAAGATGTTTTTGATCTTATTTTTGAGGCTGGCGTCAGTTTTATATAAAAATGTTGAGGCCTGAAAGCACCCTCAGAAGCCGGTGACTGCTCAGCGGCTCCAGATCCATCCAAGGGAGAGACATCTGCGGGTTCAATATTCTGAGTATCTCGCAGCATACCGGACTCCACATGGGTCTCAGTAGAGGCCTGCGAATGAAAAGTAGTGGGTATCAGGGGCTGCGAAAGCGCCTCACTGAGTACAGGTGAACTGGTGACTGGCTTTGGAGAAGATTCGTCATCGGTTTTGGACCTCGATGGTCTGTCTCTGTCTTTTTCTTTGCATTTTTCATGAACTCCAGTAGTCGGATTGCCAACCAACAACATTTCAGGGTAATTAAATCTTGATTCAAAATATTTACAAGCAAAAATATACCGATGCTTAATAGTGCGTTGGTTAAATCTAGCCCAAACCCGACAGCAAGGCACGTTATGATCTGGGCCTAGGCAAGGAATACAGTACAAATGAAAATCCTTATGAGGTATTTGCTTCCCACAAGTAATGCAATTATTAACTTTTACTGACATCGGTAAAGAGCAAGAAAAAGTTTCCCCAACGGGGTACTTAGCTTTAGTTGAAGACTTCAGTTCTGAAACTCGAATGTGAAAATTTCAGGAGTCGGCTGACCGGCACTTGCAAACTGCTTCTGCTTCGGGCACTGCGTGGCAAGAAAGACTGAATAAAATGGTGTCGGCTGCATGTTTTATACCCCTGACCTGACGTCATGGAAGAGGAGACAGCATCCGACGCAGGACCCAAGACTTTGTTATTCAGGCCGACTGAGGGCAACCTTGCAGCAGATTACCCAAATGTAATGACTGCAACGGTGAAACACAAAGAACATCTACATATTGTTGGTTGGATGCCTGAAGTCTATGGAGTATCTGGAGCCTACTACTTGCACACACCTACGACAGCTAGGTATTTTAACTCTTCAAACTCCAAAGTGCCTGAAAGTGGTAGAACAGGTTTCTGGAATATGCTGGACAAGAAAAAAAGAGAAAGATATCAGAGAACAAGGAAAAGTGGTTGCAGAGCAGGTACTGATGTAAAGTGAAACACAAACCCCTACAGGCCTGTACTATCACCTATACTTCTAGCTAATGCGAGATCACTGGATAGCAAGATGGACTACTTGAGCCTGGAACTCTCCAACAAGAACAAGGTGAGAAATACTTGTTTATTTCTGATTACTGGCACGTGGCTGCATGACAAGATAAACAATAGTGCAGTAAACTTAGAGAATTTTATGCTGTTTTGTGCAGAGAGAAAATGTACACTGTGTGGAAAGGTCAGAGGAGGTGGAGTCTGCATCTATGTTAACAAAAGACGGTCCAGCAACCGTGAAATCACACTATCACACTGAGAACTTTGCGTTCCTGTCCATTAAATAACTTGCTCAGGGAGCGGAATGGGATCAGTGTAACAATGGTGTATATCCCACCTAGTGCTAATACCACTGAGGCTCTGAACAAACTATGCAATCACATGGGTGATCTGCAGAGCAAATATCCCGACTTTGTACATGTGGCAGCTGTTGACTTTAATAAAGCAGAACTGAAAAACGTACTCCCACACTACAGTCAGTATGTGGACATTCCTAGAAGGGGTGATAATACCCTGGACAAGGTAAGAAAGCTTATAAGGCAGTGCAACTTCTACAAATAGAAAACTCTGACCATTATAGCATCTTGCTATCGCCAGCTTACAAACCTGTATCGGTTAGAGAGAAACAAATCAGGGTATGGTCTGAGTGGGCTATGGAGACCCTCCAAGACTGCCTTGAAAGAACCAACTGGGATATGTTCAAGGAGGTAGCCACAGTGAATCAGTATCTAAATACTGATGAGTACACTGATTTAGTGATGGCAACCATTTCAAACTGTGTTGATGGGGTAAAAAATACCAAGAGTATCACTGTTAGAGCTAACCAGAACCCATGGCTCACCCTAAGGTATACGAGCGTCTTAAGGAGAAAAATGCAGCTTACAGTGCTAAGGACAAAGCAGGCCTAAGTATAGCAAGAGGCTATCTGAGAAGGGTATAAAGGAGGCTAAGAGGGAGTATGGCAGAATGGTGCAGAGCCACTTTGAAGACATGAAGGATGCAAGACGACGATGGCAAGGCATACAGAAGACCACTCTGGCTACAAAATCAAGTCAGCACAGTGTGAGGACAACATTGAATTCCTGGACAGTTTGAACATCTTCTTTGGTAGATTTGTAGAAAGAAAAAGCTAGCCATTGATGAGAAGGATGCAGTACTCCGCCTCAACACAGAGGAGATAAGAAGAAAGCTGAGAAGAGAGTGAACCCCAGGAAGGCTGCTGGCTAACACAACATACTGGGTAAGATGTTAAAAGGCCTTGCTGATCAACTATGCACAGTGCTCAAGGAAATATTTAACACCTCTCTTGCCATGGCAAAAGTACCCTTATGCTACAAGGAAACCAACATCATCCCACTACCTAAGAAAACCACTCCCTCCAGCCCCAATGACTACAGACCAGTTGCTCTGGCATCCACTTTTATGAAATATTTTTCAGCAGCTGATCAAAAAGCATCTTTCATCATGCCTGCCTCCTGATTTTGACCCTCTGCAGTTTGTGTACAGAGCTAACCGATCCACGGCTGATGCCGTATCAGTAGCTCTACACATTTCGCTTGAGCATTTATAGGATAAAGGCAACTATGTGAGGATGCTGTTCATAGATTTCAGCTCTGCATTTAATACAGTGGTACCAATGCAGCCGATAGAAAAACTAGCACGTTTTAGAAATCAGTAAACATCTCTGTAACTGGATCCTGGACTTCCTGTTTGAAGGTCCACAGAGGCTGTGTTCAGGTAAGAACACATCAAAGTGCATCATGATTAACACCGGGGTTCCACAGGGATGTGTTCTCAAGCCCACTCTTATTCACCATCCTGACCCATGACTACTATGCTAAGCACAAGTCCAACTATATAATCAAGTTTACTGATGACACCACAGTTGTGGGGCTCATCACAAAGGAGGGTGATAGGCATACAGACAGGAGGTGGCATCTCTGATCAGTTGGTGTGAGGGGAATAACCTTGACCTGAATGTAAGGAAGCCCAAAGAGATGATCATCAACTTCAGGAAAAAAACAAACCACCCATACTCAGGATCAACGGTGACAGTGTGGAGAGAGTTAAGAGTACACATTTCTTGGGTGTACACATATCAGAGGATCTCTCATTGGCAGGAAACATCAACCAACTGGTCAAGAAAGCGCACCAAAGCCTCCAGCTTTTAAAAAGGCTGAAAAAAGCTAAGCTTCCTCCTCATATTCTCTCCACCTTCTATAGAGGTGCAATAGAATGTATCCTCACCTGCAACTTCACAGTGTGGTTCGGAAGCTGCACAGTTACAAAATGGAAGGTACTAGAAAGAGTGATGAGGGTCGCAGAGAAGGTAACAGGCTTCGGTCTTCCATCAATAAAACATCTTTAATTTTCAAGAAGCATCTGAAAGACCACCAAAGTAATACAGGGCACACACATCCAGTGCTTGTACTGTTTAAACATTTGGCATCAGGCGGGAGATATTGCAGCATCTGCTGCAGGACTGCAAGATTCAGTAACAGTTTCTAACCTTCAGTGATTAGACTTCTGAACTCGGGCACTAGTCCCAGGGGTCTGGACACATAAGTCAATTTTTATTTATTTGTGCTATATATACTTATATATATTCCAAGTAAGTGAAATATTTATTTATTATTTCCATAGTCAGAATTACTTAACTCACTCAAGTGCAACATTAGACAAATAACTTATCTGTAGTGTGTCATGTATTACTTTAAATATGGTAGTTAATTTAACTGAGGGGAGGGTATTCCTTTTATATATGAGTGTCGGTAAATGTCTCTGCTCTTTCTTGTGTGTATTGGGAGTAGTATTGTATTTGTTGGTTATGTTTATTCTTCTACTTATATGTGTTGTTTCACTTTCCTTTGTAGTCTCAAGAATTGAGCTGATACACAAAATTTTGTTTAGGCTACACATGTGTAGTTCAAGTTTACTTTGACTTTGAAAAAATGGTAAACAAAACTCATTCACATACCATACAGGTGACACATCCCTCCAATGAGAGTAGGTTGCAAGAGATCTAGACATCTTGTTGATAATTTCTTATCATTTGACCATCATGTCTCCACAGTAGTTCATAAAGCTTTCTATTTGGCTCATATAATTTCTAAAGGCATCCCCACTAGATCCAACAGTGTCTTAATTCCTCTTGTATCACACCAGACCTAATACTGAATATAATGCACTTTTGCGTATTTATTTGTGCTGATATATTACTCAAATTGAGAGAGAGTTTCATAATTAGAAAGATTAGTGCACCCTCAAAATCTACACTAGCAGGACAGACTGGCAGCCCAGTGTCTGTAGTTAGTATTCTGTAGACTCCTCTTTGGTGATTTTGCATATTTATTTGTGCTGATATATTACTCAAACTGAGAGACAGATATTCATAATTAGAAAGATTAATGCACCCCCAAAATCTTCACTAGCAGGACAGACTGGCAAGCCCAGTGTCTATAGTTAGTATTCTGTAGACTCCTCCTTGGTGATCTGTGTCTAGCCTTTCAAGCCAAAAAAAGATCCAACCCTCTTTAACCCTTTTATTCCTTTACATAACAAAAGGCACCCCAAATACCCATTTAAAGGAACACCTCTTGAACAGACTTCCACTATATGCACGTAAAGTAGCAGCCTTGCCACCGTTAAGGTAAAGGTGGGTCATTGGATTAGCAGCGTCAAACTCTAGCTTTTCGTGCTCTCCTTGAGGCTGGAGAGAACTTCTGAATATGGGTTTTGGGTAGACTTGTAATGGTCTGCAGACTGATGTCTAGTACTTATTCATGAACCAACTCTTTCTGTATACATAGCAGTTGTGTCGGCATCAGGTCTGATGAAGTTAGAAGTGAATTTAGATAGATCATCACAGATGTTGATGAGGTGCGTCTTGTTGGAAATGACTGAAATCCGAATTACTGACTTCAAGGATTTTAGAAATTTCTGAAAGAAAAGGTTGCAAGCTTATAGTCAGATTTAAGCAGGGAGAGCAAAACTAGAGGGGTGGTACATGTAGAGTTTTTGGTACTCTAGTTGGCTTAACTATCTCTTCAGGAAATTGTTTTACTTACCAAGTCTAATAATCTCTGAGCAGGTGCTTCAGTTTGAGGGGTAGTTGAAATCTCTAATTACAAAGGCATTTTAGATAACAGGTTCTTCCTTAAGAACCTTTTTCAGTCTTAGTCATCTATACGTTTACCTTTAGCCTTGGTCGTGGGAAGTTGGAGTTCCAGAAATTCAGTTCCTGGGTCTCTGGGAATCTGTCTACAGGTGATGTGGTCCCTCACAAATAAGGAAATGCACCACAGTTTCCATTAAGCCTGAATATATCTGTTCAAATTAATTATAGTACCGCAGCAAGAAAAGGAAATCTGCTGTTAAAATTATTGGCAATGAGAACAACCATCTTAATTTGGTCTGATTTAGGGTCAAGATAGTAACAGTTCTGCTGTCTGGTAACATTCTGCAGGCAGACTTTGTACTGACACACAAAAGACACAAAAAACACAGCAACAACTGAGGTAGGTAAAGTCGTGAAGGGCTAGGTGGGGCAATGCTGGAGATCATATGATCCCACATTTAATCAGAGATAGCTGAAATGTAACAAATATATGACAGCAGATCAAGAAATCAGGTTCAGGACCTAGCCAGTGTGACATTTCTCTGTGGTACATTTAGTTGGGGACACATGGCTGAAATAACATTCAGCTGCAGAGAAATATGGCTGTTGTAAATTCTCTGTGGGCAAACAGAAAAATGCAGTGCCATGCCCACAACTTCAACAAATAAATGCACAGGGTGGAAATAATGTTCATGGCCCACAAGGCAATGCAAGAAAGCAGGCAGTATGGTAGGCATCAACAGCAAGCTAGCCAATGGGCATGTCAGTGATAGCAAAAATGCAGTGCACAATTGGCAGCACCTTTATAAGTGGTGCAAGTGAACCACTACCCCTTTCACAGCATCTACAGAACATTACCCAAAATGCATACTGGAGCCTAAACGTGACTACAGTAGCATGCAGGACATTCTGCATGCTGTAGCAAATGTCTACATGTTGTAGATACATACGCATATACTGTACACTGAGCACAACACTCAATAGTTCTTCTGCCCCACGCACTTGGTGGGCAAGGCAGTGTGTGCTTCTCTTTGCCTTCAGGGAATTCACAAAAAGCCATATTTCTCTGCAGCTAAATGTCACTTCCGTTGTGTGTCCCCAACCAAATGTACCACAGGGAAATGTCTCGCTACCTAGGTGCCTGAACCCCAAGAAATCATGAAGACAGAATATGGCAATAGAAGGCAGTCCTTTTTAACAATGTATTTGGATCCATCTTCAAGGGAGGCTACTATGGTCTTAATGAAGCCCAGCTACTCCATTTACTAAATACATATAAAATGATCTTATCACTTAACAAACAAATATTCCTGTACTATGGAGTATGGACTTCCCAAGTGATCATCTTTCCTAGTATGGAAAGTTTTGCTAGGAGTTCAGATCAGTTTCAGAAAAATAAAAATCAGGGGAGTTATGGCTGCTCATTTACTAAAAGACGCATGGCGGTTCTTACAAACCAACACATCACAAAACTCCTGCATTCCTCCTTCTGGTGAGTCCTGTAGAACAGACGATGTGTTATTATAAACAAAATCTTTAAAACTTTCAAATTCTTCTTCATGGGGCTAGCACATCCTTCTGACAGTGTCCCAGTTGCTGGGACCAAATGGAATTTTCCCTCTCCACCCCCTTACAGTCTGTTTTCTTGTTAATGAGTGCCCTGTTAAGTACAAATCACCATCTCTGACCTCTCTTAATAAACTGATTGTATTTAAGATTGAAATTTGGTGGGGCACAGCCAAGATGGTGACAGATCAGCTGCATAATTTTTCTGCACTGCTACTTGAAATACATTTCTGACAAATTTTAATATGGCATTCTGAATAAAACAATAAGCACACAAAGAAAAAATAACACAGTGAAGGATATTATCTGGAAAAAACTTTACATTTTATAATTTTTCATGTCAACCTTTCATCACAAATGGCTATAGTTGCAGTTTTGAAATGAGTCAAAGTCTAACCACAGGACTTTAAAAAAAGAATTTCGGTCAGTCCTTAGAAATATACAAGAACTTTCAATGACAATGGACAAAATGTATAGTAAAATAGATAACTTTAAGGAAAATGTACTAAATAAATGGAACTGTATTAAAACAGAAAATGCAGATCTCAGGAATAGAAGATGGTCCAAATGACATAGAAGGAAGGTTGTCAGAGGAACATTAAAACGTAACACTTGCAGTTAAAAAAAAAATGATGATTTTGAAAACAGATTAAGATGGAATAACATTCAAATGTATGTCTTATCAGAGAAGATTGAAGGTGACAATACGGTAAGCTTTCTTACATCTTGGCTTCCAAAAACATTAAACTTACCTGAATCCATGTCCTTTGGAAGCGAAAGAGCACACAGGTTCCTAGTGGTTTCTTTGTCGAAAAATAATTCCCCTCTGAGGTCTTTAATTGTCAGGTTATTCTGTAGTCAGGACAAAGAACTGATTTTAAAAACAATGTGGACTAACTCTGATTAAATGACAATAAATAAGATTTGTATCGAGACCCGCAGTAGTGGTGCTGCGGTAGCATTGTCACCTCACAGCAAGACGTTGTCGCGTTCGATTCTCAGCTAGAGCGTCTTCTGTGTGGAGGCATGCGTGAATGGGCGTGCCTTCTTTGAAGGTTGTGCATCAGGGCTGGAAACTCGGCACATAAAAATCCACTACCAAACGTTAGCGGACCGGAGTTCTGCTGTGGCGACCCCTAACCGGGATAAGCCGAAAGACACAACAATAAGATTTGTATTGACTACTCTACAATAGTAATGGCAAAATGAATTTTTGTTATCACTGCTAAAAGAACATACAAAAAGACAAATTAATGTACATTTATGCTTTCTAGATAGACCTAAAATATTTCTTTCAGATGAAATATAAATATTTTAAAACATAGAATCTGCTATGACACTCTTAATAACAAACAATATTCTGAATCAAATAGAGGACATGGGATGGAAAGATAGTTCTTTGAAAAGACACGCAGAGAAAAATGGATAGAAGCTCACTGAGACGAAGAAACTAAAAGACAAATGACTTTTGACTTAAAACAAAATACAACACCACCAATCATTATTATACTAAGATAAGAGTTGTTTTAGACAGGAGTTGTCTTTTATAAGCTATCCTGAAGGAAAAGAAGAAAACATTGATACATACTTATCAAAAGTAAATAAGCTTTGGTTATTATTATAAATCTAAAAAGTTTTTAATATAAAAAATACTTCTCAAAAACTACACAATAAGTCAAACTAAAAAATATATAAATAAATTTAATAAGTATGTTACTAAGAAAGTTAACATTAAAGTGATCAGTTGAAAGAAAATATATTAATGTTAAGTTTCTTATTTTCAAGTAGAATTTACTACAAGCATGACAAGTAATTAATTAATCATACTGATTTAAATACATCTGAAAAGTAATTTTCAAACATAAATTTACTTAGAAAATTGTAATAATATACTTTACACTAACAGTGAGCTGTTAGGTTAATACTATGAAAAAGTTAATGTTCTGGATAAACTTTTGTTTTTTCTTCACATGTTTGGCTCCATTTGCACCTCAAATAAAGTCAGTGCAATAATTAAAAACTACAATCCATATAGAAATAAACAGCAATACAATTTTTGTTGTAATAACAAGTTTAAAATAGCATGAGTGCTTGAAAGCGCTAGTGAAACTGTCTGGGTTTTTCTAAACTGTCATCCATGATTTTACTGGTTGGAGCGAATGACTGGTTTCCTTTGGTAGTGGATTTCCACTGAATACTTCTTTTTCACTTTATTCCTTTCTTTTCTGCTAATTTACTTTTCATTTAGTATGTGCCTTGATTGTTTTGGACTGGCTGAACTTGGGATGGTCAAGTGGCTCTGGGTTGATAGATGTGTGTTGGGAGTTGTATTTATTTGGGCTGTGTTAGAATGAGGAGAACTTTGTGGGCTGCTGTGAATCGGTGAGATGTTAAATAAGAGGAGACTAAATCATACAGGCTCATGCAGCTTTAAAAAACAGGGTCTTTTTCCTAATTCACTGTGGTTATTTGTTTTTCCTGCAGATGTCGCACAATTACATATAGTGCAACTGTTTAAGATGGAGGGGGAGTAAGAGATAAACAATTAATTGGTCTTTTTAAAAAAGAAAGAAAAAGGAGCATTTCTTGTAATCCACTTTAGCAGCTAAATCCTGAATGCTAATAAATAATTAGCGAGTAGTGATAAAGTACTATGGAAATATTCACAAAATTAAAATGAAAAGTTTCTAAAAAAAACAGGAGTTACAGAAAGAGCAAAGGAGCAAAGACAGCAAATAAAATTTGTTTGGTAACAGTGGGAAGCTTCAAACTGAGGAGGTATTTTAATATGAAGGACAGATTTTAAGGGCAGTGCTTTAGATATTTACATGTATTTAGCTATAAAAGCACTTTGAGTTTTTGAGTAAGTAGACATTGTTTTGAGTAAGTAGACATTGTTTTAATCTGAAGTTCTATATCATAATAATGCACTCCATAATGTATATGTCATATGATAAAAAATAATGTTTTCTGTCTTGAATTCAGTATAATAACTATTTGGTCATTTTGCTAGGAGTGTTTTATTTGAGACAGTTATTTGTATTTATTATTATCTCTTAGCACGTTTAAGTATACTTACTGGTCAACTATCTGACAGCTGTATCTAATAACAGAACTGTTCTTTGGCAAAACACTTAATTTTCAGACTTTATTTTAACTATGTGTACTACTTCCTTTAGTGTAAATAGCTATTCTATTTTGAGATCACTTTGTTTATAACCTTGTAGTTTGGCAATTCCAATTTTATTGGTTCATTAACCAGTACATGGCATTAAAATGTGTAGACAGTCATTAGAATAAACAATTAGAAAAGTAGTAATAATCAAGATGAAAGTGTAGACCCATCATTCCTTCGAGTCCTCTGATCTTACCCAAGTTCAGATCCTAACCTGTACTGTCTACAATTAAGAAATAATAAGCTGCTTGTTTACTCCCATTAAATAGCAAAATCTTCTTTAATGAGCAACTCCAATATAAATTAATATCGCTCAGACTGCAAGTAATATTTAATTTATATTTGCGATAGGTTTACTTGAAAAGAAATATGATTCAAATATAGGTGATGATGGTGGTATTGGAAAAGTTGTAGACAGTGTTACTACTAAGAGAAGGGGATTGCAGTCTGCGGTGTTTTCTGTTGTTAATATTTGTGCTGAAAACATGGTGAAATATACAAGCCTGGAAGTAAATAAATCATAATGTTGATAGCAATATATTACAGGTCAGTTATGTAAATAAGTTAAAACTGATGAAATCTAATAAGAATACACAATAGTGATTTATTTGGATAACTGTTTCTTGTTTCATTACACTGATGGTCAATTAATACAGACTTCATTAAGTTCGTAAATAAAATAGTTTATTAATTGAAGTAGTCATATGAAATAATTGATATACATTTATGAGCATATGTACAATACAAATAAAATGTTTAAACAACTAATTTTAGAAAGATGAACATGTTACATATAGAATAAATTAAATATATAGTATTTAATGTACATTTCTAAATATGGAATTAGTTAAATGAACATCTTGATTATATAATCTTTTATTAGAACTGAATTAGATTCATATGTTGAGTGGTATTTTTAACATATAGCGAGTAATGTAATTAATGATTCTAGAATATGTATGCTTTATGTAATACACGTTAACCTTTTGTTTGACAATTTCCAAATAGTAGCAGATGGAAGTTTGTTTGATTTTGGAAATTAGTGGAAACATTTGGGTAGAACTGCTATTCAAACTAGGAATATTAAACTCCACGAGGAGGGAAGGAATTTAAATAAAGTTTATGTTTAGTATTTCATAATATATTTGTATTTTATTGATGTCTACTATTATTAATAGAATGAGTTCAATTGACAGTACTAAAATATTAAAATCAGATTTATACATAAGCAGTTCAAGTTGTATAGAAATGGCTGTATTAGTCATGACATATAAAGAATTAATTGTGCTTATAGTAAAAATGACATTTTTGAATTGTATTTCCGTTGATGTTAATGGAGTGAACAATGACTGCAAGAGGGGTAGTCTAAACATTTAAAAATATTTAATGCTCAAATTATATTCTTACAAGCAACACATTTAATACAAGAGGACATTGATAGACTTAATACAAGTTGATACACTATACTTACCAGTTCTTATTACAAACAGAAAAGAGGTATAGTAATACTATGGAAGAGCTCTATACCAATACCTAGAATTTTAAGTACATATAATGAGAACAAGGGAATGTCATGTATAGTAACTTTAGAAATAAAAGGGAAAGTATATACTTTAATATTTACTGGATTTCTGGAATAGGAGTAAAAGTTGTTAATTCATATTTCAAATGGAAGTATTATATCTGCAGGAGATTTCAATTGTATATTACATGATGAAGATTCCAATGATGTTAATAAATACAGAAAACCTGCTTTAGCTAAAGCTTTAACAGACTTACAGATTGATTTAATATTAGACATTATTGAGTTTTTGGAGGCAAATTCACTTTTTTTTTACCAACTTCTCACAAAGACATGGTACAGAATCCAGAAGTGATAGGGTATATATTTCAAATGATGCAACTACAAGACTAGGAAAAGTCATGTTAAATACTAACAGCATTGCCATTAAAATAATGCCAGCATATATAACTAATTTAAAAACTCAAATTTTTTAAAGAAAGAAATTCAGACCTTTATAGATAAAAATTATAGAGAAGATACCCCCCCCGAGACATTTATACGAGATTCTTTGAAAGCATATTTCTATGGCAAATTAATAACTGGTATTTAATAAGAAAAGGCAATGGTACAAGGAATTAACAGAACTGCAAAAAGGTTGAAAAATTAAAATTAGATATTTAAAAAGGTGATAAAAGTTTAAGAGGAATTAAACATATTAAACAATAAATATTTAGAAATTGTACAACATAAAACTATGATAAATTTAGAAAAAAAATAAAACAAATTCCTATTCTTTAAATCCTAAGAATGTATAAATTAGCAGCTAGGTCAATGGGATTGTATCCAATGATATCAAAGAGATTTATTCTCCAAATAGTAAAAAAAATTACAGAATTAGAAGATAAATTCTCTTACCAGGCTACCAAATGCTACACTCTGACAGACCCAACAAAAAAGGTGGCAGAGTAGATATACTCTACTCGTCTTCCTACACTGTTACTCCCTACACCAATCCCATTCCTAAATTTGCCAATTCTGAACTCTGTTTAACCTCCTTAAACTCAAACAAATCCATATGCATTGCTACCCTCTATATTCCCTCCAGGCAACAACATCCCTATACTTGAAGACATACTCTCCTGGTTTTCAACCAACATAAAAAACAAAACAGTTATTTTAGGTGATGTAAACATAAACTGGGTCATGATAAACTCTGAATCCCCCCCTCCCATTCAGCCTCTTCAACTACACCCAATTAATAAACTCTCCTACCAAGCCAAACAAAGTTGGAACCTCTAGTACCACCACTGACTGGATCTTAGTGTCTCACCAAAACCTTATCTCAGATACTGGCACCTTTCCTGACTCTCTCAGTGACCACCTGCCTGCAGTTGCTGACCATCACTCCTCTCCTCCTCAAAAGCTACACCACTATGTACAATCTTGGAACCTGTCCAATTTCAACCCACAAATATTCAGACTGCCATAAAGTAACAGATTGTCACCCTTAAAAACCTTGCCTCTTGACAATGCCATTGATTACTTTAATAAAACAATCCTGAACCTTCTTAACAACCTTGCTCTACTAAAAACTAAAAAAAAAAAAAGAGTTAAAACTTCATCCTCCCCTTGGTTAACCAAAGAAACTAAACAAATTATGCACTTGAGAAAAAAGTGGAAACTTTACCATAAAAATAAATTACCCCATCTCCTAACAGAAGTCAAACATCTCTAACACTGCAAAAAAGCTAATAATCAGGGATCAAAAATCATTACTACAATAAACTTCAATCAGAAAACTTATCCAACCCAAGAAAATTCTGGAACTCTATCTCCTCCTTTCTCCACCCAGGAAATAAGGATAATCCATCCCCTAACCTAAACCTTACTGATCTAGAAAACGCCTCCAACTTCAATACCTTCTTCACAGAATCCAAAACTAAACTCACCACCAGCTTCTCTCACAACTCTTAACCTCCTCCCCCAACCAGCCCCTCTACATATCCACACAATCTGACTACCCCTACTCCTATATTTTTAGGTTCTCTCCTGTCTCTATAAGCAAAATAAAGAAGCTCCTCCTTCAACTCAAACCATGCTCCCCTGTCCCAGATAACCTATCTACAACTTTCCTCAAACTGTCTGCATTGCCCATCTATTCTCCATCTTAATAAACTGATCCATACTAGAATCATACATCCCCTCACTATGGAGACACACCTTTATCATTCCTCTCCATAAAGGAGGCAAAAACACTGACACTTCTATGTTTTGGCCCATAGTCATCCTATCCCCACTATCAAAAATCATGGAGAAATGTATTCAATCCTAAATGATGTCACAAATGACCCAAAACCTACTAACCCCTACACAACATGGTTTCTGTCCTAGGCATAGTACCATCATTGCCCTCTTCTCCTTTCTAGACTCCATAGGCCTTGCTTGCGACTCTGGCAAAATAGTTTATACTCTGTTCCTTGACCTCTCCAAAGCCTTTGATACCGTTTCTCACACCGTACTATTATCCCAACTCTCCTCTCTCAACCTCTCCCCCCTACCATCAAATGGTTCACCAGCTACCTCTCTGAAAGACAGCAAGCCATCAAATGGAAAAACTCACTCTCTTCCTTTCTAAACACCCCTACCAAAGTTCCCCAGGGTTCCATCCTAGGTCTCCTCCTCTTTAACATCTTCATTAAAAACTTCCACCAGTCTCACTTTGATGCCACACTAATTCAATATGCTGATGATTCAACCATTATTAGTACAGCAGACACCCTCTCCGACCTACTTCTCAAAACTCAGCCTTCTCTAATACCGAATCATGGATGCATAGTAGTCACCTCACCTTAAATGCCAATAAAACAAAGTTAATGATTTTCTCCCCATCTAAAACATCAATACAGACAAGAACTCTTTTACAGTGACTGCTCAGAATAACAGCCCCATATAAATATTATCACATACCAAACTGCTCAGTGTCATAATTGATGAAAATCTAAAATTTGACATTGATACCCAAACTAATATAAAAAAAATTACCAAAACTAGGTCTCCTGTATAGACACAATCATTACCTTACCCCCTCTACCAGACACACACTTACCTCTACTTATCTTCTTCCCTCTCTTATGTACAGTGCTCCCCATTCACTAATCTTCAGCTTGGTTCACAGGCCATGTTGGAAGCCTGTTACAATAAAATCTCCAAATTTGCCACCAACTACAGAAACCCATCGCATCACTGTCTCTCTCTCTCTCCACTCCCTGAAATGGCTTGAACTTCCTAACTACATCAAACTTCTTAGACTTACTACTGCTCACAAGCTCATATTTACACCTTCTAGATGTCCTCTCTGTCCACCTCTTTAACCCCCTACATTCCAAAACGATCTCTAAGATCAGAAAACCCCAATCTTCTAAACATATATAAGCATTGTCAACCCCCTGGCCATATATTATCCTGCTCCCTAGCTAAACTCTGGAATTCTCTCCCTGCCACCCCTCAAAATACTCAGAATCACTCAAACTTCAAAACTATTCTCCAATCTCACCTCCTTTCAAAGTGGGACTGTTCCTGTACCCTTACCACATAAACTCTTAACACCATCCTCCGTGCACTATATACCTCAACCTTCTATCACTGTGCTCTCTTACCCTTTGCCTCTACTTACTCTCCTACCCTCTACCTCAGAAACTTCCCCCACCCCATCCCTTTCTCCACTATATACCACCTTTTACCTCTCCCACCTCACCTTCTCTCTGTCCTCTCCTCATATTTCTAACTTCCAAATAAAAAAAGCTTGTTTTTTTTTATCTGTACATAAATGTTTTACTTGCATGTTTTTTTCATCTGAAATGCCTGTACTTTTAACATGTTTAGACTACATGAATCTCACTCTTGTAAATTGCCTAGGATTAAAAATGTTATGACTTTTTAACAAAATGTATACTATCTCTGTATTTTTCATTGATTTACTACTTTATTTACTTTTGTATAACTATTGTAAAATTGTCTATATCCTGTGGAGCTTTTCTCCCCAGGCCTCCACTGAAAACGGGCTCTTCCAGGCCCAGTGGACTATCCTAGGCAAACTGTAATAAACAAACAAATAAATTCACTTTAATCAGTATAATCCAAAAAAAAATACACAAGATGTAATACAAGTATATGAAAAACAAATTGTCAAATGAACAGATAAAAATAATCGATAAACCCTTTGTCCGAACTTAAAATTCAAATTATCAAATTAAAACCCAAAGTCCTGGAAATGATGGTATGAAATCAGAATTATATAAGTTAATCTCCAAAGAAGCCTTAATTGTTCTGTTGAAAGTACATTCAACAGTTAAAGGACCATCAAATGTTCCACCATATTGGAATATACTCCAATGTCTCCAATTCTAAAAGGTGATAAAGATCCAATAAAATGTTCTTCCAATAACCAATTTCATTACTAAATATTGATTACAAGATATTTCTGGAAATATATGAAACAGAATCAATTTCTTCCTACCCTGATAAATGGGGATCAGACTGGTTTCATAATGAATAAAAATCCTTATAATATAAAAAAACATTAACAATAGACTATGTTAATGATTAAAAATAAAAGTTAACTGTGCTAAGCTTGGATATTAATAGGGCCTTTTATTCAGTTAACTGGGAGTATTTATTATCTGTATTAAATGAATCTAATCTTTCAAATAATTTCTTACAGCTTGTTAAGCTCCTTTATGAAAAAATCTCTTGCTTACATAAAAATTGGTTTGAATACTTCTAAATCAATTACAATTACTAAACTTACCAAACATGGATGTCCTTTATCACCATTATTATTTGCTTTGGTAATGGAACCACTAGCAAACTAAACAAGATCAAATCAGAATATTAAAGGAATTCAAACAGATGCTAGTCTAAATACTAAAATACAACTTTTTGCAGATGACATCTTATTAACATTGAATGATTATAAACATTCTCTTCAAGTTTTATTTAATTCAATAGAAATTTATCATAGGCAGTCAGGACTTAGTTTTAACAAAAAAATACACAATTACATTAAAAATCTAGAGATGATAAAACGTCTTATTAATAAATGGAATAAGTACTTTCTTACAAGTGAAGAAAGACCAACTTTAAATTATTTTCCCAGAAATATTATACATAATGCAATCTATATCCCTTCTTCCTTTTATACAAGACAGTTTAATTCTTAAGATTACAACATTTCTCTGGTTTCCTAATAAACCCAGATGAGCATTAGATCATCTTATAAGAGACTGGATGTCAAGAGACATTAATCTATCAGATTTTGAATTATAATCTTTATCAACCACTAAAATGATAACTTTATGGTTAAATCCTAACTATACTGCTAAGTGGAAAGAGATAAAAGAAAAAAACTACTCACCTAACAATAAGTAATAATATTAAGTAACAACTTTCACTGGTTATTAACAGACTATTTCTCAGACATAGTCTGTTAATGTGCATTTTCCCTCTTGAAAGAAATAAATAAAATTCTATTAAACTTTCTTTGGTATCCAAAAAAGAAATAGGATAGCCTATACACATCATATTAGATCTTGGGAAATGGGTGGAATTAAACTTCCAGATCTAGAATCATACATAAAAGCTTACATATTAAGAACCATCATTATTAATTGGGTAGATCCTAATTATTCTTCAACATGGAAAACATTGCACACTATTATTTTTCTAAATGAAAATAAAATTAATAATTGTATATTAAGTGAATGTGGCACATATTGACTGTTAATATTCAATATAATATAACAAAACCAACAAATTATATAAATAATATTTACAATTTATTCAGAAGATTTATATATACTAACACGGATATTAAGATTTGGCTAGACTTGACAATACCCTTTAGCTCTACAAAGAAATTCTTCAATAAAATCCATAATGTTATTTTAACTAGATGGGAGGGGAAAATCACTTGTTGGTAACATTGTATAGAGAACCAAGTAGTATTAGACATTCAACAAATTCAGAATAAATATGACATTCCATCAGCAGATTGGTTGATACTACAAAGCATATCATCATATGTTAAGGATCTTAATAGTAAAATTATTAATTCTCCTTATAAAACTAGTCCAAATGTGATAAGTCTAATATCTGCAGTTATTTACGACAATTACAATTGGACAAATCTAATTTCAAAATTATACAAAATATTGATAACATATAAAACTAACCCTAATGCAAGATATTGGAATTTCATAGCAAAAGGATGTCACACTAATCTATCAATTGAAAGTAAAACAAATCTTTTATGTTCTGTTAACTTAACATTTAATTTACAAATATGGAAAATATTTACATGGAAATATATTCACAGGGCATTTATTACACCTGATAAACTAGCCAGATTCAATTCACTTGATAAATTAATTTGTTGAAGATGTTCTTTAAAATGTAAAGCGGATTGGTCTCATATATTTTTTGATTGTATTAACATAAAAAAATTCTGGGAAGAAATTCGTATTTTTCTCCAAGCTATATTCACATATACCTTTATTTTAACCAAATCTGTAGTCCTCTTAAATGGTAATGATACTATTGGAATGAATAAAAAAGATCTATAGCTACTTTGGTCCATACTAGCTGTGGCAAGGAAATATAGAACTAGAAAGTGAAAGTCTTCACAAGAACCTACTCTGGAAGAATTCTTGAGATTGATGAAAGAAACAGCTACATTAGAAATCACTGTGAAGGAATCGAGAATTTCACTTAAAACATGGAGAAACAATCAGAGACATTAAAAATTAACCCTAAATAATGTGCAACTTTATACTTTATTAATTGAATATTATACATTTTTGTTATTAATTTAATATATTTTATTAATTTTTTCCCCTCCTTTGTTCAGGTCAATTGTACATAGTGTATATAAAAATGTTTATAATACTTGTTTGATGATTGTATTGTTAAACATTATATTATTTGGAAAATAAAAAAGCATTTGAAAAAAATATGCGTTTTCTCAGTTTCATTTTTATTTAGTTCCTTTTTCTTACACCCCCTTGTTTGCCTCTTTTGTGCACTACCAATGTTATGTTCTGCCCCACTTTACTATGATAAAGCATTTTATTTTTTAATTGTATTATTTATTCTAATATCATTTTCAATTTATTTTTTTGTGTAAAAAATTCTTTGTCCCTGTTCAGGCAGATCTGACAAAATGCTATCAAAATCACTGTCACTTTGGTATTTTTGTATCTGTCCCTATTTAGGCACGACTCCCTATAGTGAGCTGTTCCTTCAAATCAGTAAGTGTTCCAGGCCAGCATTTTACTTAAGTTACAATTCTGGCTTGCTCATGCCTTAATACAGGCTCCACAAAGGTTTGATTATTAGCTCCTCTGGGAATAGCTCTGCAATGACAGACTGTTATGGTTAGCTTAGTACTCTCGGCCACCTGCCCCCTTCATCACATTTTCCCATTCATGGGGCATGTGATTTCAGAGCTAGTCCAGCAAGCGTTTTGCATTACGTCTACCCTGGGTATGACTATTTTTGTTATTTAAACAATATGATCTTATGTAATGGCCCATACTGCCCATTCCCTAATATTTGATTATTTCCACATCCACCCCCTACTTTTACTTAGGTTATTTGATGCTTATGGGTTCTCACTGCATTAGATACAGTTCAAAGTGAATACTCAACCTGCCCCATACTTTTTATTTAATTGTTATAAAAGTTGTAGCTTAAGATGAGTTGATTTTTTTTTTTACTTTGATGGCACAAAATATATTTATAATAGTTTTGTTTTACACTGAAACTCCTGTAGTATTTACTGGATGGTTCACAGATGACCTTAGAATGTTTTCACTGCAGGAGCTGGATTAATAATATGGGATGATTTTTTTTTTAGTTTAATACTATAATTTGCCTATCCTTAAATTCTGGGAACTTTGATGCTACACTACTATTTAACCATAGAATGTATGCCATACTTTGGCACCATTTGGTTTTGAAATTTTTGCATAACTGAGCTCCCTGCTGTAACTGAACCAATGACAACACGATGGCACACCCACATACTGAGACTGTGTCCGTAATCTCAAATGCACAATATTACAGTACTGAGCAATGCTTATCTGCCTGAACTTTTTTAGCTGATTTAAACCTGTTTCTGTTTTGTTTGATCTCGGATATATTTTGTTTGAACTCGGATATATTTTTTACTGCCTAAGGAGATATTTTATTTAATCCACTGAAAAGAAATCTTGAATTACTCGAGGCTATTTTATGGACAAGAGTTGTTTTGCCTGGATGTTTTTTTTTCAAATGAACTTAACAGGATTGTTTTTTGGCGAGCGAAGACATCTTTTTAATTCTGGAGATATTTTACTTATTCCACATAGGAAAACCTTTTAAAACTTGTAGCAACCTTCTGGCTGGAATTGTATACCATGTTTAATAAGAATAATCCATTACACCAAGCTATTTTATATATATTTCTTTCAGGTGTTGGACTAATTTCTTCAGCTTTATGAGACATTTTACATAACCCACGGTAAAGTACTTCTGGATTCAATCAAGTAAACTATTTTACTGGATTTATTGCAGAATCCATGATTGATTTCCTTAGAGGTGCAATTTATTAGCTACACTAAGGGAAAGCTACAGAGGGTAGATAGGGGACACTTTTTCTAAACTTGGCTTACTGCTTTTTTTTGTGAGCCTTGGATACATTCATGATTTTCTAATTAGTTTGATCTGTTATTTACCATAACAGGGATTCTTACCTACCCTGATCTCTGCTTAATAGGACAGAGACGTTTATTTTTGTTTTATATTTCTCAGAAGGTAAGAACAAACCAATTAAATCATATTATATCACTGAAATGTTAAGTATACTTAAAAATTTTATATATAAAAATCCAAATTATAAAGTAAGGCTGTTTTTATTATTTCCAATAGCTTACCCTCAAGACAATATGCATTCAATTTAACAAAAATGACAGAACTTAAGAGAGAAAACTTATTGGCACCAGTTGGTAAAAAAAAAAAAAAAAAAAAAAAAAAAAAAAAAAAAAAAAAAAATCGAGAAATACAAACAATGGATTATATTATAAACAATTTCGATATAAACAAATAAATGTGGCTAGATATTCAAAGTTCCAAACAATCAATAGAACATAAGATTGGGTTAATACAACCGTAATAATAAACAGTTCCTAAATTTATAGAATTTTTATTACTTTAACTTATCAGAGCATAGTTATTGGAAGATGGCATACTGGTTAAGGTGTTTACCTTACAGGCTTAAGATACTGAGTTTGATTCTCACATGGGTTAATTAGCTAGGCTTAAAAAATGGCCCACAAATGCAGTTAGCCTAGTACTAATCTATTAATGCATAATAGGGAACACTTATCTAAAATATTCAAAATAGTTAAAAGTACAAACATACAAAGAAAATTACTGGAAATACTTTAGATTAATTAATAGTTGCTCTCCAACTGAGGAAGATAAAAAAAAATAATGTCATCAAAACAAACTACTGTCTCACTAAATTGGAGACCATTTTCCTGGAAATGTATACGTACAAGTTTCAATATACCATACAAAGTTGAAATAGTGTATAAAAGAGAATTGGATTTTGGAGATGTAAATTACATATAAAAGATGATTGGCAAGATATGTTATATGATAGTGCATTTCTCAAGCCATTTTGGAACAACATAACTTCTATATTACAGGCTATTTTAATGACAAATTTATTTTAACCAAATCCTTGGTTTTATTTAATGTACCAATTCTGACATGTATTGCCAGAACAAAAGTACCCTCTTCCATGGAGTACATTGGCTATGGCAAGAAAGGTCATTACCAAAAACTGGAAGAATGAGTCTACTCCTACTTTAAGATAATTTCTGAACATCATCAATATTGTTTTTCAACTTGAACCAGCTACAATCAAGACAAGAACTTCATACTATAATACTCGGATGAAATTCAAAGATCTATTATGAAAAAATAGACAAAAACAGTTTAGTAAGTAATGTCAGATACTGCATTACCAAATTCTAATGTTTAACAGATGCCCAAACTATCAGTTGTCAAGTTTTTTTTTGTTTTTATAGTTATGTATTGTACTAAAGTTTTAATGCTACATATATTATTTGATTTTTTAAAAACTTATAATACAAAGAAGCAGTACAAAAAAAGACTGAAATATGTCCATCTATCTCAAACAGCATCCTAAAGTGGAAAACCTAAAGTTATAATTTAGAGACATGTAAAGGCATTCCCATTTGCTAGCACCCAAAGCAAATAATTTCATACATCTATTCAACTATATCTATCTGTGTGTATCTCCCTCTCTCTAGCTCTGTCTACCTATCTTTTCCCAAAATAGCTGACCAAAGTACAGTTTCAGTGGTGGCTGTGGTAAAAAAGCTGCACTGTTCTATTACTATCATGAGAATAGTCTTAATATTTACTAAGGGCACATATCCAAGACTAAGCAAGAATATCATAAGAACTGCCTCATACAATAATATGCAAGTCTTCTAAGTACAAGAGTTTATCAAGGATGTCAGTAGACATAAGAAGCACTGCTAAGTTGACTAACAGTATGAAAACAGGTCTATATTATATTCTAGAAAGCCGACAAATGTCGAATCCGACATTGTTAACACAAGAATAGCGAAAGTGCAGAACATCGAACAGGTAAACAGCAATCTCCATAAGGGGAGATTTCCATTTACTTCAATGTAGTGCGGTCTCGGAGTTGGTATATTTAAGTAGCGGGGGGTGGGGGGGTGCAGGGGGGCTTGCCCCCCCTGCCTACACCCTTTAGATTTTCTTTTTTTTTTTATTTTTATGAACATTCGAAATTTTAATAGTTCGATCAATAAAGGTCAACCTTTAGTGATTCGAAATATTAAGCGTTCGATGTTCTAATACAGACCCGTGAAAACATTTATGAGCTAATTGCACATAGCTTTTGTCCCTCTTAGGTAAACTATTAATGCAGCAAAAGAATCAGGAATGCAGTGGGGAAGACAGACCATGTATACAGTACGGCACCAGTGCAGTTGTGGCTGTATAGTCGAAGTAACGCAGTTGCGGTTGTATAATCAATAAGCAGTAGAGTTGTTCTTGTGTAGTGCGATAAGCAGTGGTTCATGAAGTTGCAAAGACCAACTAGAATAAGAACAGCAAGAGAACTGGTGCAAAGATCACAAACAGGTCAATGAGAGGCCAAGAAGCCATTTGTGAGTTTTTTGAGCACGCACAGTTATACACCTTGTACTGCAATGGTTCAAGCCAGTTTTTGAAATAGCTGCAAGTCTTCTTTCAGAAAAACAGAGTGTAATCCATATTTTGAATCTATAGTTATATATTAACAAACATGAGAAAATAACATCTTCACAGAAAAATTATCTCAGCACTTTACATAGCATCTGATTATTGTTATAAAATGCTTTCCTTCAATCTGTGGTTAGGGGCATGTCAAACTTTTTTTTTACTTACTTATGTTTTTGTTTACTGGGTTAGTACCCATAGGCTTGTAGCCTCTTTTCATGGGAGACCCAAGGAGGTATGCATACCGACTAGGGGAAAATTTAACCAGGGTACCAGGTAACTTCCCCTTCAGCAAAAAACTCAGTGAGTGTCAGTTTGCTGTGAAACGTGCAACCAGATGAGTGTTTTGGACATGATGGGCTTTACTTTTCTTCCTGGGGAGTGCAACTACTTACATGAAATGTTCCAACCACTCAATGTCATTTTACGGGCAGCCTGTAATTAGTTCTGAGAGCTGTAATTGAGTCCCAACACTTAAAAAAAAAAAAAAAAAAAAAAACACCACAGTGATTCAGGTAGAGAACAGTGAATGTTTCAAATCAGTTGTGCAGTGGTGCAGACTGCATCCTCACTATTTATACATATTAAATCTTAGACTGCCCTGTGAAGAAACGGGAAAACATCTTGACAGTGATCACATACTTTGTGCAAAAATGGGGAGTGTACTTTGAGTCCCAAAAAGTACAGTTTTGTACCTACCATAAATTTAGATGTTCAAAGATCCACATTGCTGCAGTCCTTACACTTGGGTAGTCCGCTGTCCTCGGTCGGCCCGAATATCAAAGTATAAGGCTGACGTCGGTCAAGGCGCATTTGACTGACATCAGGACGTCAGGGTACAAATGCGCATGACCGACGTCATATCCTCAGTCTTTTCTTGCCCCAGATGTCAGAAGACCCTAAAAATAAAGGTCAAAACCAAAAGACAGCAAACAAACAACCAACCATCCTAGCACTAAAAATATGTACAATATATACAATATACACCCTATTGACAACCCAACCCACACAACCGCCTCTAACTACAGAGGGAAGGAGGGAGGTATTGGACTGCAGCAATGTGGATCTTTGAACATCTACATTTATGGTAGGTACAAAACTGTACTATGTTCTTCATCTCACATTGCTGCAGTCCTTACACTTGGGTAGAATCCCAAAGCAGAGGTAAGGGAGGATGGCCAAACTATAAGGAAGCAGGAGCTGCCAAAATGCCCTGCAAAACAGCAGTGGCAAACCAGCCCTGGATTTAGAGTAAAGTGGTAGGTGATAATGCCTAGAGAAAGTATGCACTGAACTCCAAGTAGTTGCCTCCAAAATATCCTTAGTTGCCACCCCCCTCAAAAAAGCTGTCGAAGTGGCAGTAGCCCTAGTGGAATGAGGCCTAATCCCAGCTGGAATCTCCTTGCCATGATAGGAATAACAGAAAGCAATGCCTGAACCCTTTAGTTCTGTCCAAATAATATCGCAACTGCCTGTGTACATCTAAAGTGTGCAAAATCTTTTCCCCTTTATTTTGGGGATTTGCATAAAAAGTAGGCAAATGAATAGTTTGGTTTAAAGCCACACTAGAAACCACTTTAGGCATAAAGGAAGGATTAGTACGTAAAGATACCCTATCCTTATGGAAAATTAAGAAAGGCTCAACCGCCATAAGGGCCTGCAACTCAGAAACCCTTCTTGCAGAGGTAATAGCCAACAAAAAGCAGTCTTCCATGATAAAAACTTTAATTCAGTAGTAGCTGCAGGCTCAAAAGGTTGTAGAGTGAGTTTCTCCAACACAAAATTGAGATCCCAAGCAGGAGTAGGAGCTCTTCGTGGGGGTCTTATATTCTTTGCCCCTCTAAGAAATTGCTTGAACAAAGGATGAGAAAACAATGGTGGGTCACAATCATAGTGAGCCGAAATTGCTGCAGCATGAACCTTAATAGAAGAGAAGGACAAACCTTTGTCCAGTAACTCAGTAAGATATTGAAGAGCCACACTTAAATTAGGCTCAGAAACATCAAAATCCTTTGCTGCACTCCAAAATAAAAATCTCTTCCATTTATCTGCGTACACTTTCCTTGTACTAGGCCTTCTAGCTCCCAAAATAACATTCAAAACTTGCTGTGGAAGAGGAGGCCCACTATGGTTCAAAACAGAATATGCCAGGCTGTTAGGTGCAGAGAATGAAGCTTGACATTGAGCAAATGACTGTCCTCCTGAGACAACAGGTGTGGAATCGAAGGCAAAGGCCATGGAGGCTTCCGTACCAGGCTTCTCAGTAATGGGTACCAATGCTGTCGAGGCCAATCTGGAGCTATCAAAATCATCCTTGGCTTGTCTTGTCTGGCCTTTAGTAGTACCTTTGGTAGGAGAGGCAGAGGCGGAAAGGCATACACATGAAGATTGCTCCAATTGAAAGAAAGAGCATCCACTTTCCAAGCTGTGGGATGAAACCTTTTTGTGCAAAACTTTGGCAGCTGGTGGTTTAGTGGAGAAGCGAACAGATCTATGTCTGGAGTTCCCCATGACACTGTCAATTTCTGAAATACATGAGGATCCAATTTCCACTCGTGGGGATCCATAATTTGTCTGCTCAACACATCTGCTAAGGAGTTCTGTGCTCCCGGCAGAAACCTTGCCTGAAGATTTAGCTGTAAACTGAGAGCAGTCTCCCACAAAATCATTGCTTGCCTGCATAGAGGATAAGAATGTGTTCCGCCTTGCTTGTTGATGTACCACATGACAGTCGTGTTGTCTGTTAGAATCAACACCTGCCCTGGAAGAAGTAAATCCTTGAAAGCTATTAATGCAAACTGGACTGCTAACATCTCTTTCAAGTTGATATGTAGATGTTGTAGTCTGGCAGGCCACTTGTCTTGTATCCACTTTCCATTCAGATGAGCTCCCCAAGCTTTGTCTGAGGCATCTGTCGTTAGAATCTGACTCGCCTCTGGCCGGGTCACAGAGAGTCCCTTGTTTAGGTGACATTCCTGAGCCCACCACAACAATTCCTTTTGAATGCAAGGTATTATTTGAATGACAGTGTCCAAATCCTGGCAGTGCTGTGTCCATACATTTTTGAGATACCATTGTAGCTTCCTCATATGCAGTTTGGCATTGGGAAGCACCAGAATACAAGATGCCATGACCCCCAAGGCTTGAAGGACTGTCCTTGCAGTCAGCCTGGACTGATGAGACAACTAATGAAAGTAAAGGGAAAGATTCTTTTGTTTGTCCGGGGTCAAAAAGGCCATCTGGGATGCTGTATTCAGTCTCACACCCAGAAAGCACATGTCCTGAGAGGGTACTAGACTGGACTTTATTTCGTTCACAGAATACCCCAGGCATCTTAGCACTGCTATCACATAATCCAAATGATGAAGAAGCTCGTCCCTTCCTTGAGCCAGAATCAGGCAATCGTCCAAATAAGGATAGATCTGTATTCCTTTTAACCTGAGGAAAGCTATCACTGGAGCCAGGTCTTTCGTGAACACTCTGGGCGCAGTAGATAAGCCAAAGGGCAATGCAGAGAACTGATAATGAGAAGTCCCAGCTCGAAAACGCAGATACTTCCTGCAACTCAGTCTGATAGGAACATGAAGATAAGCCTCCTTGAGATCCAAAGTTACCATCCAATGATCTTTGCCCAGCAGAGGTAAAAGCTGCTGTAACGTCAACATTTTGAACTTGGGAATGTCCAGATAAGTGTTGAGGATAGATAAGTCCAAAATTGGTCTCCACGTGTTCCCTTTCTTTGGTACTAGGAACAGGCGAGAATAAAATCCTAGGCCCACTTCTGGCATAGGGACCGGCTGAATGGCCCCTATTTGGAGTAACAGAGAAATTTGCTTGTGAGCCTCTATTCTTTGTTGAGGAGGAACGTCTGGCATGCCTTTGAAAGGAGGCAAGGTATGGAAATAAAACCTGTAACCGTGGTGTATGATATCCAATACCCATCTGTCTTGGGTAATTAAACTCCAATTTTCTTTGAAAAGCGCCAACCTTCCTCCCAAAGGTGCTGCCAGACGAGAAGGCTCTGGCAGCTGAAAAGGTAGGTCATTGGGTCTGTTTACGAAAGGACTGACCCCTGCCTTCACCCGAAGACTGTGCAGGAGAACTCCCTGTCCTAGGCCTGAAAGAGCCCTGAGCTCTGCCCCTACCACGGCTAGATCTACCCCTAGACTGGGAATCATAAGAAGGATACGTCCACCCCTTAGTAGGCCAATTTCTACTAAACTTTGGAGGCTGAACCTGCAAAAAATCTTTAACAGTCTGCATAGACTTAGCCTTGTCCTCCATTTTCTTTAAAACTGCCTCAACAGGAGAACCAAACAACACATCAGATTGTAAAGGAGCATCTAAAATCCTTGTTTTAACATGGTCAGATAAATTCTGATCCCTCAGCCAGGCGTGCCTGCGAAGAACTGACCCAGTGGCAGCCACCCTAGACGAGGCCTGTACAGCATCAAAACCACGTTGCAAAGAATGCTTACCCACCTGTTCAGAAACATGAACTAAATCTTGTAACTCTTTACAATCAATACCTTCCGCCAGAGCATCAACCTTAGACTTCAATTGTGAAAGGAGATAGTTTTGGAATTTCAACATGTGAAACTGGCAATTCAAAGCCCTCATAGCAAGAGTGGAAGAAGTATAAACTTTCTTTCCCCATCTATCCAAAGCCCTGGCCTCTTTATCTGTAGGAACCGGATTCTTGACAACAGAAGCCTTAACACCTTTAGGCCCCTGACTAACAGTTTCTGGGTCTGCCCTAGGACTCTTAAAAAGATACTTATGAGCTTCAGGCACCCTGTAATACCTATCCGGTTTAACAGGAGCAGGAGGCAAAGAATCAGGATTTAGAGAAGCCTCTGTAAAAACATCCTCCACCACATCCAAAACAGGAGGTATAGCCAAAGGCCTATGCTGGGGTAAAAACAAAAATTCCCTAAGCCTTTTCCTGGAATCAGAGAAGTCCTGACCTTCCCACTTGAAATGCTCCCTCATGGAATGAAGAGTTTCTGAAAAAGAAAAATCCTCAGGAGGAGAAGCAGAAGGAGTAGAATCATCCACATCAGAATCAGAATAAGGAGAATACTCCTGCAAGTCTTCAGTCAAGACTCTGAAACATCCGAAGCCTGCTCAAAACTCCCTAGCTCAGGCTCCACCCTAGGTCTCTTATCAGGAGGGGCAAAGAACCCTAATCAAAGTAATCAAATCTTCTGCCATTTTAAGCATATGCTTCTTGGGCACAGTTCCTGAAGAACTAGGGGTGACACCAACTGAAGCTAAACCTGGCCTGCCTCTGGGAGAAGCCTTGGAAACAGAAGGAGAGGGCCTAACCACCCTAGGAAGGGAGGGGAGTATAGTAACCTGAGAAGCCCCTCAGCCAGACCTGCCTCCTGAGAGGCCACATCCTGCAATAACAAAGTCTCTCCCTGGGATCCCAAAGAAACCTCCGTGGAACCACCGGCTCCACCGACACCTCTAAAGAACCGCGTCCGCACGGACGGTTCTTCTAGCCTAGGCTTAACTGCTTTGTCCTTGCGCTTCTTGAAGAAGCGGGCGGAGCATCCGACGGCATTTTATAATTGCACCACTTCCCGAAGACTAACCTGGCACAATCTAACCTTCTCTTTATAGTGCGCTTATTGAATCTAGCACAAGAGCGACACCCAACAACGTCGTGCTCAGGCCCTAAACAAGGAATACACAAAGTATGATAGTCTCTATGCGGTATCTGTTTCCCACAAGAAATACAATTATTCACTTTTTCTGACATCCGGTAAACCACTGAGGCAAGAAAAAACCAAAATATTCCCCAACGGGGTACTTAGCCAACTTTGACTCGGTCTGAAACTCCGAAATCGAAAAATTTCAGAACGCCAACCGGCACTTGCAATGCTGCTTCTGCATCGGACCATGCGGCAAAAAAGACTGAGGATATGACGTCGGTCATGCGCATTTGTACCCTGACGTCCTGATGTCAGTCAAATGCGCCTTGACCGACGTCAGCCTTATACTTTGATATTCGGGCCAACCGAGGACAGCGGACTACCCAAGTGTAAGGACTGCAGCAATGTGAGATGAAGAACATCAACAAACCTTACATCTGCACATCTTAGATTGTCAAATGGTTACCATTCTTACACCTCTTCAAAGTGTAAGACAAAAAAAACACTAAACAAAAGATTAATAATTGCATTTACTTATCTGTTACCTGTGTACATGATCTGGTTCTTATCAGACCATTTTAGCCAAAACATAACCATAAGGACAAGAATATATGACAATCCTAAACTCAATAAATCAAACCTAATGAGACTGAGCATACATGCTCAAAAATGAAGGCATTGAAAAGCATATTAAAATATATATTTTGCTGAGAACACCCCTGGTAATTATATACACCAACTCTTTAATTGCAATGTAGTGGGAAAGGGAAAAACTCCCTGATCCTCATTGCACAGAGCATATACTGGCTTTTTGTGCAAGATCAATCGCGTACATTTCTGATCACATACATCCTTATTTTCCTGCTCAACAAATTAGAGGTTTGACAAATGGTATGTCAATCTCTCACACACACACACACACACACACACACACACACACACACACACACACACACACACACACACACACACTGTAATTACAATTAATACAGATTGTGCCCCATCATCTTTAAACTGCAAGTAAAAAACTTAATGATCTCTCACACTTAGAAACTAAATTTATACTGAATACAAAACTATGAAAATCAATTGGGGCAAGGCCAAATCAAAGGCCAAATCAAAGGCCTTTGTCTAACCAAGTCATGGATTACAGCAAATTGGGAGCCATTACAGATCCCCCCCCATGACACAACAATCTTAAAAGAGGCTATAACACAAATGAGTGGTGTCAAAGTCCCAGATTAAACCTCAATGCCAAGAAAAGCATTACAGTGACTTTTGGGAAAACTGCCACCCAGGCTAATTACTCCATCAATAAGACACCCCTTAGAGATGACCCAGTAGTCAGGGATCTGGGAACATATGTAGATAGCAATCTGGCATTTGGCCGACATGTGGTCAAGGTAGTAAGAAAATCATTGTGTCGCTCAATTTATAAGCAAGGGCATGGCATCTAGGTCCAAGGAAGTCATAGTGCCACTTTTATTTGGCCATCATTAGATAAATTGTTGCGTATCTCTCCTTCAGCATGTACCTGATCAGACATATACAACATTTAGAACAACTACAAAGGTTCCTTACCAGCAAAATGCATGGTATAAATACAATGCCCTATACAGATCACTCTAAAGTGTTCTCTCTGAACTTGGTCTCAAGAGGTTACTGGGAGGTGAGCTATGCCTGGCATACAAGCCATCCCCAGATGCAGCTCTGATGGACCATGGACTACTTGCACATCCACAAAATGAAAAACATCAACTCCACTAAAACCAAGGATTTATAGGAGGCCCATGCTCTGGAAAAGGCTCCCCATCTATGTCGAGTCGAGTCTATGCATAACCTTATTTAAGTGTAACTTTGACTAATGTATAGGAAATATGAAATTCACCCCGGGTCTGGCCACTATGTCTGTGATTAACAGGGACAAGCAAGAACCATCACCAAACTAACATTCTCCCACATAACCTTTAGATGCTTCTTAACATACCCCACCAATAAAAGCCAATTATATATAGGGATACAACACGGTTAGGCTGCATGGCTACAGCTGCCTCCTCAGCAAAGAGCGCTGCAGCTGCCTCCTCAGCAAAGAGCGCTGCAGCTGCCTCCTCAGCAAAGAGCGCTGCAGCCTGCAGCTGCCTCCTCAGCAAAGAGCGCTGCAGCCTGCAGCTGCCTCCTCAGCAAAGAGCCCTGCAGCCTGCAGCTGCCTCCGCAGCAAAGAGCTCTGCAGCCTGCAGCTGCCTCCTCAGCAAAGAGCGCTGCAGCCTGCAGCTGCCTCCTCAGCAAAGAGCGCTGCAGCCTGCAGCTGCCTCCTCAGCAAAGAGCGCTGCAGCCTGCAGCTGCCTCCTCAGCAAAGAGCGCTGCAGCCTGCAGCTGCCTCCTCAGCAAAGAGCGCTGCAGCCTGCAGCTGCCTCCTCAGCAAAGAGCGCTGCAGCCTGCAGCTGCCTCCTCAGCAAAGAGCGCTGCAGCCTGCAGCTGCCTCCTCAGCAAAGAGCGCTGCAGCCTGCAGCTGCCTCCTCAGCAAAGAGCACTGCAGCTGCCTCCTCAGCAAAGAGCGCTGCAGCCTGCAGCTGCCTCCTCAGCAAAGAGCGCTGCAGCCTGCAGCTGCCTCCTCAGCAAAGAGCGCTGCAGCCTGCAGCTGCCTCCTCAGCAAAGAGCGCCACAGCTGCCTCCTCAGCGAAGAGCGCCACAGCTGCCTCCTCAGCGAAGAGCGCTACAGCCTGCAGCTGCCTCCTCAGCGAAGAGCGCTACAGCCTGCAGCTGCCTCCTCAGCGAAGAGCGCTACAGCCTGCAGCTGCCTCCTCAGCGAAGAGCGCTACAGCCTGCAGCTGCCTCCTCAGCGAAGAGCTACAGCCTGCAGCTGCCTCCTCAGCGAAGAGCGCCACAGCTGCCTCCTCAGCGAAGAGAGCTGCAGCCGCCTCCTCAGCGAAGAGCGCCACAGCTGCCTCCTCAGCGAAGAGCGCCACAGCCTGCAGCTGCCTCCTCCTCAGCGAAGAGCGCTACAGCCTGCAGCTGCCTCCTCAGCGAAGAGCGCTACAGCCTGCAGCTGCCTCCTCAGCAAAGAGCGCTACAGCCTGCAGCTGCCTCCTCAGCAAAGAGCGCTACAGCCTGCAGCTGCCTCCTCAGCAAAGAGCGCTACAGCCTGCAGCTGCCTCCTCAGCGAAGAGCGCTACAGCCTGCAGCTGCCTCCTCAGCGAAGAGCGCTACAGCCTGCAGCTGCCTCCTCAGCGAAGAGCGCTACAGCCTGCAGCTGCCTCCTCAGCGAAGAGTGCTACAGCTGCCTCCTCAGTGAAGAGCACTACAGCCTGCAGCTGCCTCCTCAGTGAACAGCGCTACAGCTGCAGCTGCCTTCTCAGTGAACAGCCCTACAGCTGCAGCTGCCTGCTCAGTGAACAGCCCTACAGCTGCAACTGCATTACCTTCTCAGGGAACAGCACAGCTGTTTTACCACTAATGGAACAGTGCTACCCCTCATGGAACAGTGCTGCTGTTTTGATACCATGCAGGGAACAGCACAGTAGCAACTTTATTTTATCAGAGAACAGAGCTGTGGCCATTATACCTTCTCAGAGAAGAGAGCTGGGGCCGTTATACCTTCTCAGAGAACACAGCTGGGGCCGTTATACCTTCTCAGAGAACACAGCTGGGGCCGTTATACCTTCTCAGAGAACACAGCTGGGGCCGTTATACCTTCTCAGAGAACACAGCTGGGGCCGTTATACCTTCTCAGAGAACAAAGCTGGGGCCGTTATACCTTCTCAGAGAACAAAGCTGGGGCCGTTATACCTTCTCAGAGAACAAAGCTGGGGCCGTTATACCTTCTCAGAGAACACAGCTGGGGCCGTTATACCTTCTCAGAGAACACAGCTGCGGCTGTTATACCTTCTCAGAGAACACAGCTGCGGCTGTTATACCTTCTCAGAGAACACAGCTACGGCTGTTATACCTTCTCAGAGAACACAGCTGCGGCTGTTATACCTTCTCAGAGAACACAGCTGCGGCTGTTATACCTTCTCAGAGAACAGAGCTGCGGCTGTTTTATCTTCTCAGAGAACAGAGCTGTGGCCATTATGCCTTCTCAGAGAACAGAGCTGCGGTCGTTATACCTTCTCAGAGATCAGAGCTGCGGCTGTTATACCTTCTCAGAGAACAGAGCTGGGGCTGTTATACCTTCTCAGAGAACAGAGCTGTGGCAGTTATACCTTCTCAGAGAACAGAGCTGTTTTTCTTTCTCACTGACACATCTGATAGCATGTCATGTTACCTGTTTTATAAACTTTTTCCACAACTGGGACTTTGCTCACGCTCTTGTTAATAATTTTGTTCAGCAGAAATTATAGCTTCACAACATGCTTACACACACACACAAAATGCACACACAGATACACCTACTTTATGCCACAACACCAGTCATGGGGTTCCTCCCTAAATAATTTATCATACAAAACCTGCTCCTCAGTTCCTATAAACTCTGTATTGGGCCACCCACCCCATCTTTCTTCAGGGAGTAGAACAGAAGCAGACTATAAGGAAACCAGGCAAAGCTTACCCAAAGCCCAGTTACCCATTCAGCAGCAATGCAATGAAGGGTTACAGAACTGTGATAATGTGGCAAATTATTAAGGAACCAGGCAAAGCACAGCCAAAGTCTGCTTATGCACTCAGGAACAATGCAAAGAAGGGTTACATAACTGTGGTAATGTGGCAAGTTATTAAGGAAGCAGTCAAGACTTATGCCAAGTGCAAATGTCTAATCAGTAGTAACTTCTGCAGTGAGTCACAGATTTCGGGCAAATCAAATGAGGTGAAAAATGCAATATAACAACATCCACTCTGCAGCAACACCATTTCATATAAAAATACACATCCCAGGAATATTAGGAAGGCCAGAAGCCATCTGGCATTGTATTAATTATGGAGGGTCATGGGCAGTTGCTGATCAGGTGCACAGCAATGAGATCAGAGATAAGCTAAGGTATCCATTCAGGAGAGTTACTAGTAGTGGGCATGTGGCTTTGAGATTGGAGTGGGTAATTGCAATGCCAGGGTCAGGAGCAAAAACAGAAGTACGACTGGAATTATACTCTTTACCCCAAGATGGGTGAGCTGACATTGGACCCTTATTCGCATCTTACCACAGACACCTCTCCACAGGTTCCCGGGCTTACTACTCAAACCCAGATCATCCATTCAAGGAAAGCCCTTGCTTATCTAGTTTCATAAGGCTGCTTCAAGTAGGGGTGTGCTGATATTTGCTGGACTGATGTCCCTCTGCCTAACTGGCAATGTTATAAGCCTATACCTAAGTGGGGAAAACCCAGTTAATTATCCATAATTGCAGTTACTGTTCATACTGCTGTCAGGAATCTGACCAGTTGACTATCTGAACTTGTACTTACTTCAGATACCACTGTGAGGAAGCTGACCAGTTAATTATCTGACCTTTTACTCACTGCTGACAGAGCTATCAGGAAGATGACCAGTTAATTATATTACTTTGTACCTACTGCTAATACTGCTGTCAAGAAGCTGACCAGTTACTTATCTGAGATTGTACTTACTGCTAATACTGCTGTCAAGAAGCTGACCAGTTAATTATCTGACCTTGTACTTACTGCAGATACCGCTGTCAGGAAGTTGACTTCTCTGCCCCATCATTCTGCTTTTATTGTCATCAGATGAAACTTTCTTATCTTTATTAATAAATAACCAAAGTTGTTCCACTGGGATGTTATACCCTGTAAATCAAAATTGGTAGAAATTGTACAATTAAAAAAGATCCTCACAGGAATCACTGCTTGAAGTTTACAACAACAATCATGCACAGCTCAAGAACAGCAATAAATATACATCAGACCAGAATAACATTTCATTGTAAGGTACGGGTAGGGCCTGGCTAATCCTGGAGTAAAATGGCTACTGTGTACATTTTTTTTATTTTACCGCCTGCATTCAAAAGATTCTTTACATATTCATTTACAAATACAGTCAAATCATGTGTGCTGCTAGGGACGAGTGAAAAGAAAATGAAAAACCAGTGACTTACAGAGAAAACAATACGTGCACTGATCAGCATCATCATCTTCTTTCGGCTGTTCCCATTAGGGGTCGCCACAGCGGATCATTTTCTCCATTTCTTCCTGTGCTCTGCATCTTGCTCTGTCACACCAACCCCCTGCATGTCCTCTCTCACCACATCCATAAACCTTATCTTAGGCCTTCCTCTTTTCCTGTTACCTGACAGCTTCATCCTTAGCATCCTTTTCTTTTGCTATATATTTTTTATTGTTATTTTTACAGTTGACGTTATTTAAATAATATATATATGATCTGGCCACATATTTTGATATATTGAATAAGATATAGGTATAAAGTGGACACTCAGAATGAATATTAATTATTTTTGTTTAATAGGTTTTTATGTTTAAATTGATTATTCATTTGCAGTCAATAGTTCAAATGTACTATAAGAAGAGTTTTTTAAGAAGTTTATGACTGTTTAAAATGTCGTGGATATATGAGATGTGTTTCCCTTTTAAAATACCTTACCAGATTGTTTTAACTGATACTCTTAATTGAGTAATTGGTAGAAGATTTTGTATATAAGGGCAGAAGTTTTTATCTTTGATTGTAACCTGATGAAGCGCACCGGGATGGTGCGTGAAAGCGCTTGTTCTTTTTGTTAAAATAAAAACATCGATTTTACATTGTGGTGGTTCCTTGCAGTTCTTCCATTTCTTCTACTTGCTCTGCATTTGACGTTGGAAGGAACCTTTGGATGGTCATTTTCTGCTTGTTGCTGTTACTTTTGTTATCCATTTGCTTATTTGACCAGCACACGATGGATTCACTCAACATAGAGCTTGACTACAATCCGGCAGGTACAAGCGGTACCGATGACTGGAACAATTTGTTCCATCAACAGGACAATCCTTTGCTTAATTTCGATATTAAAAGTAATGCTCCGCATATTGTAATGCAAGATACTGAGAACCTACAGGATTTCTATGGGGCATTAAGAACTTTGGAAAATGATTTGTACAAACTCCATCGGCTCATATGGCAGAGAAGGCATATGGAGGCTTGCTTGCATTTCAAAGTGGTTCCGCGTGGCATGCGAGTCTTGTGCATGCCAAGCTATGGGGACAGCCATCCGGAACTTCTGCGAAGATGGCAGCAGCTGAACATTGAGTTTGGAGCCAAGTACATTAATCTATTAATAGAGTATTTTTCCCCCATAGAAGTGGACTTGATCGCCAAAGTAGAGGGTGAGCATAAAAGCTTAACAACTAATTATAAAAGTGAACTTTGTGTTTCTAAACTTAATAACATGCTCAGGCAGCTCACACAATACAGTAATAGGCTTGAGCAAATTAAGCTTAAGAAACTGAAGCGGGACTGTCAAGATTTTCATATGGGCCGCATTTTTGTATGGCCGAGGGCTAATGGAACTGAATCTGAACCTGTTAACTTAACAGGCGCTTCCCAAATGAGCACGCCAGAGTTGTTAAATCATGTGGATACATTGAATGAACTCTCCGTAAATAAAGAGCCCATGGGTGATATAATGAACAGAGAATTACCATTAACCAATGCTTCTCTTCCTTGCAATCAACAGTGCTTGAAAATTAATGAGGGGCTGGGTGCAAGACCAAAGTCTGATGGCAATACAGCTACGGGCTTTAACACACCTGCTTTACCTTTAAACTTCCCGCTCCCGTACAAAAGCAGAGCGCCAGTGCGCTCGACAAGCAGAGGCAGAGGCAAAAGGAAAATGTCGGGAGAAACACCGGAATCAAGGAGAAAGACAAGGAACTGAACATTTTGTTTTTCAATTTAACCTCCAGAGAATTTACTGCTGATGAACAATTCATTCTCAACAAAGGTTTATCTTTTATTCCTTCCAGAGGAAGTGAGCTTTCTGAGACTTTGACAGCTCTTCGCCTTTTTGCGAGGAAGCTATCACTCAAGGTACTGTTTTTAGATTCTATGAATAATGAGTTAGCATATGAATTGCAGGCTTGTAAAAGGAAAAGTTTATTTATGCCACCAATGCCTAATTTGGTAGAATGCTTTTTGCGTTCATGTGAACATGATTTTTATCTATATTATAAAGAGAAAAAGCATAGAGGTGTTTATGTCAACTTAAATGCTTCACAGAAATGCTGTCTTGAGAGACTTTGTAACAATGATGGAATTGTATTTAAACCAGCGGATAAAGGTGGAGGAGTGGTTGCCATGGACACTTCCCTATACATGGAGCTAATGTATAAAATGTTAAGCAATGATTCAGCTTATAAGCTGATAGATAGATCACAAGTGGAATTTTTAATAAGGGGAGTGCATGATACTGTGTATGATTTGCTAATGAGTAGATGTATAGACAAAAGCCTTTATGATTTTTTGCTAATAGATTCTCCACTGATTCCTCTAATTAAGGGGCTTCCAAAAATGCACAAAGGGATAGATCCACCCCCTCTACGCCCTATAGTGTCTGGTAGACACTGGGTGACAGAGAATGCCTCTGTGTTTGTACAGTCTAAATTAGGCCCGTTGGTAAATTTAATTCCCACAATTTTGAAAGACTCATATGGGTTGTTACAAGACCTAAAACAAGACTCAGTATGTAAAAACTTGCAGAGAGAAACATTGATGGTTGCATTAGATATTAAAAACTTGTTTACAAGCATCCCTAATGATTTTGGCCTTGAGGCCATAAGGGAATGCCTGCATGAATATGGTATCATGGATAACAATGACCAAATGGTGGTCTGTAATCTGCTGGATTTAGTATTGAATAACAACATCTTTCTATTCCATGACAAAATATATGCACAAACATGGGGAGTGGCCATGGGCACTCCCTGTGCGAATGCATATGCGAATTTGGCCATTTACCAGTGGGAAAAGAGATTTATATTAGATAATGAAAGGTTTAATAACATCATCTTATATAGGCGTTTTGTGGATGACATCCTTTTGTTTTGGAATAGTGATGAAGATTCGCTGCATGAGTTTGTAGCATATATGGAATCCACCACAACTTTTTTAAAATTCACTTATGAGTATTCGGTCCATAGTGTGAATTTTTTGGACATCACCATTACTAAGGATGACTATAACAAAATTACCACATCACTATACAGGAAGCCATGCTGGAAAAATGGCATTCTTCATTTTGATAGCATGCATCCCCGTTATATTTTTCGAAATGTAGTAAAAGGTCAAATGGTCAGAATCTCAAGGCTTTGTAGTAAACAAGAGGATATATTGAGTCTAGTAGACTTTCAGAAAAGCTGTTTTGTCGATAGGGGCTATCCTTTAACCCTGGTGGATGACTTGACATCAACAGCATTAGAGACCCCGATGTGTAAGAAAAAAGGGGGTCATAACAAGCACTTTGGAAGGAATAGGATGAAACTACCAGTTGGCCTAAAATACATGAATGACGTGAATCATATCATGAACATTATAAGGAATAATTGGAAGACTTTGCTTCTTGATTCCAGTTTGTTACAAATAGTGGGGGACAAACCAGTTTTTAGGTTTAGCAATAGTCTAAACCTTAAGATATTACTATGCAATGAAAAAATGAAGCTCCAGCAACTGGATATTAGAGCAAGGTATAAGAAGGGTACATACCCTTGTAGAAAATGCTGTATATGTAAGTATATATCTACAGATCAGACATTTGAGGTTCCAGGCATAAACACAGCTTTCAAGCCGACATTTTATGCCACCTGTGATACAAGCAATGTCATATATCTAGCTACATGTGATTCATGCGAAGCATACTATGTGGGTATGACTTCACGTAGATTTAAAGATCGTGTATATAATCACGTGTATGATATTAGGAAGGGGAATATCACTAATGTGTTGGCTAAACATTGCCAACTGTTTCCCCAACATATGTTTAAATATAGAGTGATTCAAATGGTACACCAGAATAAAAGAGAAGGCGACCTAATAGGTACCCTTGAACTATGTGAACTGAGATGGATACTAAACTTTAGAGCCCATATAGAACCTGGCTTAAATTCAACACTCAGTATTCGACCGGCTCTTTTAGGGAATGTGTGATCCCCACACTTCACCCCCCCCCCCATATCCAGATATGTTTTTGCATTTAGGCTATTTTACATAATGAATTTGCTTGGCATATTCATCTATTTTGTTTCAGCTACTGACAGTTTCTGTATATTGTTTTTATATTTATTTCATTTAATGTATTCCACTTAGCATTATATTATGCATGAATATGGAATACACAGTATAGTACCATAATATGTTTTTATTGTGTATCCATTACAAAATTGGATGCATTTATTATTGTTATGCAATTAGAATTATTAAGACAATTAGTATATAGGTATGATTTGTTTTGCTATATATTTTTTGTAGTTATTTTTACAGTTGCCGTTATTTAAATAATATATATATGATCTGGCCACATATTTTGATATATTGAATAAGATATAGGTATAAAGTGGACACTCAGAATGAATATTAATTATTTTAGTTTAATAGGTTTTTATGTTTAAATTGATTATTCATTTGCAGTCAATAGTTCAAATGTACTATAAGAAGAGTTTTTTAAGAAGTTTATGACTGTTTAAAATGTCGTGGATATATGAGATGTGTTTCCCTTTTAAAATACCTTACCAGATTGTTTTAATTGATACTCTTAATTGAGTAATTGGTAGAAGATTTTGTATACAAGGGCAGAAGTTTTT
>NC_056732.1:1848748907-1848796407 GCF_019279795.1 Protopterus annectens | reverse complement strand
CCTGTAGGGAGTATTTGCTCACTGGTAATGTGAGGTTTTAGCCAGGTTTCTGTCAGGATGACTATATCTGGGGAGTACAAGTCTATGGTGACATGGAGTTCATGGACTTTTTTGGATATACTTCTAATATTTAGGCTTAGTAGAAGGAAGTCACTTGGCTTTCTATTGGCTGTAATATGGGAGAAGTTGTGGTTCTAGTCTGATTATGAGGATTGGGGTTAGAGATGGTAGGGCCAGGGTTGGGGTGGATATCTCCACTTGCTAGTTTAGATATGCATGAGGTTATTAGTTTTCTCAGGTTTTGAATGTGTTTGTTTATAAAACAATTAAGAACAAGAAAAACTAATCTCAGTAATTTTCAAAATGAACTCAAACTTTGTAATTGGTTAGTCCTAAAACATCTGTCAATAGAAGCTGTAAAATACTTTACTAGCAAATTCTTGGCCATCCTAGATGCCCATGCACCAGCACACTCTATTAGAAATAAAACTAAAGCTGCCCCATGGCTTTCAGAAGAAACCAGACCAAAAAATCTCACTTGGAAACAACGCCTGGGCCACTTGGTGAGCCATAAAAGCCCCCATAGATCAACTTAGTTATAGAGAGCTAAGGAATGATACAAAAAAAAAAGTTATTACCACCTACAACAGAAACACCAAAATAAACCCCCAAAAATTTGGGCAGGCATAAATATACTTCTCCACCCACTACAATCCACCACTCCTACCCTATCAACTTCCAACGATAAACCTCCAGTCGAGGTTGCCAATTCCATCAATAGCTTCTTTGCAGAAACTATCCAGCATCTATCCCCCAGTGGCCCAAACCTAATTCATAGGTTCATAGGTTCATAGGTTAGTACTAAGCTAACTGCCCTTGCGAGCCATTTTAAGCCTAGCCAATTATCCCTTGTGAGACTCAAACCCCACACCTTGTGTTTGTAAGGCAAACACCTTAACCATTAGGCTACCCTCCCTAATTAATACTACACCCAGTACCCAAACTACCTCTAACTTTCAACCAGCCTCAACATCATTTATCCAAAAACTAATCAAGAAATTAAAACCAACTACTCTAGCAGCAGATCTTCTCCCAGCAGAGTACTTACAAAAAGCAGCGGATGCCGTAGCCTACCCAATATCCATTCTGATCAATAGAACAATATCTGAAGCTTCCATCCCCTCCATCTGGAAGATATCCCATGTTATCCCACTCTATAAAGCAGGTAGCTCTACTGAGCTTTCAAATTACAGACCCATAGCTATTCCATCACCACTAGCCAAAATTATGGAAAAATGCATCCATAGACAACTCCTGAACTATCTTACCAAGAACAATCTCCTAACATACTTTCAACATGGTTTCAGACTGTACCACAGTACCACCACTGCCCTTCTCTCCTTCACTCACATCATAAATCAAAACCAAAACAGTAATAAACCTTTCCTCAGCCATCTTTTTAGATCTTTCCAAGGCTTTCAACATGGTAAGCCATCAACTACTTATGCAAACACTGTAAACAATTTCCTTAGACACCTATGCTATCCAATCGTTCCAAGCTTATTTGAGTGGTAGACAACAGGCAGTCCTATGGAAGACAACCTATCCACCCTTTTACCTATCAAGTTTTGAGTCCCCCAGAGCTCTTATCTTAGGACCCTTCCTATTTTCCATATTTATTAATGACCTGCATAAGGTGATCCCAGATGCTACCTATATTCAATATGTGGATGACTGGGCCCTAATATGTTAGTCCACATCCCCCAACAGTGCTGCAGTCTTTATCCCAAAACACTCTTAATGCTGTTGAAAATTGGCTCCTCAATCACCATTTCATATTAAATCCCAACAAAATGATGTTGCTGCTGTTTACCCCATATCAAAGTTCCACCCCCCAACCTTCTCCATAAAATCCAGCAATGGCACCATTATTTCTCCAGATCCCTCTACCGAGCTCCTAGGTGTAATAGTTGACAATAATCTAAAGTTTGACTTGCACATTAACCATAAGATTAAAGCAGTTAATAAAAAACTTGGCTCTTTATATATGATTAAACCCGTCCTAACTCCTCTAGCTTGGACTGTTATTGCTCGTACACATCTACTCTCTACGCTTCTCTATGCCTCCCCTTATTCACAAACTTGAGTAAAACTGACCTGACCAAGTTCACTAGCTGCTATAATCACATTGCTAGATTTGCCACTGGTACAGCCTACAGAATCCACTGCTGCCTTAACCTTAGTCTTCTAGGGTGGCTTCAACTACTTAACCTACTTCAGGTCAGCCAACTAGTAATTGCCCATAAGATTCCTTGCCAGTCCAAATATTCGCCTGTTCTTAAAAGTCTTATTTCCCCCCTACCAGAATCTCAGGACACTCTGATTATCCAGGAAAATGTTAGTTTACACGTTAAAACTAATAACTCAGCTGGGGAAGCTCTGTTTGCCAACTCTGTTGGTAAAACATGAAATTCAATTCCTGCTGACCTAACTTCAGAACTCTCTTTAGCCCAATTCAAAAAAAATCTTATTCAATACTTTAAAACACGATGGCTATGTCCTTGCTTTACCCCTGACTAAATTCTACACCCTCAACTGTGTGCCTAATGAGGACTTTCTCACCTATAACTATATCTTAGTTATTCAGTTAATAACCTAATAGCTTTGTGTGACTGTGTGATGCTTAGATCCTTTTAATGAATGTAAATCAGTATGGAATTTGTAAAATGTGACTTACATATTACAAAAAAACTATTTCATATATACATGTATGTAGCTTTTCTCCCCAGGCCTTTGCTGAAAACGGACATGTATCCAGTCGGACTATCCTGGTCAACAAATGTAAAATAAATAATTATATACACTAACTCCAAGACTGCACAATCCCAGGGGAGAGGGCATATTCCCCAGTTTTGGGGATTGCCCTTCTCACACAACTATCAGCCATATACATTGTCATGCAAAATGCGTCAACAATACAGAGGCCAATTTTACCTGCAACTTGATCAATACAAAGGAAACCACATATATAAAATGTGTGTGGATTTTAGGGAGAGAGGGAAGAGGAGCATACCCCTCAGCTTCTTAGCACAAGAAATGTGGACAAAGCCTAACAAGGGGGAACAAATGCCCAAAAATAGGGGCACATTTTAAATATTGCTCTTATAAACTTAGAAAGTTAAAAGAAAACAGGCTTTGTGTTAGCATGTATTTTCTACAGGATACGAAGTCTGAAACTAAAATACCGGTCATTATTTACTGATTTCCCAGAAACCACAAATTGTATGATGAACAGACCAAAAATATGTGGCAATAATGTGCAAAAATCTGGGCAGTTGAGTGGTACGAAGAGAAGGCATATGACAACTAGAAATATGACTGCTGACATTTGTCTTAATTTTCATCACAATCTCACCAAGGTGACTTTTTTCCTTTGATGGAGTAGGGAGGCAAGTACAATTCCTAGGTATAAATTTATCCTAACAAGCATTTGTCTTCTCAGTTTGTGAGCTGTGATTTTGTCAGCTTTAAACATTATTCTTTAGATACAACTAATTTCTTCACCGAAAAAAGTAAGACTGATGAATATTTTTCTGTAGTCATGCTTTTTGTTCAGACTATTGTTGGATCAAAAAGCTCAAAATGTAACTCGGAGCATGCAGTATCCCCATGGTTTCATGCTGTTATTTGCCCCACAGCTTTTATACTACAACCTTGGTCAATTCTGGAGTGTTGACAGGATGCAAGGAAAAGCAAAAGCAAAGCTGAAGATTAACACCAAATTATTTTTCCAGGCCTTCAATGCATGAAAAGATTGTGCACTTTCATTGTGTAAAAAAAGTTTTTTTAAACAAGGGTTATTAAAAAAAGGAAAACTGAGTTCAGTGTGTCTAGAACTCCCATGGCTTCTGGGGTCTAGCAGTCCCCAGATCACGGTCTTAATACAGTTATTTCATCCGCAGTTATTACAGTGAAGTTTTGGTCTGTTTAAGGATACAATAAAAAGCAAAGCTGAAGAGTAAGATTGAATTTCTTTCTTTAATCAGGATTGTTGTTCAAGCCATTATTGGATGAAAACATTGTTTAAAAACAACCCTCTAAAATGCATCTGAGGACATCTAGAACCCCTATAGCTTCTACAGACCTAGGGTCTCCCAGACCTTGGCTTAATTCAGTTATATCCTCCACAGTTATCAGAGTGCTGTCTAAGGCCAGTTAGGACGTGTTGAAAGATGGTCATAACATGAGCACATAAACAGTATTTACACAATGATATTATATAAAGACCTGAAATGGAAGCTTTATCACAGCAAATGATATTATGCAGAAAAAAGGAAAACTGTGAGGAATGGAAGAGAAATGTAATGCAGACAGCGTGGAAACACCAGGATGGAGTAGTGGTGATGTGCATAAAGGGGAGTGGTTAGCGGACAGGTGCCATGTACCCCTTCACCTAGGGTGTCTGTTCATCTAAAGATGGCACTGTGTGGCACTAATAACTTGTGGCCTGTGTCCAAGAAGATGAATAATAATATCCCTATAAATCTATATAAATCAATATAAATATATCCCTATCAACTTTGTCCTCCTTCTGCTTGCTCTAGCAAACTGTATTCATACTGAACTCCTTAGTGTAATATTCTCTAAACCTCTTTTCAAGTTGTATTTGTTAACTGTTATTTTACCTATGCATTGTACTGCTGTGCACAAATGGTTTTGACTTGTACTATATTTCTGTGACCCTACCTTAATATTTTGTAAATATCATAATTACTTGTATTATTTCTGAAACTTTTCTTCTCGAAAATGGGCCCCTGGCTCAGTTGGACTAACCTGGTTAACAAATGTCAATAAATAATAATGATAAATAAATACGGCCGATGAAATGCACAACATTGCTGTGTAATGCAGTACTTATGCGTGATCTCGTTTTCATCCAATTAATGGCTGGGTTTCCCTACAATGGATCCTACAGCAACTATGAATCATAGAAAATAATGAAAAATAACAAGAATAAACTGGATAAAATCAATGCACCAAACAAAACATTACGTTTTCAGAAAATAAACACATTTATGACAGAACCTCCTAACAAGTTTATAATTTCCATTCACATAACAATATCATTGTTACTGTTATAAAGTTAAATTCACCCCCCCCCCCCGAATATGGACAACATGTCTTACATCCCCCTCTTACCTACAGAAAGCATGTTCTCATAGTTCTGTACCATCACTTCTCTGTGCAGCTCTTTCTCCTGTGCACTCAGCAAATTCCACTCCTCTTCTGAAAACTCAACAGCAACATCTTCAAAGGTTTCTGGTATCTGAAAGCAGATGAAATGTTTTACTTGTTTTGATTTCATTGTAGACAACAGATAAATTTGAAACATTCTGCCAACAATGTAATCAGCCACATTAAAACTTGACATACAAGTACTATGGCTAATTTGACAAAATGAATAATTGTTAGTTAAAAACTCAGCAGTTCATAGGTGTTTACTAGGCCAACGACCTATCGGGCCTTTTTAAGCCTAGCCATGCATCTCAAATCTCTGATGAGTTCTGATAGCCTTGATAATTGTAAGCATGGGCCTGGGAGATGAACCACTTACAGGTTACTTGTTTGCATCAGAGACATAGGTGCCAAACCAGGGATTCTAGAAGTGAGCTAACAACCAGGATGAACAATTATGTTCATTCACTCCCACTAAAACAAATCTTTACAAGAGTTAGCATAGTGCAAATATTCTGACAGCCTGCAAATATGAATAATCACAGATTAAAAATCTTCTTTACTTTCTAGTCCACAATCACTTTTCTCATAAGAGGAAATGGAAGAGTAATCATTTATTGAAATTTAAAGGATTCCCCATGCTCTGGAATGCACTTCTCATACATGTCAAGCAGAGCACGTCATCTTGATGAGTGGATGGGAACTAGAAAGTTCACCCCGGGGATCACTCCAATGGCTCTACTTGATAGAAGCACTGAGAACTAACGCTAGGCGGCACGATGTCGGGGCACTTCTATGGGTAGGCTTGTAAAGGCTCCATGGCCATTAGCCTAGTACACACCTATGAACTTATTTAATCCTGGGAAGTTTTCATCACTGGTTTTAGCTTACTAAAACAACTCACAGGCCTGAAGACATTCAGTCCGAAACCATCACATTTCTACGGCTTTGCCACATGTTTTCTAGCACTAGAAATGCAAAACTATGTTCTAAGAATTGATGTAAACATCTAATCACTGCACTGCTGAATTGTTTTTTGATATTGTACATGTATTCATACAGTCAATCCTTTAAACTTAACTTTTCCCCAACATAAAAAATGGAATGGTCCTTACACAAGGCTATGCAGACCCACCCCTTCTGTCTTACAGTTAAAATAACCTTTACTAAAAAAAGGAGTTGTCCATAAATATGGACCTCATTTCCATCTTTAATTAAAATGCAACTAATCCTTATATAAATCGTCAACAATAAAGGAGTCCCATGAATCTTTTGACAAAAGGTTTTCTTCAAGATTAAATATACAGGTCCCTTCACCCAAACAGTACCTCACCAGCTTAACCACGAAGATACACTGTTTGATGGAGCATCTTGCCACATCATCTATCTATAACCTGCATCATGAAGCTGTAATGTTACACAGGACCCTCACCACACTATCTCAATACACCCCATACTGTGAACCTGTTTGCTTATACTTGGCCACCACAACAGCCCACTACCATCAGCACCATAAAACTGTTCTCTTACACAGGACTCCTACCCTTCTCACTACCTACCTATCACCTGTAGCATGAATATGTATTTTACACAGGACCAGTGTCCTAAAGACCAACTGTCTACTATCTGTACAATGAACCTGTACTGTTACAAAGATCCCTGTATCACACTACCTCCCAACCACCTGTACCATGAACCTGTACTGTTACACAGGTCCCTCCATCACACCACCTGTACCCTTAGTCTACACTGTTACACAGGTCCCCAACAACATTACCTCCCCATCACCTGAACCTACACTGTTGCACAGGTCCTCCCACCACACTATCTCCCCACCACCTGTACCCTGATCCTGCAGTATTACACAGGTCCCCACACCACCTATACCCTGATCCTACAGCATTATACAGGTCCCTCCACCACACTACTTTCCCACCACCTTTACCAAGAACCTACATTGTTATACATGCCCCCACCACACTACCTCCCCACCATCAGTACCCTGAACCTACACTGTTGCACAGGTTCTCTCCACCACACTACCTACCCGCCACCTGTACCATTAACATGCACTGTTACACAGGTGCCCCCACTACACTACCTCCCCACCACCTATAGCCCAAACCTACACTGTTACATAGGTCCCATGACAGCATTACCTCCTCACCACCTGCACCTTGAATCCACACTGTTGCACAGGCCTCCCCACCACCTATACCCTGAACCTACACTGTTAGACAAGTGCCCCCACCATGCTACCTCCCTACTGCCTGTACCATGATCCTGTACTGTTGCACAGGTGATAGGGAGGTAGTGTGACACAGGGAGATTTGGAGTCTGTGCAATGGTGGTGATACAAAGACTACCTTTCCATCCTTTATACCATGAGTCCCCACTATCACCTTACTTCTTGTTCCATGAAATTAAACAGCTATACAGGTCCCAATATCATAGTACCTCCCTATGAATTAGAACATGAACCTGTACTGTTACACAGGCCCCCTGCATTCCACTTTACATCTCACCTGTACAATGAACCTTTACTGTTACACAGGCCCCCTGTATTCCACTCTACATCTCACCTGTACACACAGGTCCCTTCATCACATTATTGTTTTATCATGTGCAGCCCACATCTGCACTGCTCTCGTTTCACACTACCTCCTTATCACCTGTACAATGAACTTGCACTGTTACATAGATCCCTTTATCACACTACCTCTCTATCACCTATACCATGATCCTGAACTGTTAAACAAGTCCCACCACTTTCTCATTACCACCTCTACCATGAACATACACTGTCACAGAGGTCCCATCACCACACTACCTGCCTACCACCTGCATGGTGAACCTGTACTGTTGCACATGCTTCCCACCATACCATCCCCTTACCATCCACACAGCGAACCTGCACTACAGCACAGGTCCCTCTACCAGAAGCCTGTACTGTCAAAAAGATCTCAGCCCCACACTACCTACATATTGCCTATACTGTTAAGCTTGCAATGTTATATAGGTCCCTCCACCAGACTGCTTCGCTTCCACCTGTAGTTTCTACCACCAACTGTTTGAAATGCTGGGACCTGCTTGTGAGTCCCATAAAGCTGAGAATAAATGGTTGAAAAAGTGGACTTACATATACTAAGTGTGAGATGACAATATCTTTGAATAATCCCTTTTCTCCAGGGTATGGCTCTCTCAGAGTCAACATATATTAAAAGTTTGGGGGTACGGAGGGACATGCTTCCCTGCAAAAATGAAGTTTAAAGGAGAATGATATTTAATATTTGCTGCTTCTGAATTTTTGATGGTTTTTGGCATGTCAGCACTCCACATAGTGTCAACAATTCATTATGGAGCCTCCTCCACCACTACCCAAAAAATACAAGTATTGTTGTATAAGCAAAGATTTTATTTTATGACGAAAAAGAGAAGTATTGAGTTACTTAAGCAAATTAGTAAATGAAGATGGTAGTGTAATGAAAGAAATAAAAATGTAAAAGGAGAAATAGAACTCGGGGAAAAGATTATGAATAGTGTAGTACAATGCATACAATAAATGTTTAAAGAAAAATAAGGGAGTGAAAAAAAAAGTTACACAAAAAGAGAATAAGGAATTAAAATGTTTTTTAAATGGGCGAAAGCGTTAGGACAAGCAAATATAGATATGGCTGCAGCACCAGATGGAATAGGGTATGAAATGTACAAAAAAAAATTAAGGGATTAAGATTTTGAATAAATGGTTAAATGAAAGTGTGTGTATGTATGTATGTATGTATATATATATATATATATATATATATATATATACATATATATATATATATATATATATATATATATATACACACACACACACACACACACACACACATACACACACACATGCATGTGTTTGTGTCTGTGTGTGTGCATTATTATATGGCCTGCCTTCAGTTGATCAAACTGCCAAAATGATAAATGTTATATTGCCGAGACCACATAACCGACATTTCAGAAGTTCAAAATTAAAATAAAAAGCACGTGCCCTGCACTCCCCATGCCCCCTGCTAATTAAAACTATACCAACTCCGAGAGCGCACTACTTTGAGGAAAATGGCAAATTTCCTGTTCCGCAATGTAAGGCAATATCCATTCACTCTGTTCGAACTTCCAAAATGTCACTTATATGGTCTCAGCCACATAACGTTTGGCATTTTGGCAGCTCGATCAACTGAAGGGAATCCATACACAATTATGTAGTGGAATACGTAAACTTATATGGAAGAAGGAAGATAGAAGGCAATTAAAAATGGAGATTGGTAATATTAAATAACATTTTATGAAAATAATACAAACGAGATTTGAAACTAAAATTAAAATGATTATAGAAACAGTATATATAATATAAAGGGGAAGGTTTGCCATAATTGTGGATGATATTATGAAAATAAAGGATTTACAAATGAGATTTGAAACTAAAATTAAAATTATTATAGAAACAGTATATATAATATAAAGGGGAAGGTTTGCCATAATTGTGGATGATATTATGAAAAGAAAGGAAGTAAAAATTATGATAGCAGACCTTAAGAAGGCATTTGATACAACTGGATATGCAATCTTATGGGTAATATTAGGGAAATGATGCATGTCAGTATGTAGTAATAAAATACTTGTCAGTGGCTGGTTAAGCCAAGATGTACACATAAAGAGTGGTGTAAGCAGGGATGTCCAGCGAGGTGTATACTCTTTGCATTAGTTATGGATGTGATAGTATGTGAAATAAAATTACAAAATGATGGAGGTGGGGTATTTAACACCTGAAAGGTTAAGAATTCCAGTTATCTTAACATATGCAGATATTATAATAATTGCAAAAAACAAAATTTGGATAAAAAGTAGTAATTTGCACAAAAGAGTGTCAAGAGGTGATAGGGATGGTTTTAGGTTTTAAATAAGAGTAAATTTAATTTAAGTAAAGGTTTAGGTGATGTAGCAAAAAGATGGTATATATTTTACAACGAAAGAAATTTCTGTGTTGAGTCAAAAACTTGGGAATAAAGATGTAAGTAGAATTCAATGGGAAAAACAGAAGAAATAAAACAAACCTGCATTTTCTGAAGAACATAAAACTATTGGAGGACAAGGAGACCTGGTGGTGGAATGAAGTGCAGGAGAGTATACAGGGAAAGAGGTTGGCGAAGAAGAAGTGGGATTGTCAAAGAGATGAAGAAAGTAGACAACAGTATAAGGAGAGGAGGTGCATGGCAAAGGGAGAGGTGGTGAAGGCTAAGGATAAGGCGTATGAAGAGTGGTATAAAAGATTGGACACTAAGGAGGGAGAAAAGGACCTGTACCGATTGGCTAGCCAGAGGGACCGAGCTAGTAAAGATGTGCATCAGGTAAAGGTGATAAAGGATAATGAGGGAAACATACTCACAAGCGAGGAGAGTGTGTTGAGGAGATGGAAAGAGTACTTTGAGGGGTTGATGAATGAAGAGAATGAGAGGGAGAGAAGGTTGGATAAATGTGCGGATAGTGAATCATGAAGTGCAGTGGATTAGCAAGGAGGAAGTAAGGATAGCTATGAAGAGGATGAAGAATGGAAAGGCTGTTGGTCCAGATGACATACCTGTGGAAGCATGGAGGTGTTTAGGTGAAATGGCAGTGGAGATTTTAACTAGATTGTTTAATGAAATCTTGGAAAGTGAGAGGATGCCTGAGGAATGGAGAAAAAGTGTTTTGGTACCGATTTTTATGAATAAGGGTGATGTGCAGAGCTGTAGTAACTACAGAGGGATTAAACTGATCAGTCACAGCATGAAGTTATGGGAAAGAGTAGTGGAAGCTAGGTTAAGAAGGGAGGTGATGACTAGTCATCAGCAGTATGGTTTCATGCCAGGAAAGAGCATTACAGATGCAATGTTTGCTCTGAGAGTGTTGATGGAGAAGTACAGAGAAGGTCAGAAGGAGTTGCATTGTGCCTTTGTGGATTTAGAGAAAGCATATGACAGGGTGCCTAGAGAGGAGTTGTGGTATTGTATGAGGAAAGTAGTGGTATTGTATGAGGAAGTCGGGAGTGTCAGAGAAGTATGTAAGAGTGCTACAGGATATGTACGAGGGTAGTGTGACAGCGGTGAGGTCTGCGGTGGGAGTGACGGATGCATTTAAGGTGGAGGTGGGATTACATCAAGGATCAGCTCTGAGCCCTTTCTTATTTGCAATGGTGATGGACAGGTTGACAGACGAGATCAGACAGGAGTCCCCGTGGACTATGATGTTTGCAGATGACATTGTGATCTGTAGTGAGAGTACGGAACAGGTGGAGGAGACCCTGGAGAGGTGGAGATATGCTCTAGAGAGAAGAGGAATAAAGGTCAGCAGGACTAAGACAGAATATATGTGTGTGAATGAGAGGGAGGATAGAGGAATCATGAGGATGCAGGGAGTAGAGGTGGCGAAGGTGAATGAGTTTAAGTACTTGGGATCAATAGTTCAGAGTAATGGTGAATGTTGAAGAGAGGTGAAGAAGAGAGTACAGGCAGGATGGAGTGGGTGGAGAAGAGTGTCAGGAGTGATTTGTGACAGATGAGTACCAGTAAGAGTGAAAGAGAAGGTCTACAAGAGGGTAGTGAGACCAGCTATGTTATATGGGTTGGAGACAGTGGCATTGACAAAAAGGCAAGAGTCAGAGCTTGACGTGGCAGAGTTGAAGATGTTAAGATTTGCACTGGGTGTGACGAGGATGAACAGGATTAGGAATAAGTATATTAGAGGGTCAGCCCAGGTTGGAAGGTTTGGAGACCAAGCCAGAGAGGCAAGATTACGTTGGTTTGGACATGCGCTGAGGAGGGATGCTGAGTATATTGGGAAAAAGATTCTAAGAATGAAGCTGCCAGGTAACAGGAAAAGAAGAAGGCCTAAAGATAAGGTTTATGGATGTGGTTAGAGAGGACATGCAGGCGGTTGGTGTGACAGAGCAAGATGCAGAGGACAGGAGGAAATGGAAACAGTTGATCTGCTGTGGTGACCCCTAATGGGAGGAGGAAGAAGACGAAGACGAAGAAACTATCATTCAGAAAAAGGTTTATTTGATAAATTCAATACTGGTGAGAAAAACAGCATACTTAGCAAGTGTAGTTATGTTGCAAACAGTATTAGAAAAAGAATTATTACAGATAACGTATTCATTTATATGGGGTTCTAGACTAAACCCAATAAAAAAAGAGGATGGAGGTTTATTGTTAAATTACCCCAGTGGTGTACACTGCTTCATCATACCTAAATAAAGTGTTAGAGTGGATAAATGAAAAGGATAAGAGGTTAAGTGGAATACATTTTCTCCTACATCTCTGTTGCTCTTCATGGCATTTTTAGAATAATTTCTGATCTGCTATGGCTACACAAGCTGACTATTTTTCTTCACATTCTGACACAGTGAGGTAAATTAGTGACTTACAGATGACCAGAACTAGGTCCTTCCCACTCCATTTGCCCTCTCTATGCTCGGGCTCACTCCACTCCCCCACCCTACACCCGATTCCCACCCACCTCCACTACACCTAAACTTAAACTTAAGCAACCACTCTCACCACAAAAAAATCAGCCTATCCACACTCCACTCACTACCTTTTTTTCTCCCTATCCAACAAAATATTTCACAGCTCTACACATTATACTCAGCTCTGCCTAGCAACCTTTAACATCACTACTTCCCCCTTATCCATTTCAAACCACTACCTACTGATACTCACTAAATCACACTAACCAAATAAACTCTTCATTCTATGCTGCCAACTTACTGCACACAATCAAAACACAAACACTGAGCAACTAACTTCATAAAATTTAAAATGCTGCTCACACAGAAAATAACAGAATTCTTTTGCTAGCTGCTCACTTATTTTCCTGCACACAAAGAATATCACCACTAAGTCATACTTTTACAACCAAAAAACACTCCAAACACCTACTAACCTCAAAACAGACCCATCAATTTTCAATGCTGCTCTCACAGATAATTTCTCATTCAAATTATTACCATCATGTAGCATACTTCCTTAGAGTGCACAATGTCATCTTCACCTTTTTCAACAACATATTTAATATAGCATCAAAACTTCTAATTAGTGGTGCCATACACCCAAACCTCGGCACCACAGCTCTCTCTCTCTTTCACCTAACAAACCTTTCTTTCACCCTCTGAATCTATTACACTCTCCATGGCACAAATCAGACCTACTACTAAAAAAAACTTAAATATCATAAGTCTCATAACCAAGGTTCAAGACTTTCATGCCACAATTTCTCAATATTCTCCTGACAGTCATACTAACAGAAACTTGGCTAAAACCTCAGACTACAGACAATGAGGTCACCCACCTGGTTATAACATTCTCAGACAGGACGGGATAGGGACAAAAGGAGGAGCAGCCATGGTTTTACAAAAATAACCTACCACAACACCTAAACCTACATGCCACAACTTTTAATAACACATAAATCATATTCACAAAACTAGAAATTAATAACAAACACAGTCATAGCAGGAGCATATATTCCACCTGGGAACTATCTCAATACATTAGAGGGCTTACTTCAATGGGGTACAAACACCTACTCCCAAGAAACAATAGTGGGTGATTTTAACCTAGATCGTTTAACATGTAATGCCCAGAACCCCACCAATCACAAACCTCTACAGAGTAACACAGCTAATTCAGAACACAACTAGAATAGATAAAACCAAATAGACAGTCCATCCTCAAATGGATTCTTACTAACAATAATGCCCAGAACCCCACCAATCACATAAACCTCTACAGAGTTACACAGCTAATTCAGAACACAACTAGAACAGATAAAACCAAATAGACAGTCCATCCTCAAATGGACTCCTACTAACAAAGCTGTAAACTATCAACGATCAGGCTGTCTCCCTGACAGTGTAAGTGACCTCTCACCAACCTTCCTACCGAGTCAAAAGACTAATACTCCAAAAACTGTACTCTTCCATCAGAAAAGAAACAAAAGCAAACTAAATCCCCAGGCACGAGTCACCACTCTCAGTCAATGCAACTCAACTGCTGTATCCTAAAAGTACTACCCCTCAACACAGCCACAGAATACTTCAATAGCTCATTTCTAAATTTCCTAAATAATCTCGGACGCCCTAGAACTGTCCCAGTTAAAGGTAACATCACCCCTGGCTAACCAAGGAAACTAGAAATCTTAACTAGAGGTAAAGCCTTCTGTGTGGAGTCTGCAGGTCCTCCCCGCAGTTGGGTGGGCGAAACGAACCTTCTGTGTGGAGTCTGCAGGTCCTCCCCGCAGTTGGGTGGGCGTTCGAAAGACATGCGTAAATGGGTGTGCCTTTGCTGAAGGTTGAACGTCGAGCTGGCACCTCGGCATTTGTGAAAATCTACCGCCAATCATTAGCGTACCGGAGTTCCACTGTGGCGAACCCTAACCGGGAAAAAACGAAAGACAAAGACTAAACAAACATATCCTACACCACAGTCAAGCATCTTACCCACCACCCACAATAACCCCAACCGTGAGCACAACTGCTGAACAATAAGTACCCTAGCATTATCCAAAAACAACTGTTCCCCACCACTAACCTCACCAACACTAGCAAACTGGAACAATACCTTCTCCTTTCATCTCATCTCAGAAATGCCATAAAACATTTGCTTAAAAACCTGAAACCAACAACCATTGCTGATGACAGTCTCCCAACAGAATACCTCAAGATCAAGATGTCAGCTGATGATACAGCCTACCCAGTATTAATTCTAATCAACAGATCTATTAATGAACAAGTCCCAGATCCCTGGAAAATCTCTTACACGATTCCCTTCCACAAAGGTGGCACTTCAACAAAACGTTCTAATTACGGGTCTATTGCTATATTGTCTCCTGTTTCAAAAATTTTAGAAAGATGTATACACTCACAACTAATGCAATACCTCTTAGACAACAATCTACTATCTTCCAAAACGGTTGCAGACCTAATCATAGTACAACCACTGCCCTAAAGTTTCACTAATACAATCAACTTACATTGAAACTATCTTGCCTTCACTTCTGTCTTCCTTGACATGTCCAAGGCCTTTGATATGGCGTTTCATACAAAATTCCTACAGCCCTCTACAACCTACATCTTAGCTCATCTCTCCTCACTCCTCACTCGGTTCCAAAGCTACCTAAAGGCTCCATTCTTGGCCCCATTCTCCACAATATCTTCACCAACAATCTCAAAACAGCAATTTCTGTAGCTACTTTAGTCCAATAAGCAGACGACGCCACACTAATATGTGCAGCCCATACCCTTCAACTACAAGAGAAAACACACAAGTCATTCTCAGCAGTGGAAACATAGCTTGCCAATGCTTAAGTCATACTTACCCTAATAAAACCAAGCTAATAATCTTCCACCCTACCAAGGCTACTGACCCCCCCACTCAACTTTATCATAACTGCTGCAAATAACACAACTAATCCTGTTACACAAACTAAACTCCTAGGTATCACTATTGATCACAACATGAGATTCAAACAATGCATATCGAGTTATTACAAAAGTTCAGAAAAACCTGGGTACTGTATATAAAAACAAACTTTCCAACTAGTAATACCAAAGCAGCCACTGTAAGAACTCAGCTACTCTCAACACTACTTTATGCCTCACCCATACTCACAAACCTTAGAAAGTCTGATCGTAGGTTTAACCCGGGTATCACTTCTGTGTCACTGTTAGACAGAGGCACAGTATACTAACCTCGAAAAAGGGCATAGCAAAATTAATTTAAAATGGGTGGCGAAAGCCAAACACATTCTGGCTAGACTTATAAATGCCCTAGGGCAGATAGGTTCATAGGTTCATACTAGGCTAAGTAAACTAGAAACTTGCTAAATTCGCCAATGAATTCCCATGCAGAACAGACCATTGCCTAGCAGTAAAAAAAAAATATCTTGGCTAGAATTCCCACAGCTTCTTCAGTACAATCAACTGATGATGGCACATAAATTAAATTAACCAACCAGGCAAAACTTACTAGAAGCTTACTCTAACCCAAGAATATTACGTTTCACCAACACATCCTTAATAAAAGTTACTAAATCCACAAATTCCCCAGGTGATGGTCTCTATTCTAGTTACGTTGCCAAATTATGAAGTCCCTGCCTCTAGATCTCGGCTATGCTTGTGTTATTCTCCAGGATAACACACACTTGATGGTCATTATACTTTAATCACCCTACAGAAGTTGTACGTTCATCTCCAAATTCTCTGTAAACCCCGATTACCTTTCACTCTAACTGCTATCCTACAAACCTAAAAACACCATCACTTTCACTACTCTATCCCAAATATTACAGCAGTCCCTACAGGAAAAAACTTATCTTTCTAGTCTGTTTAGGCACTGTACCCATAATGTCCTTGGATTTTTCTACATTAAACTTACTTCTGCTGTTCCTTGAACGTTCTGTCTGAACATAACCTTTCAGTTCTTCTACTCGCCTCTGCTTATAACTAAATTTCTGTTTCCACTCCTATTTATCGGCACTATAAACCTGACCAAATACTTTGTCGCCCTTCCATTCTACTCAGAGTGTAAATGCTTGTAGAATCTGAAATAATTTTTCTCATTTAAACTATTGTACAAAATTTTTTAATTACATATTGTATCAACTTTGTCATTGTAATAATGTCCTTGTCTAAGCTTTAGTCTAGTGTCACCCTGTAATAAAGCTCTCGTGTAAGCCTTAGTCTAGTGTGGCCATGTAATAATGTTCTCATGTAAACTTTAGTCTAGTGTGGCCCTGTAATAATTGTTATTGTGTAAACGTTAGACTAGTGTGGCCCTGTAACAATGTTATTGTGTAAACGTTAGTCTAGTGTGGCCCTGTAATAATGCTCTCATGTAAGCTCTAGTCTATTGTACATGTTGTGGAGTGTTTCTCCAAGGGCCTGTACTGAAAATGGGCTCACACCCAGATGGACTTTTCCGGTAAACAAATGTAAAATGAAATAAGAATAAACAACAACAAACAAATATGCCATATTAAAAAGTGACACAATAGGTTTACATTGTGAAGAAGATGAAGCTATGAACATTTATTTTTGAAATGTAAAGTAGAAAATGATGTAAAGATTTTTTTCAAGATCTAAAAGAAATGGATTAAATATGTATATTATAAGAGAAGTAAAATGAGACTAGATAAGTTACTTTATATCATATGGTTTATATGGAATGAAAGAATAAATAAAATAATGTTTAATGGTAAATGAATTTTAGTAACAATATTAAGTATAATCAGATGGTGGTTATGGAAAAATGAGTGGGGGGTCTATTAGGGATGAAAATTTAGTATGATTGTAAAGGCAATTATGAATATTTGTACATTTGTAAATATGTAAATACGTTGTACATAAGAGTTATTTTTGTATATAAATAAAGGACCCCCTTTTACATCCACCTGAGCTACCAACAACTCAAGCAGATGGTTTAACATCTCATCTGAAAGATGAAACACTATGTTCATAGTCCCTTGTCCATTTTTTTTGCTTTGTTTCTTACACCCCCCATACTGTACTTATTATACACACATACATAATGTCCAAAACCTCCAAGGCAGCACATATCAGTGTACCAAACTCGTCATCAGTGGTGCCTCTTTCACTGAGCAAAGTGACACAGCAAATTTTCTGGCTGATAAATCTAGCTCAAACGTCATCTCAAACTACACCATCCACTCCCCCATGAAATACCTACTAGCATACCCCCCCCCCAACTATTAGCAGCGAGGAAGTCTTGGACAATGCTCAATGCAGCCAAGAAAACAGCCTCAACAGGCCCCAACAATATCTCAGGATGCCTCCTAAATAGCCTGAAACATGACCTATTAGGACTACTTGAGCCATTTTTCAACTGTAGCCTCAAAAAAGGCTTTGTACCAGGAGAATGGAGGACAGCACTTCATACCTGGACCTGGCTACTGTGTTTACATGCATCAAACTAAACTGGGTATAAACCACTAAATAAAACTCACTGGATTGCCAGCTGTCTCACAGAAAGGACCCAAGAAATCAGGATTGGTGCGGCCGCATCCAATAAGAGACCAGTCACCAGCGCAGTATCTCAGGGTTCTGTGCTGGGACTGCTCCTATTTGGCATCTACTTCTCAGAGGTAAAAACTAATTTCAAGGGCCTTTGGCTAACCAAGTTTTTAGATAACTGCTAATGAAGTTAATCACAGATTCTCCCCATGACACAAATATCTTACAAGAGGGTATAACACAGACAAATGACTGGTGCCAAAGTCACAGATTAACACTCAATGCAAAGTATAGTTCCTTTTGGGAAAACAGCCACCAGGGCCAATTACTCCACCAGTAAAACATAGACAACAGCTGACCAAGTAGTCAGGGATCTGGGAACATATATAGACCAACATACGGCCAAGGTAGTAAGAAAATCAATGTCGCCCAACTTATAAGTAAGGGCATGACATCCAGGTCCATCAAGTCATAGTGCCACTTTATTCAGCCCTTTTCAGACTAATCATTGAGTATAACGCCCCTTTGGCATGTACCTGACCAGACAAATGCAACAGTTGGAATGCCCACAAAGGTTCCTTACATGGAGAATCCAGGGTATAAAAACATTGTCATGAGATCAGCCCTAAACTTACTTAAGTGCAACCTTGTCCAATGGTTGGGAAATTGGAAATTATCCCTGGGTCTGGCTCCCATGTCCCTGATAGACAGAGGCAGACACTAATGGCAAAACATACAGCTCCAAATATCCTCTACAAACTTCCTAACTTACATAGTCCCTCCTAGTAAACACCCATGATATATAGGGACATATTTGGGTTGGACTGCATGACTAGGCTTAAAAAGGTCCTGGTGGTCATTAGCCTAATATCTACCTATGAGAACATGTGGGCGTGCAAGTGTACACACACACACACACACACACACACACACACACACACACACACACACACACACACACACACACACACACACACACACACACAATTTCCAGCTACAGGTCACATCAGTACATGATTTTCCACTTAAATGTAGACACACATACAGGCGCGTACATAGCGCGCACACATACAGGCACATACATAGCAGACACTTACACAGAAAACACACTCAAAACAGTCACTCATGCATCTATATAGTTACAAAACCCACTCCCACACTGTACATACTTTATACACAAGACAGACCCACAGATACACGGGCAGAGAGACAGACAAGCACACACAGACACAAAAAGACAAAGACCCAGGCACTTGTACAGTGTCTCATACACTCGTATGTCTCCACTTTACTTACATGGATTGGTAATCTGTGCAGGGTGAACTGCATAGCTGTAACCAACTAAGCTGGTGTACAATTATACAATTTGTGCACCACTCTAAATGGACATTTCTTAGTGAGGACATTTATGAATTCTGGTATTGGGCAATTTACTCTCCAGAGCAGTGCATCAGGTTGCTAATGGACTTTGTTACCACAGGCTTCATGCCCAACTACTGCATATACATGCAACACCAAACCTGTCACTGCTTAGTCACACAGTTATGCTACCCTGAGCAGTGACAGGAACTATGAATCGGGACAGCCTTGGATAGTATACTAAGAAAACTGTGCAGCTTTGCACATTAGGCAAGTTCTGTATGAACAAATATGCCTCAAATGGGCTACCATGAGGCAGCTTTGAGGACAGCCCAGGAAATTACATTACTCAACAGTAGTGGATACCTCTAGAAAACAGAATTACTGTAAGAGTTTTTTTTTCAGGAAGAATGGATGATGTGGAAATTTAATGACATCCCCCATTTACTTTGCTACTACTTAGAATAGACTTTCAGGAGACGCAAGCATAATATGCAGGAATTGGAAAATTTTAACTTCAGACAATCATTTAAAAGGTCTGAGTCCTTTTCTTACTGAAAGTTTCTCTTTTGTAATTTCTCCCAATGCTTAGGGTTTCTAATATGTTAATAGCAATGGACCCCATTACTAAGTTAGTTTCATGTATTTTAAGCATGTCCTATCATTGCATCAGTCCTTGGTGTTTGCCAAGCGTGCTCCTCTCAACATCCACATCATCAGCATCACCCCTAAACTTTTCCTACAAGAGGCTGGGATGCTGTGTCAACTATCACAAGCTAGATGCTGCGTCAACTATCACCACCTATCTTGACTCAATGCCACTCCCCCACCTTCTTTAACTATTATGCATGATATTCACAGATCTTCAGTCACTCAATATAGGTTCATAGGTTCATAGGTTAGTACTAGGCTAACTGCCCTTGCGAGCCATTTTAAGCCTAGCCAATTATCCCTTGTGAGACTCAAACCCTGCACCTTGTGTTTGTAAGGCAAACACCTTAACCATTAGGCCACCCTCCCAACCCCTATACAGCCATATCTTCGCTGGATATCATTGTTTCCTGTTACATTACTCCTGTCTGTCCCAGATCATCTTCACCAGATTGTCTTCTGGATTTTTGCACATGTGCTTGAACTACAGTAATTTGTTTCTTTTTCATCTGTGCAATTGGAGCTAGTTGGGCCCTGCACTTATGTCTTCATTTCTCTGTCTGTCCCACAGTGTGCATCCTACCACCCATCTCAGGCACTTAATTTCCTAGCATTCTCATCTGCTCTGCCTTTACTGTCCAGGTTTTCAGCTTCTTTGGAATTGTTTTGACATGTACTACCACGACAGTCTTGGCCGGTTGGCCGCAGCCCCTCCGATTCTAGCTTTGACCTCACCATTCAGATATCCCATCTCCTCCACTACATCTCCCGAAGAGCTAAAGCTGTTAAACTGCCGTTCTATTTTCCCTTTTATCTCAGCTTTCAGCTTCTTCTGATTTTCTTCATTTGTTGCCGTGACAACTGTCTTGTCTGTACTCAGTTTCATCCATGTGTCATGAGTTCTGCATTCCATTCCCATCATTTGCTGAAGTTCCTGAAACAGCTGCCAGAATTCCATTTCTGGGTGTGGGATTTGACATTTTCAATTTCCAGAATGTGTTCTATCATGCAAACAGAACTCTGTATAGACATATATGACTTACATTGGAATTTATATCTTGTTTTTTTATCATTTCAAGTTAGGCATTAGCGTACCGACACTGCATATATGCAATGAGGCTTTTTCCCAAGACTCCACTACAAATGGGATCTACGGACTGCGATAGTCGATAAACAAAACACAACAAAAATGATAAAATGAAGCAGGTTCCCAGTTTCTGTGATACTGGCAAACCCATACTTCCCTACAGCATGAGTCAGTCACTGCCTCTAGTTTCTAAAATACCCCCCATGCCTACTCTTTCAGCATGTCTTACCAACTCAATAATACCCCATCATGTCCCCCCAATTTTGTATGGGATAGTGGCGCACATTTTTACACTAACCACTATACACATTAGTCAAACTGTCACTGCCCTGATTTTGACAATAACCCCTATCCATACACCCTTGTCGTTTATATCACTTCCAAAATTTCTGACATTATTCTACTCATGATCCCCTTCACTTTTTTGTATTAATTGCCAAAAATTTCTGCCTCAGTCCTATCCATACTCCCTTTCAGTCCATCTGTATTGATGTTCCAGGTCTGTATAATCCTATCCATTCCTTATTTTATGCCTCTCAATAACCCTACCCATAGTCCCCTTAAGGTCATGCCTGCACATATGTCTCTGTCCACTGTAGGTTTCCGCAATGCTACCCATAGAGCCCTTTAGTCTGCGTCAAAGCCCTTGGCTTCTATAATACACATAGTAGCTGTACTTCCAATATACTCGACTCTTTTCTCTGTCCCAGGTCTGCGTAGTAATACCTTACCTATACTCTCCTGTGTTACTTCCTCAGATTTTTGCAATAACTTCGCAAAATATTCTCCTTTAGACTGTAAATGTCATTGTCCCTGGTTTCTACAACAAACCTCTGACTGTGCATAGCACTGCACCACATTTCTAAAAGAAACTAATACATCCATTTGGTTCAGGTTACCTTCCTATATTTGCACAGTAACCCCCTATTAGCTTTACTCTTGTGCCTGCATATCTTTGATGCATGTCTATAATAAACCCTCTATACTTTCTTTTAACTATTGTGTGTTACTGCCCTATGCTTCTAGAATACTCGCAATTCATACTCTCTTATTCAGTGTGGCATTGTTCCAGATTTCTACAATAATCTTCCTCGGTACGCTTTCCCCTTTATTCATGAGTTATTGCCCAGAGTTTCTACAATTTCTAATCCATACTCCATATTTTGTGCTTTACACTGGTCATGTTTTGTACAACAAACCCCTTACACATGCACTCCTTTAATCTGTGCATGTTAATGTCAAGATTTATACAGTAACGTAGCATCAGTGAATCATCAGGTAACAAATTTACCTTTGATGTGGAAAAGCTAGTATATTTGTATGAATTTCTCCCTAACAGTAGATGTTAGACAAAATTTCAGTTTCTTCATTTCTAAGTCGATGTGTAATAAAAGCCCTGCAAAATGCTAAGAGTTTGCTAGCTGGTTTCATAATAAATACTACTCCACCTTCTCAGTCATCAAGTTCCTGTATGAGACATTGGTCATCTGTCTAGAAACTGTGTGTCACATTCAACAAGGGAGAGTCCCAAATCAAAAACTTTCAGATCAGATACAAGGCCCCATCGACAGCCATGATTTCACAATGTAGTTCTATCTGTACCGCCATTTGCAGTTTACTGGCCATTGTAATACACGTTATGAATAAATGTGGAGATTTTCGTCTTGGACCTCTGCTGAAACTGGCTGCATAGTTGAAAAATGCAAGTAAACAACAAATAAATAAATACTATAACCACAAAATAAATGTCATGAGACCCCACCCTGACTGCCACAGCAGTGAATAACAGTGGGCTAAGCTGGCACCATCATCACCAAAGAAAGCACAGAGAGATGATGTTTCTCTCCGAATATTTGCTAAACAGCATTATGAGAAGTAACAATCCACAGTGAAATACAAATATACTCACCATGAGCTATGGTTCCAAAAAAGCCAAAAACAAAATGGCAGACACTGAATTCTCCATTCCTCAGTATACCAAGCCCTAGTCTAACTTCTGGAAGCTTCTGGTATCCTCGGAGTTATAATAAAATAAGATAGACCAAGTAAATAAAGTCTGCTTTAGAGCAAAAACCAAATCCAATAGAAAACAAATAAGGCAGTCAAACACAGAATTTCAGATGCATTGTGTTGGGCAACCAGCCTAGAAGTGTGACTATCCTTGGTGAATATGGACACACTTCCAATTTTAGTGTTTCGGTCCTGGTATGGTATTGCAGGGGTGCTCTCTGGAGCTTTGAACCAGGTCTCAGTTACTGCACAGATATCGATGTTCTCCATTTTTAGGAGAGCCTCGAGAGTGCATCTTGAGGTTTAGACTTCTAGCATTGAGTAGCATTACCATCAGATTTTGCTTGCTTGTACCCTTTACAATGATAGTTTTATCCTTTGAACCTTGCCTAAAAAAAGGCACTATAGGGGTGGCAAGAGCTTTAGCCAGTAACCTGAATCCCAGGGGTGACAGATGCAAACCACCTCTTGCAAAGCATTGGTTTGTCGATCATGTCATCCCAGACAGACAGATACTGGATCCCCTTTGAATGACACCAGAAGGTTAGCCAATTATTGAAGTCAATCATTTTGTCCTTATACTGTGTTCATTCTGGGCAATGGCAGGATGCTACTTAGGGCCAGGGTCGTACCTGCCTGGGCTACATGATCTGAGAGCTCTTCCATGTCTCTGTTCATGTAGTCCAGGGAGGTAGGTCTAAAGTCATTCACTCCAACATGGACAATGGCAGAGTCATATTTGTACCTGTTGTGAAGTGACTTGAGTGCATGCATTGTATGGTGGATCCTGGCACCAGACAAGCAACTAACTGTAATTTTCTCCTTGTTCAGCCTGGTGAGTGGGACATCAGTGTACCTGACTATAGAGTCACCTATGACTGAAGTGTTGGGTTTGTTGTCTTGCCTTAGGGGCTGCTGTTTGGTGGCACACTGGTGCTGTGTGCTATGTGACACTTTGGTTGTGTTTGAGGGTGGTGTTTGTTTGCGTTTCAGCTTTGGAAGTCCTTGTTGCTTGGGCAGGTTAATGTTAGAGCCTCTACATATGTGGGTTTTGTGTTGCTATATGTGGGTTTTGGTGGTGTGGGTTTTGAAGAACTATAGCTAGGCAATGACTCGGCTAACCAACCTCCCCAAGTCAACAGGTGTAAAAGTGAGTTTATCTAGACATTTACGTCCCTTGGGGAGGCCGTGTATACAAGGTGTTAAAGGAAAATCAAAAGTAAAAAAATCTATATAGTTCTTGATCAACACCCTACACATCAAAGCATCATATAAAATACCTTTCACATTTCTAATCATTCTATTTACATCAGCTTTAGTTAGCATTAAAAAAGCAGCGCTGTTACAAAGGATTTCAAACACATATTGATTATAAAAAGCTTTATCCGATATAATCGCTGCTCTGCCCTTGTCGGCTGGGCGAACTGTAATTTATATACTAAAGTCTTTGTAGTCATTTTCAATGATTGTATTATGAAAACAGATGATGCTGCTTTTACTATCATTGAAAATGACTACAAAGACTTTAGTATATACAATTACAGTAGTCAGACTGTCACTAATGAATGGGCAACATTATTTGAAAAGGGTATTAATTATGTACCTATAACTAATGCCAAGATTGACAGATGCCTACTTGATTTGAAATTGTATACTAGAAAATTAAATCTAAGTTGTTATTTTCAAGGTAATGAATTATCTAACCCCCACGGAGCTGCAAAAGAAGCAGTGTGTTTAACCCCCCACCCCACCTCACAGTTCAACCATTTGAAAATGTATGTAGTAATGACATCAGGTCAATGTTATTAAGGACTAATATATTTAATTTAACAGAAGCAGAGACAAAGCTTTTGCACAGTACAACAAACAGGTCTATAAGGGTTATGAAACCCGACAAAGGTGGGGGGCTGGTGGCAATGGACCAACACATGTATATTGAGAAGATGCTGGGGATTCTATATGGTGATGGTTATGAAGAAGTGTCGTTAAATGAGCTACATATAGCATACAAGAATGTTGATGTTATATTAAATGATTTATTATTAAATTTTCAAATAACAAGGGAGGAATATAATTATTTAATTCAGACATATCCTAAAGTTACAACCATATTTGGAATCCCCAAAATACACAAAAGCACCAGCAACCCACCTTTGAGACCTTTTGTAGATGCAAAGGCATCAAAAACAACTACTTTAGCTAAGCTAAGGTTTTTACTTTCATATGACATTTGGTAGCATACCTTGTACGTGTGTTTGTGCTAAGGCTTAAAATGTTTGTTCCAGCTCACATAAAACTGGTAACTTTTAGAGAAAGAAAAGGTGGTAGATTATGGACAGTAGTTAGCTTTACAGATTTAGGATACTTCGGAAAATGTGATTTAACATACACCAGCAGTAATATTTTAAAGTGTGTCCCTGATAATTTCATGTTTTGTAGTGCCTTTCCAACTTTGCCTTCTTTAGTATGTGTTTTATGGAACTGTTTCATGCTAGTTAAAGTGGTAAGCCCTTGTATTTGCTGGTAGGGTTACCACCTGTCCCACTTTGCGAGGAACAGTCCATCTTTGGGCAGTTGTGTCCTGCAAAGCAATTGTAAAAATAGCAACTGTCCTGAGATTTTAGGACAAAATTATTTCCTATATTTTATGTAATAGCTGCATAAAACAGTTATTCTGTATCTGAAACACACAAATGTTATAAGAAAAAGAATAAGCAACTAAAATGCTACAAGAATAAGCTTTTATTTAAGCAAAAAAAAAGTGAAGTTCTGTCCTTTGTATTGGCCTGCAAAATCTGACACTTGTACCAGAAATGTCCCACTCTGGCCATTTGAAAAGGTGGCAACCCTATTTGCTGGAAGTGTAAGTGTTCATAACTTTTGACCGAGGGTGGTTAGTACACATGGGCCCTGATCGTTGGTTTGTATTTGTCACCTGTTAACAACGATTCCAGGTGTCCTTACTTGCAGAAATCGTTACGCGTATTTAACATTTTGTTAGCTGCATGTTGTTCAAACTTTTTTCTTACCAAAATCTAGAGAGAGATTGTGACTTGATCAAACTTGACCGGAGGGTGAAACTACAAAACCCTCTGAAATCAAGTGCAATAACATTTTAAATAATCGCCGATTTACAGAGGCTACAAAGTTCATACAGATAAAACATTCAGTAAATACTGTAGACCCCAGCCATGCTAATTTTCACCCTCTGTTACTTTTAAAGGAGAACCGCAGCCACAGACTTAAAAACATTTTTATTTCATAATGTTTTGACGTTTCCAATATTTTCACTTTATTCATCTGCTTTTACTGTATTTGTGTTTCGTCCTACTTTATTACTAGGGACATTGACTACAACTCTGAACTAAGATATATAACAATAAGCATCTTTTTATGTGCATTTAAAGTGTTTTTTTATTGTATCTGCTTTATTTTCTGAAAAAAATATATACTTGTTTCCCACCGTTCTAAGCTAGTATAGTCCAGTTTTCAGGTTAGTGCTGAATTCAGGGCTGTGTTACAAATCTCTGTGTTTGCCCATACCTTACTTGGATAGAAGGAAGTTTCTCTGTTCACCTGTGAGAGAGGAGAGCTTTGAGCAGCCTATCTGTCCCTGGAGGAGTGGTTTCAGCCCAGAAATTAGTAGTTTATTGGGAATTTTGGGTTAATTTCTCTCTCTTTCATTTCCCTGCTATAAAAACCGCATTTGCCCAGTTTTGCGCGCTAGGCAGCACTGGTTAGCTAGGGTATAACTATTCCTGGCTCCACAAAGTCTCCTCTTCAATTTTTCCCTTGGAGCTAGACAAACTTTCAACTTAAACACTCAAGCCATTCATTTCTCAGCCCAGCACTTGCTCAAAACTCATTGCAAGCACTTATAAACCCTAGCACTAGACCCCCCCATACTGTACAGAAGGACAAGTCTCTCTATTCGACCTTACCAGCCAGTCAGTAAAACAGTTCACTGTACCTATCCAGACATGTCCAAAGAGCAGTTTCAGGTGTACTCTCCAGTCCAACTGGTGAATCTGGACATTCTGAGGCAATGTTACAACTGCCTCATGTACAAAGACAACCCTCTTCTCCTACCACCAAACACTAATACATGCAAGAGATACAAATTTTACAGCCAAACTGGAGGCCAAGCTCCCTCAACCCAAGACTGGATCAGACAGTCAAGAGGAGAAGGGAAATACTTGCATCACACCACCAGTCTCACATAGACCCATTAAACCAGCACCGGCAAAAAAACATATGAAAACATACTCAGATGCTCTAAATAAAAATCTGCAAAAGCAACAGAGCCCTCCAAAGCAGACATCCAAGCAACCTCCACCCCCCCCAACACAAACCATGAAACACATACTTCACAAAACCAGTGTGCCACGCGATCACAGCCCTCAAGGCAAAATAACATACCCAACATACTAGTAATAGGTGACTCTATAGTCAGGCACACTGACGTCCCACTCCCTAGACTTAATAAGGAGAAGGTTACTGTTGACTGCCTGTCGGGTGCCAGGATCCGCCACATAACACAAGCACTCAGGTCACTCCAGAACAAGTACAAATATGACTCTGTCATTGTCCATGTTAGTGTGAATGGCCTGAGCCGTACCTCCCTGGACTTCATGAAGAGAGAGACATGGAAAAGCTCTCTAATCACGTAACCCAGGCTGGTATGACCCTGACCCTGAGTAGCATCCTGCCCTCACCATGAATGATACCACGGTATAAAGAAAAAAATTATCAATTTCAACAATTGGCTAAGTTTCTGGTGTCATTCAAAGGGGATCCAGTGTCTGTCTGCCTGGGATGACATGCTCAGCAAGCCACGCTGCTTTGCTAGAGACTGCTTGCACCTGTCACTCTTAGGCTTTCAAATACTGGCCAAGGCTCTTGCCACCCCCATAGTGCCTTTTTTGGCAAAGCTCAAAAGGCAAACCCACCACCGTAAATAGCACAAGTAACAAAAAACGGAGGGTAATGCTATTCAATGCCAAAAGTCTAAACCTCAAAATGCACACACTCGAGGCACTCCTCAGTATGGAGAAAATCGATATATGTGCAGTAACAGAAACCTGGTTTAAGGCTCCAGATAGCACCCCAGCACTACCAAGTTACAACTCATACCATACATTTTGGCCACAAAACCCAGGCCAAAATACAAAAGGCGGGGGCGTATCTATATTCATCAAGGATACCCACACCTGCAAGTTAGTGGCACAGCACGATGCTTCAGAGATCATCCACGGGCAACTAACAATAGGCAAAACTGCAATTCAATTTGTAGCTTGCTACAGATCACCCACCATGTCCCAGGACCCCCATTCCACATTTCTGGAAACAATGGGAAACAAAGGTCCTACCAAACACTCTAATATTGGGTGATTTCAATTACCCAAACATTAACTGGGAGAACTACTCAAGTACTAACTCCCTTGCCCAACAGTTCCTAGAATTTATAAACGCAAATGCCCTGGATCAACTGGTCAACACTCCCGCCAGAGGTGACAACATATTGGACCTGGTATCATCAACATGGGCGACTGGTGTTCCACATCGGAGGTAAACCCCTCGCTGATTAGATCTGACCATAAACAGATATGGATATCCACATTCCACCCCCGGACAAGGAAACTACCATGAAAAACTTTTCAAAAGCAAACTTCACGTTACTTAAGACCGAGGTGGGAAGTTTCAAAGCCCCCATGCTAAAGGATAATGCTGTCCAAGCTGCAAAATACTTTACTAATGCATTCTACAGGCACCTACAAGAATGCATGGATTGTGCTATCCCAAGCAAAACCAAGACTCACTCCTCCAAGAAAAGGAAACCAGTCTGGTGGACCCCTGCCATAAACAAGATGTACAATAGGAGGAGGAAACTAGTACAGAAAAGAGTAAAATACCAAGAAGGGAAGACATCCCTGATCAGTATCAGCAAGAAACTACGATCCCTCATAAAATCATTCAAGGCGAGCTTCAAAAGAAAAATTGCCAGGGACTCCAAAGTTAACCACAAGGCATTCTTTAGCTATGTCAAGAATCTATGTGGCAATGCTCAGATCTGCTCGGAGTTAGTGCAGAATGGCACAAAATACACTGAACCAACCGATAATCGACAACATCCTGGCAGACAGGTTCAGTGCAAACCATCCTCCTCTCACCCCCAAAAGGGCCCATAATCATACCAGTAGAATGTAGTGCCCCTGAAATCACAGACACTCAGGTTAAACAGCCCTCTCCAAAGCCAAAAACACAGCATCAATGGGACTGGACGATGTCCCAGGCTGCGTCCTACACGAGCTCAAAGATGAACTAACCCCTCACCTAAACACACTGTTCAGGCTCAGCCTCTTCACAGGCTATGTACCCACAGAGTGGCGCACAGAAACGGTTATTCCACTCCACAAAGGTGGAGCCACAACAGACCCCGGGAACTATCGCCCTACAAGTCTGACTAGCTTGGTATGCAAGGCTATGGAGCGCATCATCATGGAACTCATTAACAGAGACATTGGGAACCTCCAAACACTGGACCCTATCCAGTTCAGCTTTGTTAAGGACAGATCATGCCTCCTAAACCTGGTGGACTTCTTTAAGACAGTTACCAAGGCTAAAGACAAGGGAAAGGTGGTACACACAGCCTACCTAGACCTCGCAAAGGCCTTTGACACCATTCCCCATTCTGGTATTATAGACAAGCTCACTAGCCTGAACATAAACCCCTACGTCATAAGATAGGTTGCCAACTGTCTCACAGACAGAGCCCACATGGTGAGAGTTGCGGGAGCTAGGTCTGACTCTAAACCGGTTACAAGTGGTGTTCCTCAGGGCTCAGTCCTAGGACCCTTCCTGTTCGGCATATACTTCTCAGAGGTACAGGCAAGCACATGAGGACTATGGCTGACCACGTTCGCACACGACTACAAACTAGGGGCTATAATTGACTCTCCGGCTGACACAGACATCCTCCAAAAGGGTATCACTGAGATGGATACCTGGTGTCAAAATCATGGCCTCAAGCTAAATGCCAAAACATGCATAGTCATCCCCTTTGGAAAAAACAAAGTACCCACAAACTACCACATAGGTGGTAGTCCCCTAAATACGGAAGACGTAATAAGGGATCTGGGGACCCAAGTAGATAGTAATCTCTCCTTTTATAATCACATTGCCAAAGTGGTTAGAAAATCCTTCTATGTGGCCCATCTAATCATAAAAGGGTTTGCATCCATATCAAGAGAGATCATTGTGCCCCTCTACTCATCAGACCCATCATAGAGTACAACACCCCATTTGGGATGTACCTTACAAGACACCTGCAACAGCTGGAAAGACCACAGAAATACCTCACCAAGAGGATCACTGGCCTCAAACAGATGCCCTATGCAGCTCGACTGAAGAAACTCCAGCTGTACTCGGTTGCATACTGCTTACTCAGAGGTGATCTCTGCCTGACATACAAGGCCGTGTCCAACCCAGAATTGATGGACATGCTCCACCTAAAGAAAACCTTATCCCCTCAACCACACGCTCTAAGGATCTAAACCTCACCACAACAATAAATAGGACATGCTGGAGGGATAGATTCCTGTCCCAGAGACTTACATGCTTTGGAACAAGATTCCAATTTACTGTTATCACTCTTCAAGAGACACCTTAACGAGTGGATGGGAAAAAGAAAGTTTACCCAGAGGATCACTTCAGTGGGTCTGCTGGACAAAGGCACAGGGAACTAATCTAAGGGGGCAGCGAAAGCCAACACATTCTGGCTAGGCTTATAAATGCCTTCAGGCAGATGGAAAAAACAAAGTACCCACAAACTATACCTATGACCCTATGAATACAAGTCTATTGATTTTCACTTGAACACAAATTTTATCAGAATTTAAACATATATTGAAGGATTCCTGGGACTGTTTAAAGAAAATTAAACAAGATTTATATAGGGAGCAACTATAGACATTAAAGATTTGTTTAGCGTTATACCGCATGAAGAAGGACTAGACATGTTCTATGACTTTCTATGTAAACAAACCAACTTTAGCCATAGTAGAATACTTATGTTTAGGACCCTTATGGAAACAGTGCTCAATAACAACTTTATTATTTTTGAGAATTAGATTTTTAAGCAAACTACAGGTGCAGCAATGGGGGCAGCATGCACCCCCCTGTTTGCAAATACTGTACTTGCTCAATGGGAGCGGACTCAAGTGTTTACTTGTCAATGGGTTAAATAATGTTTGTTTTATGGAAGATTTCTTGATAATGTACTTATTTTTGGGGGAGGAAATGAGTTAGCGCTGAACCAGTTTTTTGAATATGTAAATAGGAGCACTTCTTTTTTGAGCTTTACTATGGAACAACACAGTAACAGAATGAATTTTGTAGACAACCTTATAACCAAAGATGATTCACTGAAAAAAAGTTTACTACCACCATTTACAGAAAGCCTACATAGTCTAACACTTTCCTACATTTTGAAAGTGGGCACCCTGACTTTCAAAAAAGATCTTTGGTTAAGAGCCAATGTGTGCGGTTAGCACAGATGGTCAGTGACCTAGAAATGTACATTGAAGAAAGGGACAAATTAAGGGGCATGTTATAAAGGAGGGAATACCTGAACAGTTTCACTGACCCGGTTTTGAGTGAAGTCACAGAAGAGAGAGTTAAAGGACACTTTTTTTCTACTGTTAGGCTCAGAGGAAGGGGACAATAGCAGTAACAAAGACGTTGATGTGGGGTCAAGGAACGCAAACGAGTTTAAAAGGGCCTTTATTCTGACGTACAACTTGCAGTTTTATGACATAAAAGATATATTAAAAAAGAATTGGTTTATATTTAAAAGTGACAGAGGTCCTTAAAAATGTTGGTGACAGACCATGTGTCATATACAAAAAAAGATGCACGTGTCAAAGATTTGTTGGAAAGAAATAAAGAGGGGAATAAAAACTATAAGAAAGGTAAGACATTAAAATGTGGACACTGTAACCAACGTGCCAATGTATTAGAAACAGAAAAAGGTTTGATTCCAAAGTATGGTACGGTTCAACAAAATTTCAAGTTGAACTGTAACAGTACACACATTGTATATGTCGCCTTATGTCACGGCTGTGAACGTTTTTACATAGGGAAGACTAAGGAAGCGTTTAAAGTTCGTATTTACCAACATATGTATGACATCAGGAAGGGTAATGTAAAGAATTTATTGGCTGTACATATTATCTTGAACCCAGATCACAAGTTTAAATTTGTAGCCATTGATCAAGTAGTACCTGATAGTAGGGGGGGACTAAAGGAATTGTTTCTAGAATTTAAAGAATTCATGTGGCAACTTAGAATGGATGCCACTAACCCACCTGAACTAAATGACGTAGTTTCCCTCTCCAGCTATTTAAAATTAAAAGGTGAACTTTATTTTTTTGTGGGGGGGGGGCACACACGTATATTCCTGTGGCAACACAGTAACATTTGCTTATTTTAAGTATATGATTTATTTTTGTGGAAATGTATTTTAGATTGCACTTTATTTTAATTTTGAGATGGGGGCTCATGGGCTATATGCAATATGTAAATAAAGAAGTATGATTTTAATGCATTTTATAAGGTGAAATTTAACTATGTATAATAATAACTAAACAAAAGTGATTTTTTAGGTGTATTTTGCTTTAATGACATGTGACTTAGCCTGGCTATAAAAGGAAGTGATATATGAATAATTCCTGGTTTAATCTGAAGTCGTCAAGTGTGACAACACACAAAAGCACCAATTAAACTTTGTATCCAGTTTCACTGGCCAGTGTTCATTTTCTTTATAATACTTATCAGCATATTTGACCCACTAGCACCTGTATAGCCAAACATCCTGTTTAGCATGACATTTCTTGCAAACATTGTCGATCTAACGTGATGTCACTATAAACATATGCACTAGAGGGAATAAAACAATCTTTTATTTAGCAGCCCTTCTTGTCCTGGCCTTAAAACAATCGAAGATAAATTCACAATCAATGACTCCATCTGCTTCATGAAAGCCCTCTTTCCACCATCCGGCGACATGTTCTTGCACTTTTTTCCTTGGCCTTCTTCTGTGGGGAGGTTTGCTGTGTGATTTGGATGAATTTTTAGGTTATTTGAATGCTACCACTTTCTTCTTGAGGTACACTAAGAGTATTGCTTTTGATCAGATAGATTTTTTAGATATACAGATTGTTAAAACATCTTTAGGTAATGTTGAAACCTCACTATATAGGAAACCATGTTGTAGAAATAATCTTCTGCACTGGACCTGTATGCATCCTGGATATATTTTTCGTAATATTGTTAAAAGTCAAGCCTATAGAATGTCTAGGCTACATACTGGTGAGACAAAACTAACTGAAGTTGTGGATCAACTACAGAATGGATTTAGGGCCAGAGGATATTCTAATAGGGAGATTGATATGGGTATAGGCTAAGCCTTTTTATTCAGATGAAAGGGCTGTCAGTTATAAGAGACTAAATGGATATAGTAGGAATAGACTTGCGTTACTTTTTATGAGTGATGTAGGTAACATCTACAACATTATTCAGAAAAAGCCTGCATTGACCTTTAAGAATAGCTATACGCTGAAAAGACAGTTATGCTATGGCAAATGTCAACAGGAGAATGCTAGGGTGTCGCATAGGCAGGGTACCTATCCATGTAGGAGTTGTAGAGTGTGTAGCCGTATTTCAGAAGAGAAAGGTTTTTTGCACTCCATTGATGGCTTTGAATTTACTGCGTTGGTGGTGCTACGGTACCGTTGTCGCCTCACAGTAAGACATTGTCCTGTTCGATTCTCAGCTAGAACGTCTTCTGTGTGGAGACATGCGTGAATGGGCGTACCTTCGTTGAAGGTTGTGCATCAGGGCCGGCAACTCAGCACGTAAAAATCTACTGCCAATCATTAGAGGATCGGAGTTCCGCTGTGGTGACCCCTAACCGGGAAAAAACGAAAGACACAACAACAACAACATTGATGGCTTTGAATTTGTTCTATGCTGGTTGTACTACGCCATATTTAGTTTATTTGGCCCGGTGCAGGGACTGTGCTTGTTTCTATGTAGGAAAAACAACACGGCCTTTTAAGGAAAGGATCCTGGAACATCTGGGGATATACATAATTAAGGATCTTGCTAGTGCACTTTATAGGCACGTGCAGGGCAATAACGGACAGTTTTGTTTTTCTAGCCCTACAATTGATTTATCTGGATATAAAAGAGGGGGTGATTTAAATAATAGGTTGGAAGTGGCAGAAAGGTTCATAGGTTGGTACTAGGCTATCGGCCCTAGGTCCTATGCAAGCCTACCCATAACAATTCCCTGGCTATTTCTTCCCACACTATTTACCTCCCTGGACCCCTGTCTAGCAGGGTGACCGACATGATCCCCGGGGTGAATTTCCTTTCTCCCATCCAATCGTCAAGGTTCCCTTTGAAGAGGGCCAAGGAGGTGCTCTGCTTGACATGTATGGGCAGTCTATTTCAGAGTCTGGGGAGTCTCTGGGTCAGAAACGTATCCCTCCAGCATGTTTTGTTTATTGTGACGACAAGGTTTAGATCCCTGGAGCATGAGGCTCTGAGGGATTGGGATTTCTTTAAGTGTAGTATGTCCAACAGCTCTGGGTTTGACATGGCCTTGTATGTTAAGCAAAGATCACCTCTGAGTAGACGATATGCAACAGAGTATAGCTGCAGTTTTTTAAGGCGGTCAGCATAGAACATCCGCTTTAGGCCTGTGATTCTTTTAGTGAGGTATTTCTGCGGCCTTTCCAGTTGTTGCAGATGTCTTGAGAGATACATACTAAATGAGGCATTGTATTCTATAGGTCTAATGAGGGATGAGTACAGTGGGACAATGGCCTCCTTTTTTCTGGATGAAAAGCCCTTAGTGATGAAATGTGCCACATAGAAGGATTTCCTGACTGTTGTGGCGATGTGATTATTGAAGGTGAGACCACTGTCCACCTGTGTCCCTAAGTCTCTTATCACACTTTCGGTCTCTTTTCTGTAACAGTTTCTTCCTTTTGTTGTAATGTTTGTTTATGGCAGGGGACCACCAGATTGGCTTCCTTTTTTTGGAGAAGAGCATCTTGGTTCTATTTGGGATGGCAAGATTCATGCATGAGTGGATGTGCTCGTACAGTGCCTTAGTGCAGGACTCAGCAGTCGAACTTTCAGTTCCCGTCTGCATGGGTCTCGTGAAGTTTGTCACTTCTGACTTGAGTAGCATGAAATTGGCTTTGGAGAAGTTTTTTTATGGAGGTTTCCTTACTGGGGAGTGGGGGTGGGATGTGGATGTTCAGGGTGATTAGCTTATGGTCTGACCTGACCAACAAAGGGGTGACCATAGGTGTGGAGCATCATTTTCCCATGTTGGTAATTACCAGGTCTAGGATATTGGAGCCCCTGGTGGGACTATGGATTAGTTGATCCAGGGCGATGGAATTCATAAATTCCAAGAACCATTGGGCAAAGGTGTTGGTACACGAGTAGTTTTCCCAGTTAATGGCAGGGTAGTTGAAATCACCCAGTATTAGGGTGTTTGATTGTATCTTAACATTTTCCAGTATGTTTAGAAAGGTGTAGTGAGAATCTTGGGGCATGGTGGGGGATCTGTAGCAAACTAGAATTTGGATTGCAGTCTTACCTAGTGTTAGTTGCACCTGGAGAATTTCAGATGCATTGTGTTGGGCAACTAGCCTGGTGGTGTGAATATCCTTGGTGAATATGGACACTCCTCCACTGTTAGTGTTCTGATCCTGGTTTGGTGGCCGAAAAGTGTGGTAAGAGTTGTAGCCTGATATTGCAGGGGTGCTCTCTGGAGCCTTGAACCAGGTCTCAGTTATTGCATACATATTAATGTAAATGGATCATCAGGCTGCTTGCACATAGAATACTAGGCTTGGCTGTGTGCCTTTAAAGCCTGCATTGAAGGCTTGTAAATGAATTCATTTGAGGTTAATGCTTTTTATTGTTTTGTAATTATTTTATTGGTTGTGTTATTTAAATGGGTTGTTTTTAGTAGTTTTGTATGGTCTGAAGAAGTACAGTGTCTGTATGAAAGCGCTTACCACTGTTCATTAAATTAATGGTTTTTAGCGGTGTTTGGCTGCCTTATTTGGTGTTTATTGGTATCCTCAGACTTTAACATACACAGGAGTAGGTCTATCTGATTATCGCATTAAACATAAACTGTACCACAAAACACACTAAAACTAGGAGAGACAAAAAAGTGAATAGTGAAGTTGTGGAAATCGTGTCTAATGTTTATAGCTGATAGGTATAGTTCATAAACTCTATAATATCTGTCTTTTCATTGCATACCTCTCAACTGTCCACATTTTTGCCTCATATTTTTGGTCTGATCCTTATAAAATCTGTGGTTTTCTGGCAAATCAGTGGGGCATCTGAGGTTTAAGTCACTAAATGACATACGTTTGAGTTTCAGACTTCTTATCCTTCAGAAAAATGCATGCCAATACAGATTTATTCTAGCAACTTTTAAAATTTATAAAAGCAACAGTTAAAATCTGTCCCTATTTTGATCCCCCCTCCCATTATGTCAGGCTTTGTCCAGATTTCTTGTACTAAAAATTTGAGAGGTATGTACAATGTACAATACCAGTCTACGCATCTAAGCCAGGGGAAGACGCTATAATGAACATTCTCGAAAGGACCATTACAGCAAAGTGTCCAGCAGCCTTAGAATCATCATACAATCATAGTGTCCAGTTTCTGAAGGATGAAACTGCTGCCTCTCTAGTAAAGGGTCATCTGACATGACCCTTGATAGACTAACTACCACAGAGACAGCAAACTCAATACAACTGACAAGCCATCTAGAAATTCTATTTATCCAAAGGGGTTACTAACTTAGAAAGGAAAACGAACAAAAAAGTTAACCAGATTCTGCAGTGTTTTTAAAACACTTTATCTCCATTTGGAAAACTACTGCAATGCCAAATGCTGCCTTCTACATTGTTTATGCACAGCATGAGATATCAATGTATGCATAACAATTAACTCATCTGTTATTTATGTCTTTTTTTCATGACATGGTTAACTCAACCAGTCCAGAATACACTTTACATCAAAAATCAACAAATGCATGAAAATTAAGGTCATGAACTGTTAATAAGCTTCTTCCTGTGGTCCAGGGTTTGTTTTCCCTTTGCCTACTGTACATCACTGAGAAAATCATTAACCAGACAGTGGGCCCAGGCTGTATCTGAAAAAGGTTCACATGGAGCAGTGCCCTTCCTTGGTTAGAGACCATGAACAAATAAATACTGAATACACTCTTCAGAATTTCATGTGCCTTTAGAAAGTCAGCATTACAAGGTAATGCCCTGCAAAATGAAATGTTTCTTTAAATCAAACAGATGGCATAATAATACACAGAAAAGGAGTTACCACTGCACTCCATATGCAGTCTTTTATTCCTTAGTTTCAGCTTCATAAACCTGTGTTTTTTCCCCTCACTAATACATACTGCAGAGTTCAGAAACACAAGAACATGCTACCACTTACAGTTCAGGATTAAAGTACAAATGATATTTAGTTACTATAAATGGGTTTCATTCTCAAATCCTGTACTTCACAACATTCCCCTCCCAGAACCACATACAGCCAACACAAACCGCACCACTGCTAAATATAACTTTTACTGTCTTTCACAGTTATGAAACTAGAACAAAGGTCATCAATCCATAGTAAGAAAGTGTTTTCATCAGTTCAGAACAGCTTACCTCCAACTTCATGATCCTCCACTTCAGGCTTTAGTCCCACAAGTTAGATTGTTAAAGAATTCAGTTTGTTAAAGAAAATATTACTGCAGTTTTCTACACAGCATGCAACACTACCTCAAACAACTTCTAGTAAATGATCACTCACTTCCTGTGCAGCTGGGAAATTTGTCCCTTTAAATTAATATTCATGAGACAAAGCTGAAAGGAATACAAAGAAAGGATGGGTCTGTTTAAATATTTCATGAGATAGACTGGAACCATCTTTTCTCTCAACTTTGAAAGGAAAGATAGTTTTACTGTATGAATTTGTGCTACATGTGATGCAGAGAAAACTAGATTCCATCTGTTTAATTTTTCCTTCATCAGCCTCCTTTTTTCCATACAGATTGTATATAGTTAACAGGTTCGTAGGTGTGTACTAGGCTAATGACCACAAGGGCCTTTGTAAGCCTAGCCATGAATCCAAAATCTCTGACAAGTTCTGGTACCCTTGATAAGTGTAAGCAGGGGCTTGGGAGGTAAAACATTTATAAGCAGTGACCTGGGAGATAAACCATTTACAGACTGCCTGTGTCCATTATAGATATAGGTGTCAAACTAGAGATGGATTTCCTGTTCAACATCCAATTGTCCAAGTTGCACTTGAATTGGGTTAGGGAAGGACTCTACTTCACATGGATGGGGAGCCTGTTCCAGAGAAGGGGTAGTCTCTGGGATACATACCTGTCCTATTTATATCAAAGGCAAGGTTTAAGTCTTTAGACTGTGTAATTTTGGTGCTGTTCGTTTTGCAGATATTCAGGAGGTCCATCAAAGTAGGGTCTAACAATGCCTTGTATGCCAGGCATAGATCTCCACTCAGCAGTCTCTAGGAGACTAAAAAACAGGGATAGGGCATTGAGGTGGTCTGCATAAGACATGTTACTTATGCCCTGTATTCCTCTGTGGACATTTGTTGGATATGCCTAATTAGATACATACCAAATGGGGCATTGTAATGTATGATAGGTGTGATGAATGCTGAATACAGTGGAACAATGACTTCTTTGGACCTAGATGCCATACCTTTGTTAATAAGTTGCACAACATAAAATGATTTCCTTACTACAACACTGGGGTTGGCATAATGGTTAAGATATTTACCTTACAGACACAAGGTGCAGGGTTTGATTCTCATGTGGGGCAACTGGTTAGGCTTAAAATGGCTCACAAGGACAGTTAGCCTAGTACCAATCTACGAAACTAGGATGACTAAAGTCTAGATTACAAAAAGAAAAATCTGTGGTATCCCTCAAAGTCTGAGAAAACCCACTATGCAACCTATACTGGGTCAAAAACAAAGAAGAAACTTTGCAGTGTGGAGGGTGTGAAGTTCACTCCTTGAATTACATTATGCACTTAGTTCACTAATAAAAATCGAACTGTAAAATGCATAATACAAAATAATAAAATAGAAATAGTAGATAGTCCACAGTTGAGTTAAATATAGAATATCCTCTTTTGAAACACACAAACAAGCGATCCTAGCTGAGTGTAATGAAATGCATCAGAAACATTCGTTATTTATATATAATCAGGTTATTTGGAGCAAGATGGTGGTTACAGAGGGTGGTTCTGTTAAGAGCAATAAAAACATTAAACTCATTCCTTTAACCAGGTCTCCCTTCCTCCTTAAAGGGACAATGCCAGAGTTTAAAATTCGGGTCTACACAACAGCTCACCAAAGTCACGCCTACTTTCCACGTCACTCACATTCCCACCCATGGTGTCCTTTTTCTTTTCTATATCCTGTATATTTTCAATCCCAGTCCTATTGTCGCTCCCAGTGTCAACTACAGTTTGTTTTACGGTCCTATCACAGAATGCTCTGATTTTTTTGTCTCACATTTTTGTTCCGTGTTTCATAAAATTCTGTTTTTTGCCAAATCAGTGGCAAACTAATGCAAAACCTGTTATTCTATCAACTTTCTAAGTTTGTAAGATCAAAGATTAAAAGTAGTCCGTATTTCTTGGGCTAATAGGCTGGGAAGAGGTACGTAAGGTTCCGCCCATGCTTTGCAACTCCTGCATACAATAATTTCATTTTTAGAGCTATCGCTCGTTGTGTTTCATTCCTACAGTAGCCAATAACCGCAGTGCGTCGGATTAATTAACATACTTAAAATCCTTCCATAAGCTTGGTTGTCATACAGTCATAACTTATATTTGTAAAGTTATAATGATTTCTGAGTGATACAGTGACCATGGGGCATTTTCTTAACGTTGCTATGCATTTAAACGTGATGCGTACGTGTTATTTCAGCTTGCAATAGTTAACTAAAACCTACAATACTAGCAACTGGTGAATGTTTAAACTAGTTCCCTTTTTTCAACTTTTTTTGGTCTAAATCTCTGGAATCTGTATATGCCAATATCGCTATGCCTCGAAGGAAAGGAAATATACTATGCGACCATGAAACGGCAATATCAGAAGTTTCGCTCATCCAGTCTCGCTTTCCGGAAACACGAAATATTTTCACTGGCTGTGTCATGAGAGAATATGGTAATAGTGAGTCCCCGACCGTCCAAAGTGAGAGCTAGTGAGATTGGGTCACAGCGCTTTCACAATTTTTAGGTACAATTAAAAAAAAAAAAAAGAAAACTTACTATCGAGGTTTTTTTCAAGTAACCAGCCCAGCACGCAAGCTGACCACCAGAAGATAGCCTAACTTTTGCTAATGTCTAAACAATTTTTTTATTACCACTGCATCTAGGGTTCCAACCTGTCCCACTTTGCGAGGGACAGTCCCTCTGTGGACAGTTGTGTCCTGCAAGAAATCTGAAAAAATGGCAAATGTCATGAGATTTTATGACAAAAATATGTCGTATACTTCATGTGATAGTTGCATAAAACAGTTATTCTGTATCTGAAACACCTAAATGTTATAAGAAACAGAATAAACAACTAAAATTCTACAAGAATAAGCCTTTATTTAGGCAAACAAGTGACGTTCTGCATAATCTGACGTGTGTACCAAAGATGTCCCACTATGGGCATTTGAAAACGTGTCAACCCTAACTGCATCAATTTGAAATAGTGCCTTATACAGCTACAACTGTCTGGTTTTAATGTCAGCAGTTTTGAGTATTTGTAGTAACAAACCAAGCATGTACTGGAGCTGGACTCGTATGGTGGGAGGGTTAAAGGCCTAAAATAGTGACATATTTTAAATATTACTATTACTAACATAGAAAGTTGCTAGAATAACAGGATTTGTGTTTTGAAGGACATGAAATCTGAACCACAAATGTATGTAATTATTTAGTGACTTCAGTCTTCAGTGGTTTGACATAAGACCACACATTTTATGTGGAATATACTAAAAATATAGGATTGCAGTTAAAATCTGGACAATTTAAAGGTACTATATTCTATTGTACCTTTTTTAAATGTAAAGGATGAGAGTTCTGGGACTTGCAGGTTTTAAGCCACTTGTAACAAGTATTGTAGACATTGTAGAATAGTACATCCCTGTCCATCTGTGCAGAAGTGGATGTGGCCTGCATGTTTGACATGCCAAATGGCTGTGATGTATGCAAATAGTGAGACTGACAGACATGCATTTTTGACAATGACATCAAGCATGTATTGGTAATTGATTGACAGATATTGAAATCACCCCTGTACACTTGGATTCCATTGGAGACCGATATTATTACTTTGCCTTGGTCCACATTTTACAGAGCCAACAGGCCACTTAAGGCTAGGGCTAACCCCAAACCTACTAATCCTAACCCTAAACGTTAGGGTTAGGGCTAACCCTAGGCCTAACCGTAACATCTGTGTCCAGTAGAGCCCAGATAGGTGTTTTTAATGAACATCTCTATGTTATTAAATAGTAAATTACTAAACAATATCAGGATACATTGGAGACATTTGAGAGGTATCCATGTCACATACTGACATTCTGTCTGAATGTATAAATCTGTATTAATAAACAGCTCTTTGCTACCATCACTCCAATAGAACTGGTTTCAGTTGCAGTGCCGTTTCTTTGCCATTATTGAATTGTAGTGCCCCCTCGAGCTAACATGCTGAATACCCAGTGAATACTCATGAGGCCAGTGAAGACATCGTCATGAACATTCATTATTCAAACATGTCACTGGGTGTTGGGTGGTGACCAGGGTTTAGGCCGGAGGGACTTGCTACTGTGCATCCTGGGAGATACTGTTCAACAACAACACCGAAGCATACAATCCCCTTTCCTTGCAATGCTTTGAACACATTGAGCAATAGTATTTCTTTACTGCAGTTAATACCATAACAAAATAATCACCGGTACCTCTCATTTTCTAGTCTTGAGTGTAAACTTTCTGAATGGAAACAGTGGTTATTTGGTGGCAGGAAGTAATTTACTGCTCTCTAAGGGTAGACATTATTGACTGAGCCCTAGCTACTCTCTCATTGGTTCTTTTAGTTTTACCACTCAGTTTTAAACACTGTGTGGCAGGTAGTGCTGTGCAACACTTTATTCAACACTTGCAGATTCTTTTGCTTTTCAGTTCTGTCTTAGGAACCCTTCCTAAATCCTCCTCCTAGTTATAGCTGTATTAACCACAGAGTTAAGTGGCAGAACATTATTGCATGAATAAGGTAATCTTGTAGACAGTCCATACACAAATTATCTGCCTACCTACCTGGTGTGTTCAAAGCAATTTTTTTATCCACGCATTTGTATATCTCAAATCAATACCTTACCTACTACTGCAACACTGTCTATCAGCAGTTGCTCACAGAGCCAGATCATAGTCAAATGCGGCCCTTGGCAGGATAATGGATTGGGGCCCCCACAACAGCCATTACAGTATCCCATTACTTGACTATCTCTCCTAGTTAGCATAATCACTGTTCAAACCTGTCAGTGGGCATAATACTTTCTTTACTTCTACAATGATTACAGATATTTGGATTTCATTTAAAACTCTTATTTCTAATTTTTTGCAGTATCTTAATATCCATTTCAAACTTTTTTATAGCAGCCATTATAAATTACTCTGATAATCACTTGTCTAAGAAAGAGAAGGAGTATAGTTAAAGGAAAAAACATATAAAATATCCAAACAATAACATAAAGTATATACAAAAATGCCAAGTGCCTATAAGACTCATGGATATGAAAATTTTGGTAAGAAAATAACAGGACACACACAGGAAAGAAATAACAATAGATATTCTGGGTGAGGATTACTTGAAATAGCACAAACAGTGATAGCCATTTGCTAGACAAAACAATACAGTCTCCCAATGAAAACCAATTTAGCATAAATAGTAAACTTCTCTGTTTCTGAAACTCACATGCACTGAAACACCCATTCAAAGAAAATGCTTCTGGCTATTTGTGGATTAAGTTTACCATTGAGCTGAAAGATCGCGAAGCAGAGCTGACATTTATCAAGAGTTTAACACTCTCAAAAGAATGAGTATGATTGCTAACACTGGTGAAAATCTACATGGGAATGTTTAAGGCGGCAAGAGAGCTGCATAGTGCTCTACAAAGCATCACAGAACATTATGAAGTTTATATCACAATGGGATCACCCATTAGCAACAGTTTAAAAAATAGATGTGAGAAAACCAGATATAATAGTCCAGGAAAAGGAGACAAAAGTAGCATTGATCATTGAAATTGCTACACCCAGTGAATACAGCGTATAAGTACAGTATCTTAATTACAGAGAGACACAAAGTCATAAAATACCAGGATTTGCAGGGATAAATAAGGAAAATGTGGAAGAAGGATACACAGACAGTTCCAATAGTAGCAGGAGCAATGTACAGTCTTATTCAGATATGTTACCGATACATGTAACTCTTTATGAAACAGAAGGACTCAGTTCTGGGCACATTGTGAGTGCTGTGAGGAGCTCTTTTGGCTAACATCAAAGATTGAAACAATACTAAGTTTATGAACTTTAATCATACTTTGACTTAGGAATGAGGTCCATTCCCATCATGACATTAAAAACCCAAAAGACTGTGAGAAATTAAAAACAGTGAAAATCAATAAAGTATATGAAATCAGACCTTTAGTAGGGTAAACAGAATCAAGGGGCCCAAACAACATTAAAAAAAAGAGTGGATCTTTGCAGAGTGTGTCTGAGAGACTCATGGCACCCCAAGCACATTAAAAGAGTGAGGGGTTCTTTGCAGAATGGGTTCAGAAAACTCATAGTGCCCTAAAAACATTAAAAGACTGAGGGGTTCTCAGCAGAATGGGTTCAGAAAACTTACACAACCGAGCCATATTAAAAGACTAACAGGTTCTCTGCGGAATGCATGTAGGAAACTGGATTAGGCTGGGCAGTTCAAGCCACCCAAGCTGATTTAGATTGATGCAATGATGTGTCCTAAAAGACAGCCCAGTGGCAAACCTGGCAATGTGGTTGTAGCAAATTGAGAGTTTGTTAAGGACAGTCTTGTTTAAATTTGAGAGTAGAAGGGATGCATACAGAAGGATTGAAAGAAGGTGAGAGCGAGCTATGGCAATTTTAGCTGGGGGTTAGGAAGGCTATTATTCTGTAAAGTGACCCTAGTTTTATATTGATGGTTTTGATAGTTTGGTTAACGTAGGTCGAATTTTAGATTATTGTCTAGTCTATGATGACACCTAATAGTTTTGTAGAGGGGTCATGGGAGATTATTGTGCCATCATTACTTTACCCTACAGTATGAATGTAATATTCTCTATGGTATTTTAAAGCACTTTTAAGATGCCACTAGAGAACCAGGCATCAACGATTTTATTTCTATAAAACCATTTTTGTTATTGAAATAAGCCAGCAAAGACGGTTGTGTGTATATATATATATATATATATATATATATATATATATATATATTGTTTATATTTTTTATACAATATCTTATATAAAATATTTTATTATATTATGCGTTTGCATATAAGATTCAGTGGTATTTGCTACATATTTTATACATGAGAGCTTAGTTGTAGGTATTGCTGAGTATGTTGTAATCTATTTTATATATAGTTTAGTTTGTAGGCATGATGTTACATATTTTACAACCAGCATGTTTTCACATCAAACGTACACATATGGGGTGCAAACAGTTTTTAGGTACAGAGTAATATATCTAGTTTTCATATGAGCTAGGCTTGTCTTTATAAGTGTATGTTAAATGGATGTTTAGTTCAGTTACAGCTCAGGTAGATATTTAAAGATATTTACTGGATATGAGTCGATCGACAATGTATGCCTCTGATAAGATATTGAATCAGTGTTATGACTTTGTCGTGTGCTATTTGTTTTAAACAATTGATGGATTGGCTCTTTAAATGTATGCAGAGCATTTTAATATGTAGATGCAAGGCTTAAATGAATTTTTGCAGTTTGAAAGTTGGCGCCTAAAAGTACTTAAAAACAGCAGTACTGATTGTGTCACCTGTGATGAAGTCTGCATGTAGCAGATGAAAGCGCTTACCACTGTTTTTTAAAAACTACGTCATTTTATTGAAGTGTATGAGCTTTTCTAGCATTTTTGTGCATTAAATTTGTTTTTTTTTTTTACATCCTATTCGAGTCCAGTATCACTCACAGCCTTCTTACAGTAGCTTGGACTGAGTTCCGTCTAATTATTCATTTCTTCAGTTGTTGCATACAGCGTTTTTGGTGGAATACTTTAATATATGTCAGTCCCTTTAAGTAATTCCTATTACTTCTTAAGCATATCTCTTTCTCTTTTATTTCTACCCTGTCTTTAAACTCAGTTTTCATTTTATCCCACTCACTAGCTCTAACTTGTGAAGATATGTCTATCCTTCCTAATAACTCTCAAATAATTTCCAATTAAGTACCAATTCCTTAAATTCTTCTCTTTTAAACAGGTAGGGGGAAAACACCAGTGTCTCATTTTTACTTCATTACCCTGGATTTTTATTTTGTTTTTATCAGTGCACAATTTGAAATAATTATTGGATGTGTGTTGAAGCTTTCAATCAAATGCACATGTTCCTGCAAAATATTATTTCTATCTAGTCTAGCCTAACTATTATACTTTGGGGAATAATATGTAAATTCTCTCTTGATTTCCTACTACTGAATTCACATCCACACCAAATATTTTCATATATTTCTTCAGAAATCTACCTTCTTTTGTTATATTTCCCTTCTATATCCCTTTGATTTATCCTCACTATTGCAAATCGAGTTCCATTCCCTACCTATAAGTGATGTTCCCTGCTTAAAGGGACAATCACAGAGTTTAAAATTCGGGTCCAAATTACAGCACAGCAAGTAACGCTCACTCTACCTCGTCACTCAGGTTCCCACCCACAGTCTCAGTTTTCTAGGAAACATCATTTATAGCTTCAGTTTCAAACCTGTTTTGGCTTCTAATGGCAAGAGCGCTTTTGCTTTGTGTTCCTATCTTGCTACTGGACTTTCAGCTTTGTTAAGCCTATCTTCATAGCTTCATATTTCTTCCAAATACATATTCAGCTGGTCAGTCTGTACATTTTCTCAAACGTCTTATGTTGGTTAACTGGTTCGTTTTTTTTTAATAATATATATTTTTTATTTATTTGCCAATGTGTTTAAGTGTATACTTGAGCAATGAACAGCCAGTTTCACTGAATGGACCCGTCCTAAAGTTACTGTTTTTGTGAATGCAGTGTTTCTTGGCCGTAGTTCTTAACTGTGCAAACTGTCTTTGAATTTCCATGATTTTTGGCCGTTTTTTTGTTTTTTTTTCATTTTAATGACTGTCACTTGCGTTTCTCCCTTCCATTTCAGTATACTATCTGCTTGCCTTACATGCTGTTCCAGTTGTAGTCGTGAAATTCTGGTGAGTTCTTTCAGGGCATGCACGTGTTGCTATAAAAAGGGGAAGGTTTACATTATACATTCTTTGTGTAAATAACTTTGTGAGGATAAGAAATTTGTACATTTCAGTGTTGGTGTGTCCTTAGTAAGCTGCTGTGTATTTGTGTATTTTTCATGGGGTTTGTCCTTAGTAAGGTGCTGTGTATTTATGTATTTCAATGTGGGTGTGTCCTTAGTAATGTGCTGTGCATTTGTACATTTCAATGTGGGTGTGTCCTTAGTAAGGTGCTGTGTATTTGTGTATTTTACATGGGGTGTGTTCTTAGTAATGTGCTGTGTATTTGTGTATTTCAATGTGGGTGTGTCCTTAGTAAGGTGCTGTGTATTTGTGTATTTTACATGGGGTGTGTTCTTAGTAATGTGCTGTGTATTTGTATATTTCAATGTGGGTGTGTTCTTAGTAATGTGCTGTGTATTTGTATATTTCAATGTGGGTGTGTTCTTAGTAAT
>NC_056732.1:1848688535-1848748407 GCF_019279795.1 Protopterus annectens | reverse complement strand
TGTATTTTCAATGGGGGTGTGTTCTTAGTAATGTGCTATGTATTTGTGTATTTCAATATGGGTGTGTCCTTAGTAAGGTGCTGTGCATTTGTACATTTCAATGTGAGTGTGTCCTTAGTAAGGTGCTGTGTATTTGTGTATTTCAATGTGGGTGTGTCCTAAGTAAGGTTCTGTGCATTAGTATATTTCAATGTGGGTGTGTCCTTAGCAAGGTGCTGTGTATTTTACATGGGGTGTATCCTTAGCAAGGTGCTGTCTATTTGTGTATTTTACATGGGGTGTGTCCTTAGTAAGGTACTGTGTATTTGTGTATTTCAATGTGGATGTGTCCTTAGTAAGGTGCTGTGTATTTGTGTATTTTACATGAGGTGTGTTCTTAGTAAGGTGCTGTGTATTTGTGTATTTAAATGTGGGTGTGTCCTTAGTAAGGTGCTGTGTATTTGTGTATTTTACAAGGGGCGTGTCCTTAGTAAGGTGCTGTGTATTTGTATATTTTACATGGGGTGTGTTCTTAATAATGTGCTGTGTATTTGTGTATTTCAAGGTGGGTGTGTCCTTAGTAAGGTGCTGTGTATTTGTGTATTTTCAATGGGGTGTGTTCTTAGAAAGGTGCTGTGTATTTGTGTATTTCAATGTGGGTGTGTCCTTAGTAAGGTGCTGTGTATTTGTGTATTTTACATGGGGTGTGTTATTAGTAAGGTGCTGTATATTTGTATATTTCAATGTGGGTGTTTTCTTAGTAATGTGCTGTGTATTTGTATATTTCAATGTGGGTGTGTTCTTAGTAATGTGCTGTGTATTTGTATATATCAATGTGGGTGTGTTTTTATTAAGTTGCTGTGTATTTGTGCATTTTACATGGGGTGTGTTCTTAGTAATGTGCTGTGTATTTGTATATTTCAGTGTGGGTGTGCCCTTAGTAATGTGCTGTGTATTTGTATATTTCAATGTGGGTGTGTTCTTAGTAATGTGCTGTGTATTTGTATATTTCAAAGCGGGTGTCTTCTTAGTAATGTGCTGTGCATTTGTATATTTCAATGTGGGTGTGAATTTATACAAAGATCAGGACAACAAAACCTTCCAGTCCAAAATTTACAGAAAGGCTTCATTCTCTAATTCCCTTTTACATTTCCAAAGTGCTCACCCTTTCTCACAGAAAAAAGGGATTCTCAAAGGGCAGCTAATTAGAGCATCTAGGATGTGCAGTACAGATGGTGACTTCAAGTGTGAAGCTCAGGTTCTGCAAAAAATGTTCCTAGAGAGAGGCTACCCTTTGGACCTATTTCAAACATTACATAGCGAAGTAGTCAGTAAAAGGAATTCATTATATTATCCACTATTAGGAAAAGGCCTTACACAAAATCAAACAACTAGCACAAAGGGAAATGAGTTTATTAGACCTAAATTCATCTATACACATTGTGGCCAAGCACAAGAGATAGAAAGGACTATCAATAAGTTTTGGCAATTGTTAACAGCACACGAAGATTTTAAGAATGTCTTACCCACTAAACCGAGATTTATTAGGAAAAAGGGTGTTAACTTAAAAGAAATGTTTGAAAAGAAAAAAAGAAAAAACAATGACTGTACAAAGAAAGCAGGCACGTACAAGTATGGGGCATGCCACCAATGTCATGCAATCTTGGATGATAGAGGTATATATTTACCTTCAAGAAAAATGAGAATTGAATCTCCCATGTATTTTACATGTAACTCAAGAGGAGTGGTTTATTTAGTGGTGTGCACACTTTGTAAACGTTTTTATGTAGGTAAGACAGAAAGGGAAATCAAGAGGAGAATGTATGAGCATTTTTACGAAATATCCAAAAGTAAAGAAACAAATGCACTTTACAAGCATTCCCTTGTATGTCCGAACTACAATTTCAGATTTATGGTTCTTGAGCAGGTGAACCGTGATCTAAGAGGGGGAGACTGGGAAGCCACTCTAGAATATAGGGAATTGGTGTGGCAACTTAGGTTAAATGCAGGAAACTGGCCTGGGTTAAACGATACCATCAGTATTAAACCAGTTTTAAAACTAAGAAGGGCCAGATTATGATAAAATACTAAATAATAACATTTAAATATCTACATATTTTAAATGGAGAAGTAGTTGACACACACTGATTTACTTTTATCAACTTTTAACTACTAGAGCAAGATCCTGTTAACAACTCCCCATAAATAGGTTTTCCAATAAAGGAATTCATAGCACAGACCACAATGAAATTACAACAATAGCAAAGTTTTTCAAAATGTAGCACCTTTAAATGTATCAATACACTTCATTAACTAGGTGGGCATGGAAATTATGCAGCATGAATATTTATTTTTATTGCAAAGAACGAGAGCCATTTCATATTTTAATGAATGTCTTTTATGCATTTGTTCATGTACTTTTATATTTTAAAATGATGGCTTGTAATTGAATAATATTTTAATTACAGAATTGTCTTGTCAATCAATACAAGCAACTATTTAAACTTGTGCTTCATATGCTTTTACTAACTTGAAAAAGCTCGGAACATCCGAGCAAAAGCGCTTGTGATACGTGGTATTAGTTTTTGTTCTTACATAATAAAAGACCAAGTTTTGGATTTATTTAAAGTTGGTGGCTTTGCTTCGTGGTCATAACTTTTGTTCTTGGTTCTGTTTTTTGAACTGGTTTAGTGCTGTGTATTTGTGTATTTTACATGGGGTGTGTTCTTAGTAATGTGCTGTGTATTTGTATATTTCAATGTGGGTGTGTTCTTAGTAATGTGCTGTGTATTTGTATATTTCAATGTGGGTGTGTTCTTAGTAATGTGCTGTGTATTTGTATATTTCAATGTGGGTGTGTTCTTAGTAATGTGCTGTGTATTTGTATATTTCAATGTGGGTGTGTCCTTAGTAAGGTGCTGTGCATTTGTATATTTCAATGTGGGTGTGTCCTTAGTAAGGTGCTGTGTATTTGTGTATTTTACATGGGGTGTGTCCTTAGTAAGGTACTGTGTATTTGTGTATTTCAATGTGGATGTGTCCTTAGTAATGTGCTGTGCATTTGTACATTTCAATGTGGGTGTGTCCTTAGTAAGGTGCTGTGTATTTGTGTATTTTACATGGGGTGTGTTCTTAGTAATGTGCTGTGTATTTGTATATTTCAATGTGGGTGTGTTCTTAGTAATGTGCTGTGTATTTGTATATTTCAATGTGGATGTGTTCTTAGTAATGTGCTGTGTATTTGGTTATTTCAATGTGGGTGTGTTCTTAGTAATGTGCTGTGTATATATTTCAATGTGGGTGTGTCCTTAGTAAGGTGCTGTGTATTTGTGTATTTTCAATGGGGTGTGTTCTTAGTATGGTGCTGTGTAGTTGTGTATTTCAATGTGGGTGTGTCCTTGGTAAGGAGCTGTATATTTGTGTATTTTCAATGGGGTGTGCTCTTAGTAATGTGCTGTGTATTTGTATATTTCAATGTGGGTGTGTCCTTAGTAAGGTGCTTTGTATTTGTGTATTTTACATGGGGTGTGCCCTTAGTAAGGTGCTGTGTATTTGTGTATTTCAATGTGGGTGTGTCCTTAGTAAGGTGTTGTGTATTTGTGTATTTTCAATGTGGTGTGTTCTTAGTATGGTGTTGTGTATTTGTGCATGTCAATGTAGTGTCTCCTTAGTAAGGTGCTGTGTATTTGTGTATTTTCAATGGGGTGTGTCCTTAGTAAGGTGCTGTGAATTTGTGTGCTTTACATGGGGTGTGTTCTTAGTAATGTGCTGTGTATTTGTATATTTCAATGTGGGTGTGTTCTTAGTAACGTGCTGTGTATTTGTATATTTCAATGTGGATGTGTTCTTAGTAATGTGCTGTGTATTTGGTTATTTCAATGTGAGTGTGTTCTTAGTAATGTGCTGTGTATATATTTCAATGTGGGTGTGTCCTTAGTAAGGTGCTGTGTATTTGTGTATTTTCAATGGGGTGTGTTCTTAGTATGGTGCTGTGTAGTTGTGTATTTCAATGTGGGTGTGTCCTTGGTAAGGAGCTGTATATTTGTGTATTTTCAATGGGGTGTGCTCTTAGTAATGTGCTGTGTATTTGTATATTTCAATGTGGGTGTGTCCTTAGTAAGGTGCTGTGTATTTGTGTATTTTACATGGGGTGTGTCCTTAGTAAGGTGCTGTGTATTTGTGTATTTCAATGTGGGTGTGTCCTTAGTAAGGTGTTGTGTATTTGTGTATTTTCAATGTGGTGTGTTCTTAGTACGGTGTTGTGTATTTGTGCATGTCAATGTAGTGTCTCCTTAGTAAGGTGCTGTGTATTTGTGTATTTTCAATGGGGTGTGTTCTTAGTATGGTACTGTGTATTTGTGTATTTCAATGTGTGTGTATCCTTAGTAAGGTGCTGTGCATTAGTATATTTCAATCTGGGTGTGTTCTTAGTAAGGTGCCATGCATTTGTGTATTTCAATGTGGGTGTGTCCTTAGTAAGGTGCTGTGCATTTCTGTATTTCAATGTGGTTGTGTCCTTAGTAAGGTGCTGTGTATTTGAGTATTTCAATGTGGGTGTGTCCTTAGTAAGGTGCTGTGCATTAGTATATTTCAATGTGGGTGTGTCCTTAGTAAGGTGCTGTGTATTTGTGTATTTTACACGGGTGTGTCCTTAGTAATGTGCTATGTATTTGTGTATTTTCAATGGGGGTGTGTTCTTAGTAATGTGCTGTGTATTTGTGTATTTCAATGTGGGTGTGTCCTTAGTAAGGTGCTGTGCATTTGTACATTTCAATGCGAGTGTGTCCTTAGTAAGGTGCTGTGTATTTGTGTATTTCAATGTGGGTGTGTCCTTAGTAAGGTGCTGTGCATTTGTATATTTCAATGTGGGTCTGTTCTTAGTAAGGAGCTGTGCATTTGTATATTTCAATGTGGGTGTGTCCTTAGTAAGGTGCTGTGCATTAGTATATTTCATGTTGTCAAGATTTGTTTTGCAGATCAGAGACAAAAGGAAGTACTGTATATTTGGTCATAGATCAGGGTAACAGAATAAGGTATGCAGTTATTGTAGATAAACTGTGAAAAGGAACTGAACTTCTGATATCACGTGATAAAAAGGGTTACGTAACATTTTCTTTACCATGGGAAATCAGTGCACTAAAACATCGCGAGATCCGCCCCTAACTGAAGACGCAAAATACATGCAATTACAACGTTCTGATAATGTTAGGTATTATACGAAATGGGTTAACAAATATGAATTTGATGGTAAACTAGATAAAACCTTACTAGTTAAACTCCTTAAGCAACTTAAATGTGATGTGGGAGGTCAGGCAAAAAAGCAACACCAATTAGGCATTCCTCAGGCACACAGGTGGATTGAGGAAGCAAATCGTAGAGAACAGAAGCTTAAAAATTCAAAAACATTATTTTTAGACAAAGAAGAAGTAATAGCAACAGCTCCCCCTCCTCCTCCCTTGCCCCCTCCTTTACCCTTTTCAGGATATGAAGCGAGTGGACAGGTTGGTCCGCCTCCACGTTATCCTGAAGTCTCAGCAAGACCACAACCATTTGTTAGCGATCCTATTGAAACTAGGTCCCGGACACGTAAAATACATAGGGACGCAGAATCATATCAAATAGAGAGAAACCTACAGGATGAGAGTGAGGAAGAAATATGCCCACTTATAGAGGTTCCAAATCCTCAGGCAGGACAGGAAGGGCAAAACCCAACACTCTTAGTATATAGACCATGGACACCGGAGGATATCTGGAAAGCTACTGAGGGAATCCCCCATCCGAAAGTTAATTTTACAAAATTTTTAGAAGATTTACAAGGCATGAGGTTGAGCTACCACTTGAATGGGGAAGAAGTAGAAAAAGTAGTAAGACAAATTATAGGTCCAGATTGGCACATGATTTGTGGCACCTGGAATCCTCGTAATGCAGAGCTAAAACCACTCCCACATAGTGATGCAGAATTAGACAACAAAGTGAAAGGTCTTACAGACCGAATATCTGAGAAATGGAAACCTAGAGCAGACTGGACTTGCATTAATCAATGCATACAACAAGAAAATGAGACAATAGATGGGTACTATGCTAGATTATTATAATGTTTTTATAATCATAGCGGTATGTCGGTTCCTGAGAACCAAACAAATGATTCCCTGTATGAACAACAATTGAAAAATGCATTTTTGAAAGGTTGCATTGCACCTATTAGTAGCTTCATTCTGAAGCATATGATATACCATCAAACAGGGAGGCTACAAGCCTTACTTGAATACGCCAGACATGCTGAAAGACATTTTAATAGTAAAAAGAAAAAGAAGGCGCAAGTCTTCACTGCTGAAGATGGAGCTGAAGTATTTGTGTTACAATCAGGGGAAAAAGGGCAAGAAGAATGCCCAGGGAAATAAACAGTCTGACAAATGATCAGAAGATTTTGAAGAGAGGAAAAAGAGAGGCGAATGCTTTAAGTGCGGAAAAAAGGGACATCTAGCAAGAGCAGAACAAAAAGGTAATTACAGAAGATAAGGGAGATGGGGACTGACTATATGATAGTGAAGATACATCATACAAAAGTCAGAAATCATCAGGAAAAGTTAAACAAAAAACAAATGTAAATGAGATAGAAGGAATAGAGGAAGTGCAAGTAGATATGGAGGATGAAGAAAGTGAAATTTTGGACTTAGCACTATTGAGCTTAGAGCTCTACTTAGCAGATATGAAACCGGAAGTTACACTTCTGGTGGAGGGAAGGGAAGTCAACTTCCTGTGTGACTCAGGAGCATCACGGACCCTGATACACCCCTCCAAGTTACCAGAACATTCTGAATCACCTGATTATATACTAGTAAAAGCAGCAAATGGACAGCTATACAGGGAACCACTTTCTCATGATATAGCAATAACTGACCCTGTTTCAGGTATGACCCAGGGAAGTAAAATTGTTGTTTCTGCAAAGTGTCCAGTAACCCTATTGGGCAGGGACCTTATGCAGATATTTGGCATAGCAGTAGTTCCAACTGTACAAGGTATGGAGGCACAGAGACAAATGGATACCTTTGTAGTGCGATTGGAGGGTGAAACTTTTTACTGGTACAGCCAGGACCTAGTCACGACTGGTCCAGGGGCAGTAACCGAGGAACTGATGAACGTAGCCATCAGTAAAGCCCCCTCCCTCAACACTGATCGACAGCATTTGTTACACTGTACTCTATACTACTGTACTACACCAGGACCTGATAGAGAGTATGAGCAAGAATTGTTCAGAAATCGTGCAACTAGACTAGTATTGCATACTTTGTACTGGGATACTGAGGGGAACAGTGTAGTTAGCTGTTCATTACCTCAAGAATTCCTTGCATTATATAGATCAAATCGATTACCACATGTCAGCTTGACAAAGAATAAGAATGTAAAATGGGCAGACTTAGGAGAAAAAGTAACAAGATGGGAGAAACAGACTGATTTAGAACTATCAGAACAAGGGATACAGAAACAAAAACTAAATTGGTTGACACAGACACATCCAGCTGTACACTTGCAATCTAGCGAGGACAGCTGATTAGCATTTTTATTAGAAGAAAAAAAGGCCTTGTGTGAAATTCCAATGACTCTTTGGTCAACAGGGAAGTCAGATGTAGGACTTATTCAAACAGCAGGACCAGTTACAATTACCCCAAAGTCAGCTTTTAGACCGCAGAAAAGACAATACCCTTTGAGAAAAGATGCAGAAATAGGAATCAAGCCTATAATAGCAGCATTACTCAAAGAAGGAGTACTGGTAGAATCTTCTGATTCACCATGTAATACACCCCTATTTTCTGTTAAAAAAGCAAACGGGGAATGCCGGATGGTTCAAGATTTACAAGCTGTAAATAATGCAGTAATACCTAGAGCACCTACGGTGCCAGACCCACATACTTTGTTAAACAATTTACAACCGCAACAGAAGTATTTCTCTGTGGTAGATATCAGCAATGCTTTCTTCTCGATACCTATACATCCTGATAGTCAATATTGGTTTACATTTACATTTCAGGGTAAAAGGTATACCTATACTCGACTACCACAGGGATATTGTGAGAGCACAACAATATTTGCACAAGAAATGGCTAGCAACCTGGCAGGGTTTACCCCACCGGGAGGTAGTCAGATTCTACTTTATGTAGATGGCATCTTGCTAGCAGCCCCCACCCAGCAACAATGCAGGGAGGATACTGTAGCGTTATTGAAATTTTTAGCAACACAAGGACACAAAGTAAACAAAAGTAAGTTACAACTTTGGAAAAAACAAGTTAGATACCTAGGATATGTAATATCCAATGAAGGTAGAATACTAGATGAGGAAAGAAAAACAGCAATTTTGCAAGCACCTAAACCAGCAACCAAGAAGGAAATGATGTCTTTTTTGGGTACAACTAATTTCTGTCGGAGCTGGATACCAAATTATGCTTTGGAATCTGCTCCACTGACTGACTTGATTTATAAGACACCAATGGCAGCACAAGATATTTTACAATGGACACCTGAAGCAGAAACGGCTTTCTGCAGGTTGAAGCAGTTGATAGCTTCTTCATTAGTTTTAGGACTCCCAAATTATCACAAATGGTTCTTTCAGACCATAGATTGCAAGCAAGGATATATGACGTCAGTACTGACGCAACAACATGGGGACAAGCAATGCCCCATAGCCTATTATTCATCGCAGTTAGACTCAGTGGCACAATCTTTGCCTCACTGTGTACAAGCAGTAGTTGCAGCTGCAATGGCAGTACAGGCTTCAGCCTCAGTGGTGTTATTCCACCCTCTCACATTGAGAGTGCCTCATGCAGTTGCAGTAATTTTACTGCAAGAAAAAGTGGCATATCTTTCTCCTGCTAGACATCTTTCATGTATGACTATACTGCTGAGCCTACCTCATATGACAATTGAACGATGTACGACATTAAATCCATCAACATTACTTCCAACTCCTGTGGATGGCATACCACACAGCTGCCTGCAGGAAATTGAACAGATAGCCTTGCCTAGACAAGATCTCACAGACTTTCCCAGTCAACAAATGATAAATAAAATAAATAAATAAATAAATATGCCCTTGGATAATGCCGAGGTGACATATTATGTGGATGGCTCATGCAGAAGGGGTCCTACAGGAAAGAATCTAGTAGGGTATGCAGTAGTTACAGACACTGAAATTTTGGAAGCCCAATCCTTACCACATAACTTATCTGCACAAGCAGCAGAATTGATAGCTTTGACGCGGGCATGTACTTTAGCAAAAAACAAGTGTGTAAACATATATACTGATAGTCAGTATGCTTTTTATTTGCGCAACAATGGAAAAATAGAGGAATGATAACATCTAGTGGAAAACCTATTAATCATGCGCAATTTATTTTGGAATTATTAGAATCTATTCAGTTACCTACCAAAGTAGCTATTTGTAAATGTGTAGCTCATACAAAACAACAGGATAAGATTTCAAAAGGTAATGCCCGAGCTGATACAGCTGCAAAGCAAGCAGCCTCAGACTCAGAAACTTTACTTTTGAATGAGGAATTACAACCCTCTGAGATTTTAGATTTAGACATGCTAAAAACAATGCAGATGCTTACTACAAAAGCAGAAAAACAAAAATGGGAAAAACGAGGTGCAATTCTTGAAAACGGACTGTACATTTCCAAAGAGAGAAAACCGATATTGCTGTCTAATTTATTTAGATATGCAGCTTTGTTGAGCCATGGGCAGTGCCATGTCTCAACAGGGGGGATGGTACAGTTAGTAAACCGAATATTCCAAACATATGGATACACAAACTGCACAAAAAACTTTGTGCAGCTTGTCATACTTGTAACAAGCACCACGCACAAGGGGCATTTAAAACCAAGCAAGGAAGTTTTCCTATACCACCATATCCGTTTCATACTATTTGTATGGATTTCATAGAATTGAGTATGTGTGAAGGGAAGAAATATTGTTTAGTTATTGTAGATATTTTTTCCAAATGGGTAGAAGCTTTTCCAACTAAAAATCTGGATGCAGCAACAGTGGCGAAAGCTCTGATAAAAGTAGTAATCCCTAGATTTGGCATTCCGGAAAGGATTTATAGTGACAACGGCACTCATTTTGTGAACCAGACAATTCAGCAACTTGGGAGATTTTTTGGTATCTCCTTAAAGAACCATTGTGCCTACCACCCACAGTCAGCAGGACTGGTACCCTCAAGAACAAACTTAGGAAGTTAGTTGAGGAGACCCAAAATAATTGGATATACTGTCTGCCTTTAGCACTGCTGAGTATGAGAACAGTTCCAAATGTGAAGGGTTTGACTCCTTTTGAAATGATTTTTGGGAGAGCATATTATGTGCCTCAGTGGAAAGCTCTCATGCCTGCAGAGCAAGAGGCTGACAGTTCATTAGCTAGTTATATGAGGAAACTGTTAACAAATAAATCTGTTTTGCAGTTTAACTCTTTTTCAGACAAGGAACAGACCAGACCGGTGGAAGCAGTCTTGGCGTCCGGGACGTGGGTTTGGCTGAAAGTGACGAAGAGGAAGAATTGGGCGAGTCCAAAGTGGGAAGGACCGTACCAGGTTCTGTTGGCAATGCCTACTGCAGTCAGAGTGGCTGAGAGGACGTCCTGGGTTCATTTGACACACTGCAAACAGGTAAAGAACTTTCAACTTGATAAAAACTTTGTGACTGATACACAACAGGACCAAGATGGCCAAAAACAAAGCAAATAAAAATTTAGATCAACCCCAGAGATGTTGCATAATCATTTTGTTGAGTATACATTTATTGACTGTAATTGTGACAATTTTCCTCTTGTTGTGGTTTATCCTACACACAACCACACAAGTGAAAGTGGGAAGGCGTGACAAAACGTCTATAGACTGGCATCCAAATTTTAACACATACCTAGCCATGAAGCATGTATATGCAGAGACTATGAACATTTCAAATTGCTGGGTTTGTACAGCTATACCAACAGCATATGGGGGACTGATAATGTCCGCTGTCCCTTTGGGGATAAATGAGACTTGGGAGAATTTACTCTTCGATACAGGAACTGTGAGATCACAGGACAAAATAGCTTTATTTTTACCTGTCACACAAAAAGGAATTGTATGTTTTTACAAAAATGATACTCTCCAGGTGGGCTGGAGCAATTGTAATGTAACCATATCTTATCGGTGTTATATTAAGAATAGTAATGGCAATACTTTTGGAAATACTAATAATGACTCGTATTTGAACTCACTGAAAACAACCATGAATGACATTCGCAAGAATCCTGTTTTGTTTAAACAATTGTCAGTTATAGATCAGAAAATGTTTCATGCAGGGTTAATGCGTATTAGTACTAAAGTAGAAAACTGTTATTTTATTTGTGGGAAAAAAGCATATAAATGGTTACCTGAGAATTGGTCCGGCAGTTGTTTTTTGGGTTATCTGGTTCCGGCAATAAGACATACTGCAGAATTACCTTTGGGTAAGATATGAAACGTGAGAGAAGCAGCCCGAAAACCCGAAGGTCCAGTTGAAAAACCTGTAAATCCAGTTGGAAGGATCGAAGCTGGCTGCAAAGACCATAATACCATGAAAGACAAAAGTAAATTGACACATATGGACTTAAGTGACAGTGTTATATCTTGGGCAGGAATATTCCCAGCCTATGTAGCAGTCAAATCGATCTGGGAGCTGAAGAAGTTGTCAAAACTTCTCGAAGTAATGAGTAATGCAACTTTTTCTGCCCTAGAACTGGTGACTGATGAAGTGAATGCAATGAGAACTGTTGTGCTACAAAATCGAATGGCTCTTGACTTCACCCTAGCGGTGAGAGGTGGTACGTGCGCACTTATCAAAGAAGAATGATGTGCATATATACCAGACAACAGGCATGAAATTAATAATCACCTAGAGGTAATTCAGCAAGTATCAGCCATGACTGAACCAGGCCCAAACTCACTGACGGACTTTTTCCAGAATCTATTTGGTGGGTGGGGTTTCATCCTAATGACTATTCTGATTGCCATTTGTGTGGGTATACTCCTAATAGGAGCATGTGTTTGTTGTGGAATTCCCTGCATGAAAAGACTAATCAAAGATTTTATTGATGTATCTGTTACTGATACTTTGTACCAAGATATTGAGATTGAAAAGTTGATCTCAGATGACATTTTTTCTGAAGTATAGATTGAATGACTCACCTAGCTGAAAATCCTAAGTGGAAGAGGTTGGGAGATGAAATGACACTATGCATACTTCAAAATAGAATAAAAAGTATTAATAGGGGGGAAAATGTTAGAAAAATGTGTATTTGAATATATGAGAAATGCTAGTTTAAAAGCAAAGTAGTATATAATGCATTTTATTCTATTAATCATATAACAGAAAGGATTAATTCATGTGTAAATGTAAGTAGTTTTGAAACTGCAGTGTGGCTTGAAGCAAGCTGACCTTCGACCCTGGCAGATGCTAGCTTAGCAAGTTTTAATGTTTATGCTTTTCACAAGTGATTATCTGCTGGGTCAGGAAATTAAATGTGTGAAATAATGAAATCTTCTGCTCTTTCCTGCTGGGACGATTTGGCCTTGTATATGTGTTACTAAGATAGCATGCAGCTGGTGGGAAAGTGTAACAGTGAACAAAGATGTGTATTAGAAGATTGAATCCACCATTGTATTTGAACTGATATGAAACCTTGAAGAAGTAACTTCATAGAAAGACATTATGTCTGACCAGGTGGATAGCAGGGCCGTATTGTTTCCAGAGGAAAACTTTTTTTAAAATATACAGCATCAGCAGTTTTTATGAATAGAGGACTGTAAGCTAAAGTGATGTAGATGCCCTGTGACACACCACGTCAATAAGGAGGGCACAGCTTGAATGTTAGAACTATATAAAATTGTGTGCTTCCTGTTTCATGTTAGACAAAATTCTGTACTTGTACGTTTTTTGCCTCCTGGTGTACACTAGTAAACTTTTGAACCTGAACCTCCAGTGTATTGAATTCTTGATTTTATTTAACATAATCACAGGCAAGGCTTAAGTCTTTAGAATGGGTAATTCTTGTGATATTTGTTTTGTGGATATGTAGGAGGTCCATCAAACTGGGGTCTGACAATGCCCTGTATGCCAGGCATAGATCTCTCCTCAAAAGCCTGTAGGAGACAGAAACAGGGATAGGGCCTTGAGGTGGTCTGCATAGGACATTTTACTTACGCCCTGTGTTCTTTTAGTGATGAACCTCTGTAGACATTCCAATTGTTGAATATGCCTGTTTAGGTACATACCAAAAGAGGCATTGTACTCAATGGTAGGTCTGAAGAATGCTGAATACAGTGGAACAGTGACTTCCTTGGACTTAGATGCCATACGTTTGTTTTTAAACTGCACAACATAGAATGACTTCTTCACTACTGTTGACATGTGATGGTCAAAGGTTGGACTACTGTCTATGTCTGTCCCTAAGTCCCTGACTACTGGGTCAACTCTAAGGGGTGTGTTGTCATTGTGATAGTTACCAGGAGTGGGTGACTTTGTAAAGGATACTATTATGCATTTCTTGGCATTTAGTTTTAGTCCATGGCTCTGGCACCAGTTGTTTGTTTGTGTCAGCCCTGCACAGAGAACATTTGTGTCAGTGTGGGATTCAGTGACACTTTCTAATTTGCAATTATCTGCAAATTTAGTCAGCCAGAGACCACTGACATTGGCCTTGACTTCAGAGAAGTAAATGCCAAAAAGAAGCAGTCCAAGGTCTGATCCCCATGGGACTCCACATGTGACTGGCCTCTTTGTAGAGGTAGACTCCCAATTCTAACTTCCTGGGTCTTATATGTAAGTCAGTTGGCTCTTCACTGGGTGACATACAGGTTTGTACCTAACCTCTTGAGTTTGTCTACAATGCCCGAGTGGGGTATTGTGTCAAATGCCCGAGTGGGGTATTGTGTCAAATGCCTTAGCCAGGTCAAGGTAGGAAATGTGAACCATTTTGCCCTCATCCATTGCTTTGGTGATCATCACAAAGAAGTCCACTAGGTTGTGTAGGCATGACCCACACTTGAGAAAACCAAACTGGGTTCGGTCCAGTGTCTGGAGGTTGACTATATCACTATTGCTCATTTCCATGATAATTCTTTCCACGGCTTTACATATAAGACTAGTAAGACTTATGGGTCTGTAGTTTCTAAGGTCTGCTTTTGTGCAGAGGGATGACTGTTGCTGTTCTCCATTCATGAGACATGAAACCTGTTTGGAGGCTACAGTTAAATATGAATTCCAGATGGCCTGATAGGTCATGTTTCATGCTATTGTGAAGGTATCCAAGTATATTTTCTGGGCCCATTGATGCAGTGTTCTTGGCCTTAGAGAGAGCATTAAGGACCTGTTTCCAAGTGGTAGCCAGTGGAGTTATATTTGATAGTGTTACCTGAGGGGAAAGTTGAGGGGGAGAGAGGTAAAGTTGGAGCTGACTTTATTGGACAGTAGGTTTGCTATATCTTCTGGATCAGTATAGGTGGCTCCATTTACAATGAGATCTGCACAAAATTGTGTATTGTGTTTGAGATTGCAGACTTAGCTAAAAAATGCCTTATGGTTGTCCTTGCCTGTGAGGCCAGATTTACCTCAAATTTAGCTTTGGTAGACTTTATTTGTCCTCTGAGTTGTTTCTTAACTCAGAAAATGCTACCTGCTTACTTCTACCGTAGGAACAATAGTGCAGCCTGAGATCATTTTCAGATAATCCATTTGTAATACCATACAGAAAACAAATGTTCATAATTCTTTAACCATAAGAGCTAGACTAAAAATGTAAATGCGAAAGTTGTTCATCAGACACTGACCTTTCCAACAGTGTAAATGTTGGTAATGTGTGTATAAGTCATTATTAAATATTTGCCAAGGGATGCTGATGTTGTGCATATTTTTTACCTTTTTGGTACAAAAAATCACAATATCTTGCTGAATGTACCATGTGGACCCTTACAATTTGTAATTATTTTGTTTGTATGAATGTTAGCTTTAAAATTATACCTTAACCAATACTGTGTGATACTCCATTATGGAGATATTCACAGAAATATGATTAATGTTATATTTCTCATAATTGATAAATAAACAAAGCATAATATCTCATCACCTGTAACAGACAGAGTCTACATATCAGTATATAAGTTGTGTGGCTTAATGTCAGCTTCAAAATGATGCCTCATTTGTGTCATCAGCATGCTCCCTTGCAAAGATATGGGCATAATAATAAGAAATATTGCCAATGTATAATTTTCATAATCCTACAAGATTAAACAAACTATGATATCTGTGGATGTGTACCACATATAGACACAGTTCTTTTTCCATGTTGTAAGGAATAATACTGTCTGCAAAATGAGATATTAATTGGTAGAGTGACATGCTCCCTTGCAAAGTTATTTGCCAAAATATGTAAGAAGTCATAATTTGCATAAACTAAGTCCTAAACAAACTTTGATATATTTTTCTTTTTTATTCTTCTTTAATGTATTACAAAGTACATCAGGACACCCCAAGTATTTTCTTCTATGTTATATACATCCTTACAGTATTAAACATAACAAAAAAGAGTAATGTTCGCCCTTACTTTCTTACTAATGATTGTTATATTGCTAAACTCTATCCTACCATGTCCTCTCCAAACATTACGCATAACTCACCCTAATATTTATCTATCCCTTGGAAGCAGCTTTGTGAATCAAGATCAGATCATACACAAAGCAGCTGCATACAAGAATGATAAAACTGAAGTTAATGAATATAACTTTTCCATACTTAAGTATGCTAAAAGAAAACTATATGAAACAACCCACATTAAAAGTACACAAGATAAAAGTTCTGCTTTCTGCATAAGACAAAAAAAAAACATATTGACAGCTATACCACCTTACATAGCCTTACGTAACAAAGCAATTTAGATACATTTCTTACTTCAACAAAAGATTCGGAGATATGGCACTAAAAAGGCAATTAGATGAAACCTTGGGAACACCAGTATTGCCTCTTTAGTGCCGTATCTCAATTTTTTTTATTGTTGTGGTTTTGGTTTTTGGAATTTGAAGGATGTGTTTTTATTGAGTTTGACCTTTCCTACCTCACTAACTCTGCTGACACATTAAAATTCAATGTGATTAATGTTGCTAAGTTCCACATTTAATATAATAACATTTTTAAGGCTAAAAAAAAACACAGAAGTTAACAACATTTGACCACATCCAGATCACTTGTAGTTTCTGTTATGACTACCTCAGAAACATTGCGGGAACCAACTGTGTATTGGGATTGTTACTTTACGGAAGAAAACTCAATCTCCCCTAGATGATGCGTGGCCATGCTGAATCTCATCCACTTCTCCGTTAAGTAAACATGTAAATAATTATTTGTGAATCAATCTACTCAGTACTTACAAGGTTTTTGAAAGCTGAAGAAAAGCGAGCCTTACTCATACATTACAAATCACGTAACCCACAAGATGCGCCATTAAAATGACAGGTTTAGGTGGCAGCACTAATGAGGGAGCATGAGGTCATAAAAATGGAACTTGCACTTTACATGTAACAGAAATTCCATTACAAATCACATAAATCGCTAGATACCCCATTAAATGATAGGCTTAGGTGGCAGCACTAATGAGGGAGCATGAAGTCATAAAAATGAAACGTGCTTTACAGGTAATGGAAATTACACACAACAATACTAAAAATACATAGATGAATACTAAACCTTAGGATGACCCTTTCGGTGGGTACGTCCAAGTAGAGTGAAATAAATAGTCCTTTACTGGGTGTTACACAGACACTGAAGTACATGGATTAATATGGAAGGAACTGGCATGGAAGTACCGAGTGTTACACAGACACTGAAGTACATGGATTAATATGGAAGGAACTGGCATGGAAGTATCGGGCATTATACAGACATTGAAGTACATGGATTAATATGGAAGGAACTGGCACGGAAGTACCGGGCGTTAGACAGACACTAAAGTACATGGATTAATATGGAAGGAACTGGCACGGAAGTACCGGGTGTTAAACAGACACTGAAGTACATGGATTAATATGGAAGGAACTGGCACGGAAGTACTGGGCGTTAGACAGACACTGAAGTACATGGATTAATATGGAAGGAACTGACACAGAATTATCGGGCGTTAGACAGACACTGAAGTACATGGATTAATATGGAAGGAACTGGCACGGAAGTACCGGGCGTTAGACAGACACTGAAGTACATCGATTAATATGGAAGGAACTGACACGGAGGTACAAGACGTTAGACAGACACTGAAGTACATGGATTAATATGGAAGGAACTGGCACAGAAGTACCGGGCGTTAGACAGACACCGAAGTACATGGATTAATATGGAAGGAACTGGCACAGAAGCAAGTTCTCCCTTCAAAAAAGTCCTTCCTCAAAAGTATTCTACTTCCTACTACTTCTAACAAATATTAATGCCATCCACAGAAACTGCAAGCAAATGAGGTGTGAAGCAACAAAGTAAGCAAACTTCTGATTAATATCTCTCTGTGATGCTAAAATTCTCTTAGAAACTTGCTACAGTATTAAGGCATTACGGGGTGCAATTTTCTGCAGTGAACACTTATCTTATTGTGGCTATAAAGGAAGTTGCAGCTGAACGGTACTTTCTTTTCAGGGTTTCTCGCTGCTGTTTTCTCAGATGTGGGATGAGTTATCACTGGTCTTCTGAAACAGTGAACAGAAAATGTTCTGTTACGATAGATAGAAGGATCCAGTAGCAATCACAGAAAAAGAAATGGAAGGTACTGGAGGACCCTCTATTTATTGTGACAGAACAAAGAAGAGTTAGGACTGGGGTGGAGGTGTTAGGCAAGTGGTGACTTGGATTGCAAGAATCCAATTGGCTGCCACCACTTGTTTCCTGCAACACATACAAAATCGACTTCCTGTGATCACAAGCAGATACACAGTGCACGGCAAGCCAATTTTCTCGCAGATCTTAAATATGAACCTGATGTTACTCCACAGTGAAAACTATGTTGAGAAAGTACATGACAAAGTTCAGGTACTTTTTCAACTTAATTTTTAACAGTGGAGCTAAAACTTGTCTGAAAAGTTACCAGCACTTGTGGAAAGCACTCAAGTGGAACAGCATACATTTTCTAGCACCTCAGAGAGCGCTCGGATACAAGCACTAAGGCACCCTGAGGAGGTACTCGGGGTTAATGAGTTAGGTTTAATGAGAATACTTTTATCCTGCTGGGTACTGCACCTCCTAATTTTTGCCATAATTTTCTTCCTTCTGTTATACAGGCTATTGATTTTGTGATACCACCAGTCTGGCGTGTTTTTTTGAGTTAGTTCTGTACTTCTTCCAGGTGGATACAGCTGTGCATATGCAGTTATTAACATGCCTGTACAAGTCTCTGTGAACAGTTCTGCATTGGCAGCAGTGTTCTCAGGGTTTATGGGGGCTTGACATTTTGCCAAGTTATTACTTAATAGCAAGAAGTTAGCCTTAGAGTAGTTCCTGAATATTCCAGGTTGAGCTGGAGGTCCAGGTTTTATTTTTACTTCAAAGGAGACCATTTTGTGATCTGACCTTACTAGAGAAGAAATATCCAAATAAAAAAATACCCAAATCAGTCAAAGGTCACCCAGTAGAAGACAATTAGCTGCAGTAGAAAATAAAAGCCAGGTGACCACCGGGACTGTCAGCATATAAAACTTTTATTCAGAACATACAGCATAAGCACTTTCACACAAACTGTGCTTCATCAGATCCATCAGTACAAGAAAACTAAAGCACTTTATATATTGAAAGCAATTAGCAACATCCAATAAAAGCATTAAAACAATTACTGATGCAAACTACGCTTCTTTAAAATCGGCTTTAACGGTACAGCAGCATTAATACCAGGCAGCTTGTCTGCCTGCAACCTAACCATCCACTTAGTCTCAGCTATCTCAAGCCTGTTATTGAACTTCCCACCTCTTGTTTCCATATATACTATCTGTAGTACTAAAAACTCAAAACTGTGTCTAGATTGCAAAGAAATATGCTTTGCTAATGCATTAAGCATATTCTTGCGTCTGTCACCTAGATACTGTAATATACGTTCCTTCAGCATCTTCACAGTCTTTCCTACATAAAATGAAGTGGCATTTCTGCAGTTAGCTAGATATATTAAACCTTTGGATTTACAGTCAGCATAAAATCTCGGTGAAAAAGGTACTCCAGGGAGGGGTGCTTAAATCTAGCCTCATTGGAAATAAAGCTGCAGGTCTTACATAGTCTGCATGGATAAGTCTCAACACGAATAGAGCTTACAGTAGACATCTGTGTAAATTTTTAACACAGTTGTCTTTTCAATGACAAATTATTTTTAAATGTGAACCTGGGTCTGTCACCTACAATATCTTTGATCCTGTTGTCAGTAAGTAAAACTGGCCAATATTTGCTAACTATGTCACATACCTGATGGATATTATTACCATACATCAATGGAAATCTAAGAATATTATTACCACCATCAGTCTTGTTAGGAGAAATGCTAGTGCTAGATCGATTAAAGAAAGGTTACCCTTATCACTACGCATTGCATTAACTTCCTTCAAAGTATTATCAAGAACATCTTTCCTATACCCCCTTTTCAATAGCTCATTTTTAAGTTTACATGTGGCCTCATGATATTCATTGTCATCTGTGTGTAGCTGTGACATTCTTAAATATTGGCTTTTAATTATATTATTGAAGACATGCTTCAGATGCATGCTTCTGTGATGCAGCAATGCATTTTTCCTGCATAATTTCCTAAACAAAGAACTGGAAATAGGACCATTGGCTAGTGTTATCTTAGTATCCAGAAATTCTAAGGATGTCAATGAATAGTTCAAAACAAACCTAAAACATTGACTACTGGATTCAAGATATTTTACAAAATTCAATAAATCACACACTGAACCCTACCACAACTTAAAAATGTCATCCACAAATCTTTTATAGTAAATAAGCTGTGTTGAGTATTCATGCTGGGATAGGACTACTGTGCGCTCCCAGTTAGCCAACACAAGGTTGGCATAACTGTTACCACACAGTGTCCCCAATGCTACACCTATTTTCTGCTTAAACAAACTGTCACTAAACATAAAAACATTATTACATAAAGCAATTTCCATTAGTGCACCTATACATTCATTTTGTTCAAAAGAACAGCTAGTATTAGCCTGCAAAAAACTTAAGAGATGTAATTTCCAGGTCATGGGGTATAATAGTAAAAAGCATTTGAATATCCATCGTCGCCAAGATAATCCCTTCAGAAAAATGATCATGCATTCTCACAAAATCACCTAGGGTAAATAGGTACTTAAAATGTGCTCTGTGTCTTTTAAGATTTCTGTTGCCTCTTTCAATGGTTCTTTAAGTTGGTTTTCAATATAAATAGATATAAATTCAGTTGCCCAACCCCTACCTGATACTATAGGATGAAGGGGCGGGTTAGAAAGTGATTTATGCACTTTCGGCAAACCATGAATAGTTGGTACTAGGGATTCTAGCACAAGCATAAAGTCATACAAATGTTGATCTAACACTCCATCTAATAACATTTCATACAGCTGACCATGTATCCCATTGATAATAGATTTCAGCCCAGCTTGTGTAATACATTCGTAAGTCAAAGTATCACTAAGCATCTCTAGCATATTCGCTTCATAAGATGCAGCATCCAAAACTAGAACAGAGCCCCCTTTATCAGCTGGGCGAATAGCTAATACATCATTCATTCTTAATTGTTTCAGTACAGAAAACTCATCCCTAGTCATACTGTAAAAAATATTCTTATTAAAATTAAATTCAAACAATTTCTTTTTAATAGTTCTTACAAAAGTATCAAGCACTGGTGGTAACTGTGGAATAAACAGACTGGAGCGTTTCATGCTGTTTGGAACTGTTTGTTGCCCACCAAATGCTAATTTCAATGCAATGTTCATTGCGAAGAGTTTAATGTCTAAAACCACATCTTCTAATTGTGCAGACAGTGAGGGCACAAAACTTATCCCTTTATCTAACAAACGTACTTGTGCAGATGTTAAAGTATAGGAAGATAAGTTATATACTAGTGTGCTGTCTTCTTCCAATTTGATTCCTCCGTGATGTATTCATTTTCTAGAGATGGCTTCCGCCTCTTCTGTCCTTGACTGTAGCTCCGCCTCCCTGCCCAATTGTTGTGGTAGCCTGAAAGGGGCTGGGAAGTTTAAAAATAAAGTATCTAAGGATATCGCTGTATTGGTATCCTTAGGTCTAGCTCCACTGGATGGCAAACTGACTTGTTCATCAGTAGGAGCATGCAAACCTGTAATATTAGGAGTTTCAGTTGATGTAGCATGCTCATCAGTCTCTAAAGGCTGAGGTACAGTTGTTTGTAGCTGGGAGTATATTCACTGCTACTGCTCAGTGACTGCAGCTTACACTTGTTCATTGGAAATATTCACTGTCCATTCGAACCCTGTAGGCCATACACAAATATGGCCTTTCTTGAAATCTGCCATATCTCTTTCAAGCTTCCTTTTTAACATCTGCTGCCTGTCATCATATGCCAATACAGTCAGTAACACCTTATCAATATCAGCCAAGTTCACCGCTTAATTAAACTTCATGTGTATCTCATTCTGGATTTTATCTGCCAACTCCTTCTCTTGTGGTGCAAAAAACTCATTCAACAGTCTCATATACTAAAGCTCAGTTCCATATTAAGCAATTGCCACTGTTTGAGCAATTCTGGAAAAGTATTACCATATGTAGGCATATGGAGGACCCACAAGCCTCTTGGTACTACTTTATAGTGCAAGCAAGCCTCCATATGGAGGAGTTGCCACTGCTTTCTTTTTAACTTAAACAGTCCATTCTCAAAATGGTGGTCTGTAGGATGATGTTGGTGATCAAGAAGAGGAGGACAAGTGTGAGAACAGTGCCAAAGATCAAATGGAGGAAGTTGAAAAAGGGTGATTGTGAGGTGGAGTTCAGGGAAAAGTTAAGACAGGCACTGGGTGGCAGTGAAGAGTTACCGAATAGCTGGGTAACTACAGCAGAGATGGTAAGGGAGACAGCCAGAAAGGTGCTTGGTGTGACATCTGGACAGGGGAAGGAGGTCAAGGAGACCTGGTGGTGGAATGAGGAAGTACAGGAGAGTATACAGAGGAAGAGGCTGGTGAAGAAGTGGGGATTGTCAGAGAGATGAAGAAAGTAGACAGGAGTATAAGGAGATGAGGTGCATGGCAAAAAGAGTGGTAGCGAAGGCTAAGGATAAGGCATATGGAGAGTTGTATGAGAGATTGGTCACTAAAGAGGGAGAAAAGGATCTGTACCGATTGGCTAGACAGAGGGACCAAGCTGGGAAAGATGTGCAGCAGGTAAGGGTGATAAAGGATAGTGAGGGAAATGTATTCAAAAGTGAGGAGAGTGTGTTGAGCAGATGGAAAGAATACTTTGAGGGGCTGATGAATGAAGAGAATGAGAGAGAGAGAAGGTTGGATGATGTGGGGATAGTGAATCAGGAAGTGAAACAGATTAGCAAGGAGGAAGTACGGACAGCTATGAAGAGGATGAAGAATGGAAAGGCTGTTGGTCCAGATGATATACCAGTGGAAGCATGGAAGTGCTTAGGAGAAATGGCAGTGGAGTTTTTAACCAGACTGTTTAATGAAATCTAGGAAAGTCAGAGGATGCCTGAGGAGTGAAGAAAAAGTGTTTTGATACCTATTTTTAAGAATAAGGGTGATGTGCTGAGCTGCAGTAACTACAGAGGGATAAAACTGATCAGTCACAGCTTGAGGTTATGGGAAAGAGTGGTGGAAGCTAGGTTAAGAAGAGAGGTGATGATTAGCGATCAGCAGTATGGTTTCATGCCAGGAAACAGCACTACAGATGCGAGTGTTGATGGAGAAATATAGAGAAGATCAGAAGGAGTTGCATTGTGTCTTTGTGGACTTGGAGAAAGCATATGATAGGGTGCCTAGAGAGGAGTTGTGGTATTGTATGAGGAAGTCAAGAGTGGCAGAGAACTATGTGAGAGTGGTACAGGATATGTATGAGGGTAGTGTGACAGTGGTGAAGTCTGCAGTGGGAGTGACAGATGCTTTTAAGGTGGAGGTGGGATTACATCAAGGATCAGCTCTGAGCCCTTTCTTATTTGCAATGATGATGGACAGGATGATAGACAAGGTAAGACAGGAGGCCCCATGGACTATGATGTTTGCAGATGACATTGTGATCTATAGTGAGAGTAGGGACCAGGTTGAGGAGACCCTGGAGAGGTGGCGATATGCTCTAGAGAGGACAAGAATGAAGGTCAGTAAGACTAAGAATATATGTGTATGAATGAGAGGGAGGCTAGAGGAATGGTGAGGATGCAGGGAGTAGAACTGGCAAAGGTTGATGAGTTTAAGTACTTGGGGTCAACAGTTCAGAGTAATGGTGAGTGTGGAAGAGAGGTGAAGAAGAGAGTACAGGCAGGGTGGAATGGGTGGAGAAGAGTGTCATGAGTAATTTGGGACAGACTGGTACCAATAAGAGTGAAAGGGAAGGTCTACAAGAGGGTGGTGAGACCAGCTATGTTGTATGGGTTGGAGACGGTGGCATTGACAAAAAGGCAGGAATCAGAGCTGGAAGTGGCAGAGTTAAAGATGTTAAGATTTGCACTGGGTGTGACAAGGATGGGCAGGATTAGGAATCTTTATTAGTTTTATTAATATTATATCTTTATTAATATTAGAGGGTCAGCCCAGGTTGGATGGTTTGGAGACAAAGCAAGAGAGGCGAGATTGCGTTGGTTTGGACATGTACTGAGGAGGGATGCTGGGTATATTGGGAAAAGGATGCTAAGGATGGAGCTGCCAGGTAAGAGGAAAAGAGGAAGGCCTAAGATAAGGTTTATGGATGTGGTGAGAGAGGACATGCAGGTGGTTGGTGTGACAGAGCAATATGCTGAGGACAGGAAGAAATGGAAACAGATGATCCGCTGTGGTGACTCCTAACGGGAACAGTCGAAAGAGAAGAAAAGTTCATTCTCAAAGCATCTGAGCAAATTCTTAAGCATACCCCAGTCACAAGGTTCCAAAACCAATGGTTCATCCAAGAAAGTACATCTCAGCAAAGGATTAGCTTCCATATTCAGCATTTGCTTAAAACATTGCTGGTTAGACATCTCTCTGGCAGGTCGATAGCTTAGTTCTATGTCAACTTGTTCAGCCATGTGCTGAAGGGTATATAAAAAAGCAAATATCCAAATAAAAAATACCCAAATCAGACAAAGATCACCCAGTAGACGAAAAATAGTGGCAGTAGAAAATGCAAACCAGGTAACCACGAGGACTGTCAGCAAAAAAAAAAATCTAACCTGACCACAAATCACTGGCAAATAAGAGATTGATTATAGAGAATATAGAGAATGTACCCATTCCCAGATCAACTTCATTGTATTAAGAGTGTAGAGCTTCTAGAATCCACTGGAAGAAATACAGCTTATAATAAAGTAAATTTAAGTCAGTCACCTCTAAACCTTTTACAAACACACCCACAAGGTTTTCTAGAACAATATACAATCCCTACTTAATCCTAACACAAATACACAGTCAAACTGTATACTCCAAGCTATACCATTGACAATTTATAATTATTTTCAGAAAGCCACCTTAAATATTAGAGTTCATATCCAGCAACATACTAACCCTATTTCTTTATTTTTTTTATAATTATTTAATTCAGCAATAGGTTAAACTTTAGTCACTAAGCATACAGTAAATGAAACTGTATGGTGTATTCAGAGGAGTTCTAGTTCCTCCCAAATTTCATCGGACAGTTACCTCATTTTAGCTGAGCCTTAAAATGTTCCACATGGATCAGCACTCTACTCTTTTTAACAACTTTAATGTTATTTCCTATTACTGGAGCTTTTCTCCCTGTGCCTCAGCTGAAAAAGGACCTGTGTCCAGTTGGACTTTCCTAGTAAACAAATGTAAAATAAATAACTAAATAAATAACTTCTGATGTCATATACATGAATGCATTGTAAATCAAATATGAAAACTATGGCTGTGTAACATACACCAACAGTCATCAATGACTTATGAAATGTACATGTCATGATGCATTTTCATAGCACAGATGTAGCAAACCAGGAAAGTTTGGAGATTACACCTAGACTGTTACAGCCCCTGACAACAGTTTTTTGAGATATTACAATTAATATGAAAAACATTGGTAACATTCATAACTACTTGCTACTGTCATAGTATATTACCATCAGTGTGCAAAACTATTACTAATATTCATAACTGCAGGAACAAAAAGAGGTACAGAGCTCAAGGTGTGTGTGTGTGTGTGTGTGTGTGTGTGTGTGTGTGTGTGTGTGTGTGTGTGTGTGTGTGTGTGTGTCTTACCCACTTCGCTATTATAGGGTGCAGTAACAAAAACATTGTTAATATTCCTAAACTGCTTGTTACCTCCAGACTTACCAGTTTGAAATATTCCCATTAAAATGCAAAAACTATAATTCATTTTTATAACTGTGGAAACCAAAAAAAGTTGTCTGTCTTAGGATGAGTGCATTTTGCCTATCCCCTTTTCATGTGAACCCTCCCTGGATAGTGGAAGGGAGAAATGGGCACAGCATGCCATGCACGTGAGCTGTAGATGATTGTTGTCATAGATTAACAAAAATATAATTGGCATTCTATGTTTCAGCAGCATCTAAAGCATGTGATACTCATTTTGGTGAAAATAAGCTGAGCTAACCCTCTTGTAGTGCTTTTAAAAGTCACAAGGCTGTGCATACAGTCTGCAAAAATAATACCCATCAGGAATAGAAAATATAACCTGGTTTTCTCTGCTTCATCATGTATCCCTCCTAGCAATGTGAAGTAAATGATGAATGTGTCAGCCTATTTTATAATGTATTCATACAAACCCCTCCCTCCTGTTCTTTCTTACAGCTTTATGTCATGAATATTAATTAGGTTGCTGGGGAAGGGTAGGGACATATTTTCCAGTAAGACAGGAAGTTGATGTTACCTTTTTCTTGAGACATATTTGGTTTATGTGTTGAACAGTATATAAATACTTTTGATTCCTGTGGTGCTTAGACCTCGCAAGCAGTTGTTTGATTCCCCTGAACACTGTGGAACATCATGAATTTGGAGGTAACTACTGAGCTGAGGAGAAAAATTCTTTCTGTTACAGCTGCCTTTTATTATTACTTTTTTTTTAAATCCGAGGCAGTAGGCCTTGCATTCGTGAACAGTGTAGTTTGTGTTGCATGCTGTGGGTGGGATTGGGGGAAGGGATGAAATGAAGATGAAAGGAAATATTGTGCTTTACAGGGAGTTGCAGAGGGAACAGGATCATGTGAAAAATGTTTTATTTGTCTTTGTTCACTGACATGGACCACTGATCCAGCTAGATTGTTTTCAAGCTTTGCCCAAAGTATCATTTGTGCTTAAAACAAAATCCCCTTTGTGCTTCTGATTCCAAACATTAACTAGCAGCATACTCTTGTGTTTCTGAGCCTGGCAATTTGTACTGGAAGGGACAAAGCAAAGGTGTTAAAGCTGGAGGAAAGATCCTTCAGTGGAAGGAATCAGCTTACAGTGTAAGTTCATACATGGCAAGTTACAATGGCTATACACAGTTTTTCACTGAGAAAAATGTTAAGTAAAATTAGGTTTATGTTCTATACAATGTAAAAGAGAAAGTGTACAAAATAATATAAACATACAAAAGAAAATATGTATGCATGAATTAATATATATTGTTACACATTAGTATGAGATTTTAACTCTGAAGCTGTTTCATTGCCTGCATCTTGGAAACATGAGCATTTATTTGGCTTCTCAAACAGGGTTTCTATTATTTGGTTTCTCAAAGAGGGTTTCTAGTAATTTATTTTTAAAATACTCTAGAATGCTGTTGCACTTAATTTCTTTTGGTAGGTGTTTTTTAAGAGCAGGCCCTCTTCTGGAGATGGCTTTCTCTCCTAGGGCTTGTTTGAATCAGGGCATAGAAAGAGTAAGCAAATTGTCATGCCTGTTTCCAAGTGTGCAATGTTGGTCTCTCAGAGGTACTTTTCTTTTGAAAGGGGGACAGCATTCTGTTGTAAGAATTTTGAATGTAAGTGTTCCTTGTAGAAGAATAGCCATACCTGGTATTTGGTGCCAGTGCATTGCTGAAGTTATTCACAGTGGTGTGCTCTGTGTCCAACCAGGACTGCAAATTGTGTAGTTTTATATCCAGGGATTGTAATTTTTGACAGATATAGACACAGTGCATGTGAGTACAGATAGAACTTAATACTTTGTAATATAAGAACATAACTTTATACAAACATCAGGAGCAGAAAGTAAAACATTTGGCCATCTGATTGATTACATCTCTTGCTATAGCAGAAAAGTTCCAATTTGTAATATAGATTACTTGTCCTGAAGGGTGGCCTACCCTCACATGTTGGGAGTATGTCTCATCCCCCTTAGCAACTGTCAGAGCTCTACTGAGTTCCACTATCACCAAAAGCATGCTTCTGGAAATGGCAAACTGCATCCTGTACTACCTGCTGTGTGGTAAGGAGTGGGCCAGAATACTTGTCCTGCATTGTGGCCTTCAAATACATGCTAGAATACACTCCCTCCCTCCCAGCAGCTCTCAGAGCTCTGCTGTATGCTGCCACCCCCAGGAGCATTCCTCTGTGCACTGGAATGCAGTTACATCTGCCCTGAACAGTAACAGCATGTGCTCTATTAACAGTACTCTGTGGATGTAACACTCAGTGCTTTTGCTAGGTGTCACCTAAGCGAGAAGGTAGAGCCACCTCCCTTGGATGGACGAGCCAGCTGCTACTTGAACCTGGGTTACTCTGCCATAGGAAGAGCTTTATCCCTCTATGCCAAAGAGATAGTTTACTATGGTGATTGAGTCTGAGATTGCTTTAGAAAGTGAGAATGGAAATCTTATCTTGTGAGAGCGAGGAATCTCAAGGGTCGTTATGGAGGTGCTACTTGAAATTAGATGGAGTACAATGGGATAGCAACCTTTTGAAAAATACTTTATATAACATGCTAAATTGGTTAATTAGATACTGTTAGTAAGAGAATGACAACATATAGCATCTGGAGCATTCTAATGGTGCCACTTGAGGTACGTGTTTAAGGCAAGTTTAACACTTATGACTAGATCATTCTAATATATGCAAAGGACTAGAAGAAATTTTAGTAAAAATTATATGGCCAAAGAGTAGTTTGGGAAGTAAAGTAGTTACTAAGGAAACTTTGTACACATTTGTTAGCTGGTATTTTAAAGTGGAAGGAGATTTACTTAAGCTGTATTAGGAGTTGGTATTCTTCTTTGTCAAATTTTTGATAAGATATTGCAAAAGTTATGTTTGATTTCTGCTGTTTTAATGGTTATCAGACATTGAATAAGTTATAAATGTATTTTTAGCCAGTGGTATTGGTGATTTAATGCCTGCCTAAAACTGCTTTAGGTTACTGTTAGCTGTACTTTGAACCTGTGGAAATGTCATTGGTTTGCACATTGAAGAAGGGTTTTACTGCACGTACATTTTATTTGCTTTGGTTTCAGATTTCTGACATTATTTAGAGGTGAATTTGTAAATGGGTTATGGGAATAAGAATTGAAGAACTACATGGCATCGTCTAACAATGCAGATGTTTGGCCAGGTCAGGGTGAAGGCTGCACCTCTCCAGGGTACAAGGTGGTAGGCAGTGTGATTGGTAGATGCCATTTTTGAGGGAGTGCAGTGCCAGCATAACTTGGAGTTGAGGGTTGTGCTGGATTAGGGTGCTGCATTCAGATAACCTAGTTATGATTCTGTAATGATGGATAAAGTATTGGTGACCAATCTATAGCAGAGATCAGAGTAGTTATCAGCAAAAAAGATATTGTCATTTCCTGGGCCTCCGCTGAAAACAGGCTCTGTGGAACCTAGTCGGACATTCCCGGTCAACAAATGTTAAAATAAAAATAAAATAAAAAAATAAAATAAATTATCTTTAACAGGCTTTGGATGCGTTGGAATGTTTCTTGTTGTGCAGGTAATAAAAAGTGACCATAATTCCAGATTTAATTTAGAGGGGTGTAAGAGTCATTCAGAGTTGAGTTATCATTGTTTGGCCGTGTATTCTAATAACTAAATATCTTAGTCAAGATAGGTCATAGAGACTTATTCTAGGAAATGAAAAGGTATTACAACATGCCCTCTTATTTTATGTTACTCAGAATGTTAGTACTGTAGTAGTTTGAGAAATTTTGATTGTTCAAATTTTAAATGTGTTTAAAAAATCATGTCAACCAAGGCAGGGAATTGCTAATATGAAAGGTACAGGTGATCTGTCTGATTTTATGGAGCTTGTTTTGACATCTTAGTACTGTATTCATTTTGTTACATGTAGTTTGACAATTTCGGTGGACAGTTTTGAGACGTTTCTTCTTTCCATAAATGTTTAAGTGTTGATGCTAATTTGTAGGAAGACGGTCAGAATGCATATGGCCATGGTTAACTTCACATTCCGTAAGAACTGGAATATCTATTTGATGAGAAGATTAGTTGGCTTTCAAGTTATTTTTGCTTTAATTTGCATTTTGAAGTGTAAGTATAGGACAGGAAATTATTACTAGAAAGGCTGGTAGTTTGTTCACTGTATTATTGTCTCAAACTTGAAGCCTCGAAGAAGATCTTATTTATTTATTTTATTTTAACATTTGTTAACTGGAAACGTCTGACTTGGAACAAATTCAGTTTTCATTGCAGGCCTGGGGAGAAATGCTCCAGATGCATGCCTTTGTAATGTGGAAGGAAACCGGAGCACCCAGAGGAAACCCACATGAATGCAGGTAGGACATGCAGACTCCACACAGAAGGTACCCCGGCCGAGAATCGAAGCGGAGGACCTCTTGCTGTGAGGTGTCAACACTACCGCTGCACCACTGCGCTGTCCACTTAAGTCTTTTTTTCATACTCACTAATTGCTACCAAAAACTCAATTCCAAATAATGATCTCCTCACTTTTATAAATTTCCAGTTGTTGTCCAGTCTTATTTTTAGTGGTAAATTATTTCATCAACCATTTCTCCCGTGAAAGACTCTTCTCCCAAATTCTTTTCCAAAGACTTCATACTTAACAGACAGACCAAATTTCTTATTCCAGGGTGAATAGAATTAAACTGGATCCCAGTGGAAGTTGCCAGTAAAACATTTGTCAGGCATTCGTAAATAACATCAAGTCACCCAAGATCAACTTTAATTTGCTTAGTAAAATATTTCTGAATTTTCTCTAGCTTCACCAATTGAGTCCTATTATACATACAGACTGAAGCACAGTATTCAATATAAGGTCTAATAGTCACTTTGTGGATTGGAAGGAGGACTCTTTTATCCCTTCAGGAAATACAGAATAAAATGACCTTTAAGACAGAATAACATTTCTTATTAACTGTATGTTTACTGTCTTCATAGGACAACATGCTATCTATAAAGACACCCAAGTCTCTAACCTTTTTTCACCACTATTACATTGTTTATTGCATAACAATAGCAAAGATTGATATTCCCAAAATGAATAACCTTTGCTTTACCAACATTACATTTCATATGGTTACTCCTAAGTCATACTTATAAATTATCCAGGGATGTCTGCATTCTTGCTTGATCCTTAATTGAGTTCACAAAAGCTTCAGTTTTATAGTCCTCAACAAGATTGCTAACCCATGCTCCTCTTTCTACAGGGAAGTCAGACGTAAATAAATTGAATAAAATTGGACTCTGTATTGATTGTTGCAAGACTTCTCAGTGACAGGCAAGTCCTTAGGGATATCATCTCCAACTCTGTTTTGATCGTTGCAAGACTTCTCAGTGACAGGCAAGTCCTTAGAAACATCATCTCCAACTCTGTTTTGATCGTTGCAAGACTTCTCGGTGACAGGCAAGGCCTTAGGGACATCATCTCCAACTCTAACTCTTGAAGTTCTGTCAGTCAGCCACTTGTTGATCCGCCTTAGTTCTGTCAGTCAGCCACTTGTTGATCTGCCTTATTATATACTTGTTAACATTTATTTTGTTCACTGCATTTATGATCGCATTAGATGGTACAGAATCAAGGAGTCTTGAAAGGTCCAAATACACAACAATTCAATAGCAAACCCATATTGGTGGGTAAGCATCTTGATAAAAAATATCAAGTTAGTCATACAACCCATACTAGAAAATATCCAAGTCTGATCTTAATTCCTCATTCATTAATTTATGCAATACCCTTTCAAAGATTTTCTAATTATGTAAGTCAAATTGATTAATCTAAAATTATCTACAGAGTTGTTAGTTACACTTTTATGTATTGGAACAAAAATAGCAGTCCTCCACGTATAAGAGACATATCCTGATTGCATAGTTATCTCAAAAAGCCAATGAATACATGGTACTAGAGATTTATAGATGGTTGATAATATAAATGGAATTTATTATCAAGCACTGCATTGCTTTTAATACTTTTTCATCCACGGTATGTGAAATGGTAGGACATATGCCTAGGCACTCATATACACTGGTATTCTTATGCAATGAACAGTTAAACTGAACAGAAAACTTCCAAAAATATTACTGTTAGTTGTTTTGAATCCATATAGAAGTCATTCTTCATAGCACTAATACAGTTTTCATGAGGCCTCATGTAACTTATCAAGTGTTAAGTAGTTTGTTTTATTTATTATTCAGGGTTTGACTTTATGAAATAATATTGAGTTAAATTTTATTATGTTCCTCTGAAGTGACCAATACTTGGTTCTAATTTCCTTGTACCTGTTTTGATTGCATCAACAATTTTTTCTTCCTTGTCCATTAGAGTGGACCTCCATGCACTTTTTTCTGTTACTAAAGTTTTTGTAATGGTAGGAGCATACATATCTATGTTTAGATAAAGTCATATGTAAAATAAATACCAGCAACCTTAAATTGATGCTTTGAATCATCAAGCCAATCCCAACTGGCCAGTTCCTTATAAATTGTTCTGTATATTTTGTTGTTGTTTAGTTGAGTCTGACGGTTCATGACCTCTATGACTACAGCATACTTTGTCTGTTAATGACTCGTGGTTAGTGCCTAGATCAGTGTTGCAGTAGCCTAAGGTAGATATGTCCTACCCCGTGTGACTGGCCAGCTTTCTAATCTAAAGGATGCCTTCCATGTGCTACAGCTGTCACCAGCTCAAGCAAAGCTCCATATAAAAACAATTGGAGAGTGAAAAGCTTTAGACCTATTTATATACTGAAGAGCACTCCTTCAGCAGGCTGAGTGGAATTGTCAGTTGACTAGCAATCCTTCAAAGCCAGGCAGATAAGTCCACCTTTGGAGAAAACCTTCTACTAATGCTTCAGATAAGAAATGTATTTTTTGGGCTGTCATTGCATTTCTAATAGGGTGTTTGAGTAAATGCTTATGAGGAACATTTTGTGTGAAAGCTTCTATTTTTGAACAATATTGTTTCTCAAGTTTTGTTTGTTTGTGTATTGGGGGCAGAATACTGTGCTTGTGGGAACAGTCAGTGATTCACTTACTTCAGAGGTACTTGTTCTCTACTGTACATTTTACCAACTTGTCCATGCTATGCTATCCACTTTTGAAGACTCTTGGCTTACCAATGGAACAGTCCCTGGTCTCCCTGAATTTACCTTCCCCTGCCCAGAAGAAACAAAAAAGTCAGGGAGTCTTTGTGTGTCAGGCAACTACTACTGGGGATTCTGCTGTGGCTGCTTGGTGATCCTCTGACCACTTATTCCCCCAAGTCCTTTTCATGTAGCATATGCAGCCAACAGAGACTGTGGAATAGCCGTGTCCTGTGTGGCTATAGAGGTGCCTTGGGGGACAAGAGAAAATGTTTGCCTCCGGGGAAGGGGTAAGTGAAGGTACTTCACTTAGGCAGAATAGGGAACCTACTTCTGGGGCTAGTATGACTGTTGATAGTCTCTCCTTTTCCATGGAGTCAACCAGGAAAGGGGATCACAGTGAGAGAACCTTCCAGTCTCATATTACTAATTCTATAGGTAGAGAAGGTTTTCTGGGATTTGCTAAGGAACTTGTTGATGTTTTTTCCTTGCCTTCTGTTTCCTCAGTCAGGAACAGTTTCCTCCCTTTGTGACATGGCATTACAGGGGAGAGTTGTACCTAAGGAATTTCTTTCAAACTCTGAACATTCTGGCTCTGGGGAATGTTTGACTTCAGATTTCGCTCCTGAAGATTTATTCTTTACTCTTTACTCTTCAGAAGAGGTTTTTCAGTGGGAACAGAATGAAATTCTATAGCTGAGAAGATGTATTATAATTTGTTACAGTTGGAAATGTCAAATGCTGTGCTGATTCCTCTTGTGTTGTTTGCTTTTTTTTTCTCAAAGCTTTTAGCTTACCTGATAATCAACCTCCTGCTCCTGTGAAATGTGTTTTATATAGGGTACTTTAGACTCATAATCATTTGTTTTCAAATCCTAAACCAGACCTGGTTTTGATTTATTTATCCTAAACTGCTTCTACAAAACAACTTATAGCTACTAACCCCATCAACCTCCCGACAGGGAATGGAAAGCAATGAATAAACTGGGGAAGAAAATGTATTATTTATTTGAGAATAAACCAAATAATAAATGTCACCACTAGCAATAAAATGATCCTGAGCAGGATAAAAAAGAAAAATAACATACAAAAATAACGGGCTCCGTTCAGGATCAAACCAAGCAGTCAGTCAATCCAAACCAAAATATAGGCAAAGTTAATGTCTATTCAGACCTGCTGCCAAAGTCTGGAAATAAAGGCACTATGTAAAAGCATACAACAGAAGTCTATTCAGACCTTAGGAAACACCTCATAGGTGGAACATTTGTTTGATCCTGAACAGAGCTCGTTATTTTTGCATGTTATTATTTATTTGACATATGTTTACTGGGAAAGTCCAACTGCGTGGGTGCCCATTTTCCCCAGAGGCCCGGGGAGAAAAGCTCCAGACACAATTAGCATGTTACATTAGCTTATATTAGCGTATTACAGAGTAACAATATATAATAATGGATAGCACATCGTTTTTACATATATTAGATGAAACATACTTGGACATTAATTACAGACATTGGGTATTACTAAGGAGACTATATACATGAGGCAAGTGGTTGTTGCAATTATGAAATTGGCATAACAAATGGAAAGGAATGTATGTGTGTGTATATGTATATATATATATATATATATATATATATATATATATATATATATAAATAAAAACCCTCAAGGAATAAACTGTGCCACTACACCAATAAACTGCCAGAGCAAGAAACCAAGTAGCACAGAAACGCAGTCTGAGGTGGTGAAATTGAAGCTAATAAAACGGTAATCCAAAGTAGTTAAAACGTATCCATTTTTATTAAAATAGGTAAGCGCTTTCACACTTGAGTGCTTCATCAGTCTGTACTGCATCTAGCAACAGAACGGTCAATTAAATATAAAAGCAACAAAATAACGAACACACCATGACTGAAGGAAGAAAACAAACAAAACTTAATGAGAAGTTAGCGCTTTCACGATCCAAACTGATTGCTTCTTCAGACTTAAATAATACTGCTGAAGAGCCACATTTAAATTAAAACACAGCCTGTAACAATGGAAAATGTACTAACTAAATTGGAAAGTGCATTTATCTAAAAACTTTAATTACTTAAAAGCTAAGAATATTTAAAAAATGTGCAACTATTGGTAAAATTTATAAATAGTACATATTAATACAAAAACATTTGACACATAATTTTAATGTTTCAATGGTCTGGCTTTTAAAATATGTTTAAGTAATACCATACCATTAATTCCAGGGGGTTTATCAGCCTGCAGTTTTATAATCCACTTCTGTTCAACCTCCTCTGTCTTGTTCTTAATATCTCCACCTCTCAGGCTTTCTGATAAAATCTCTAATACAAAAACGTTAAAAACATGGTGCATCCCTTTCTCTTGTAGATGCTTAGCCAGTGCACAAGTTTCCTTATTTTGTACAATGTCCCTCATATGTTCCAGGATTCTATTTTTAAGGCATCTATTTGTCTTCCCGATATAAAAAGCATTGCAGTATTGACAAAAACTAAAATAGACCACATTCTGCATTTTAAGGGCAAGGGCACTTCTCAAATCTCCAGTGAAAATGCAGTACATATGTTCTGTCGTACGAACAAGCGATTTGTCTTTCCAATATAAAAACAAAGACAGACCTTGCAGTTAGCCAGATATGTCACATTTCTAGTTTTACAATTGGTAAGTACATTGAATCTAAAAGGAATCGGTGTCACTGGATGCACAAAAGAAGAAGACGTTAACATACGAGCAGAAATTGCAATTATTGCAATGCTGCAGATGCTGTCAGATACTGGCACGTATAACAGCATTAGTGATAGTTATGTTGTAACCCTCAATGAAAGGGTTCATACTACTTTACAGGATTGTTTTCAGAGTCACTTGATTACTGTAGACCTATATAAATGTGTAAAAGTAGAATAACGTCTGATACCAGCATTCCAGGAGCTCCGTAGGATATGTAAGGACCCATTTAGACCACCTTTTAGGCCAACAGTTTCAGGAAGGGATTGGCTCACAGAGCCCTTTTCGATTTTTGTTGAAAAGAGGCTAAGACCAGTCCTAGATAGAATATTGTGTTAAGAGATACAGTAAACTCTCAGTTAACCGGAACTCAAGCAACCAGCAAACAAACAAAAAAAAAAATCTTGGAATTACAGTACAATTTTTATGTGTTGCACTTTATTTCCCCTCACAGAAACATACCTTATGTTTTTGAGTTTTATAAAGGGAGATGGGAATAAATTTCCTCTCTCTCCAACCAGAGAACAAGTCAAACCAAACAAATAGTATAGGGAACTGCGTTAGTCAGGCCTATTTTTAATAGTAACTCACTGTCACTGTAACCCCCCCACCTGAATCCAGTCCTCACTTTGTCTGACTCTCCTCTCCTTTGTTCCTCTCTCCTTCCTAACTCCAATTTCTGCCCTTTACTCTTTGTTTTCTTTCTCCAGCTTCTTCGACCCTACAGTCACCTGGCTTTCTACAGATTACTTCTCTCAGCTGACTTCTGCTGTACTATCTCTTAACATACTACTAATAACTACACCTCCTGTGAACTACAGTTAGTAACTGGCCAATATACTGAGTCCCACTATCTACTATTCTACATGTTTGTGCAATCATTATGTTACTATTCTACATGTTTGTGCTATCATTGTTATATTCTACATGTTTGTGCTATCATTGTTACTATTTTACATGTTTGTGCTGCCATTATGTTACTATTCTACATGTTTGTGCTGTCATGCTACTATTCTACATGTTTGTGCTATCATGTTACTATTCTACATGTTTGTGCTATCATTATGTTACTATTATACATGTTTGTGCTATCATTATGTTAATATTCTACACGTTTGTGTTGTAATTACTATTCAATGTTTGTGCTGTCATTATGTTACTATTCTACATGTTTGTGCTGCCATGTTACTTTTCTACGTTTGTGCTATCATTGTTACTATTCTACATGTTTGTGCTTTCATTATATTACTATTCTACATGTTTGTGCTATAATTTTCTACATGTTCGTGCTGTCATTATGTTACTAGTCTACATGTTTTTGCTATCATTATGTTACTATTCTACATGTTTGTGCTATAATTACTATTCTACTTGTTTGTGCTGTCATTATGTTACTATTCTACATGTTTGTGCTGTCATTATGTTACTATTCTACATGTTTGTGCTGTCATTATGTTGCTATTCTACATGTTTGTGCTATCATTATGTTACTATTCCACATGTTTGTGCTATAATTGTTACTATTCTACATTTGTGCTATCATTATGTTACTATTCTACATGTTTGTGCTGTCATGTTGCTATTCTACATGTTTGTGCTATCATTATGTTACTGTTCTACGTTTGTGCTATAATTACTATTCTACATTTGTGCTGTCCTTATGTTACTATTCTACAATAATTGCAATAATTACTATTCTACTTGTTTGTGCTGTCATTATGTTACTATTCTACATGTTTGTGCTGTTATTATGTTACTATTCTACATGTGTGTGCTGTTATTATGTTACTAATCTACATGTTTGTGCTGTCATTATGTTACTATTCTTCATGTTTGTGCTATCATTATGTTACTATTCCACATGTTTGTGCTATAATTGTTACTATTCTACATTTGTGCTATCATTATGTTACTATTCTACATGTTTGTGCTGTCATGTTGCTATTCTACATGTTTGTGCTATCATTATGTTACCATTCTACATGTTTGTGCTATCATTATGTTACTATTCTACATGTTTGTGCTGTCATGTTGCTATTATACATGTTTGTGCCATCATTATGTTACTATTCTACATGTTTGTGCTATAATTACTATTCTACATGTTTGTGTTGTCATTATGGTACTATTCTACATGTTTGTGCTGTCATTATCTTACTATTCTACATGTCTGTGCTATAATTGTTACTATTCTACGTTTGTGCTATCATTATGTTACTATTCTACATGTTTGTGCTGTCATTATGTTACTGTTCTACATGTTTGTGCTATAATTGCTATTCTACATGTTTGTGCTGTCATTATGTTACTATTCTACATGTTTGTGCTATCATTATGTTACTATTCTACATGTTTGTGCTATCATTATGTTACTATTCTTTGTTTGTGCTGCCATTATGTTACTATTCTACATGTTTGTGCTTATAATTGCTACATGTTTGTGCTATCATTATGTTACTATTCTACATGTTTGTGCTGTCATTATGTTACTATTCTACATGTTTGTGCTATCATTATGTTACTATTCTACATGTTTGTGCTGTCATTATGTTACTATTCTACATGTTTGTGCTGTCATTATGTTACTATTCTACATGTTTGTGCTATCATTATGTTACTGTTCTACATGTTTGTGCTATAATTGCTATTCTACATGTTTGTGCTGTCATTATGTTACTATTCTACATGTTTGTGCTGTCATTATGTTACTATTCTACATGTTTGTCATATCATTATGTTACTATTCTACATTTTTGTGCTGTCATTGTTACTGTTTTACCTGTTTGTGCATTCATTATGTTACTATTCTACATGTTTGTGCTGTCATGTTGCTATTCTACATGTTTGTGCTATCATTATGTTACTGTTCTACGTTTGTGCTATAATTACTATTCTACATTTTTGTGCTGTCATTGTTACTATTCTACATGTTTGTGCTGTCATTATGTTACTATTCTACATGTTTGTGCTATCATTATGTTACTATTCTACATGTTTGTGCTGTCATTATGTTACTATTCTACATGTTTGTGCTATCATTATGTTACTATTCTACATGTTTGTGCTATCATTATGTTACTATTCTACATGTTTGTGCTGTCATGTTGCTATTCTACTATCCTACATGTTTGTGCTGTCATTATGTTACTATTCAACATGTTTGTGCTATCATCATTTTACTATCCTACATGTTTGTGCTATCATTATGTTACTATTCTACATGTTTGTGCTATCATTATGTTACTATTCTACATTTTTTGCTATCATTATGTTACTATTCTACGTTTGTGCTATAATTGTTAGTATTCTACATGTTTGTGCTATCATGTTACCATCTACATGTTTGTGCTGTCATGTTGCTATTCTACTTGTTTGTGCTATTATGTTACTATCCTACATGTTTGTGCTGTCATTATGTTGCTATTATACATGTTTGTGCCATCATTATGTTACTATTCTACATGTTTGTGCTATCATTATGTTACTATTCTACATGTTTGTGCTGTCATTATGTTACTATTCTACATGTTTGTGCTATCATTATGTTACTATTCTACATGTTTGTGCTGTCATTATGTTACTATTCTATATGTTTGTGCTATTATTATATTACTATTCTACATGTTTGTGCTATCATTATGTTACTATTCTACATTTTTTGCTATCATTATGTTACTATTCTACATGTTTGTGCTATTCTATATGTTTGTGCTATAGTTGTTACTATTCTTTGTTTGTGCTGCCATTATGTTACTATTCTACATGTTTGTGCTGTCATTATGTTACTATTCTACATGTTTGTGCTATAATTGTTACTATTCTACATGTTTGTGCTATCATTATGTTACTATTCTACATGTTTGTGCTATAATTGTTACTATTCTACATGTTTGTGCTATCATTATGTTACTATTCTACATGTTTGTGCTGTCATTATGTTACTATTCTACATGTTTGTGCTATCATCATTTTACTATTCTACATGTTTGTGCTATCATTATGTTACTATTCTACATGTTTGTGCTGTCATTATGTTACTATTCTACATGTTTGTGCTATCATTATGTTACTATTCTACATGTTTGTGCTGTCATTATGTTACTATTCTACATGTTTGTGCTATAATTACTATTCTGCATGTTTGTGCTATCATTATGTTACTATTCTACATGTTTGTGCTATCATTATGTTACAATTCTACATGTTTGTGCTATAATTACTATTCTGCATGTTTGTGCTGTCATTATGTTACTATTCTACATGTTTGTGCTGTAATTGTTACAATTCTACATTTGTGCTATCATTATGTTACTATTCTACATGTTTGTGCTATCATTATGTTACTATTCTACATGTTTGTGCTATCATTATGTTACTATTCTACATGTTTGTGCTATCATTATGTTACTATTCTACATGTTTGTGCTGTCATGTTGCTATTCTACATGTTTGTGCTATCATTATGTTACTATTCTACATGTTTGTGCTGTCATTATGTTGCTATTCTACATGTTTGTGCTATCATTATGTTACTATTCTACATGTTTGTGCTGTCATGTTACTATTCTACATGTTTGTGCTATCATTATGTTACTATTCTACATGTTTGTGCTATCATTATGTTACTATTCTACATGTTTGTGCTATAATTGTTACTATTCTACATTTGTGCTATCATTATGTTACTATTCTACATGTTTGTGCTGTCATTATGTTGCTATTCTACATGTTTGTGCTATCATTATGTTACTATTCTACATTTTTGTGCTGTCATGTTGCTATTCTACATGTTTGTGCTATCATTATGTTACTGTTCTACATGTTTGTGCTATCATTATGTTACTGTTTTACGTTTGTAATATAATTACTATTCTACATTTTTCTGCTGTCATTGTTACTATTCTACATGTTTGTGCTGTCATTATGTTACTATTCTACATGTCTGTGCAATTATTATATTATTATTCTATTCTACATGTTTGTGCTATCATTATGTTACTATTCTACATGTTTGTGCTATCATTATGTTACTATTCTACATGTTTGTGCTATCATTATGTTACTATTCTACATGTTTGTGCTGTCATTATGTTACTATTCTACATGTTTGTGCTATCATTATGTTACTATTCTACATGTCTGTGCAATTATTATATTATTATTCTATTCTACATGTTTGTGCTATCATTATGTTACTATTCTACATGTTTGTGCTATCATTATGTTACTATTGTACATGTTTGTGGTATATTTGTTACTATTCTGCATTTGTGCTATCATGTTGCTATTCTATATGTTTGTGCTGTCATTATGTTACTAGTCTACATGTTGTGCTATAATTACTATTCTACATGTTTGTGCTGTCATTATGTTACTATTCTATATGTTTGTGCTGTAATTATGTTACTATTCTACATGTTTGTGCTATAATTACTATTCTACATGTTTGTGCTGTCATTATATTACTATTCTACATGTTTGTGCTATAATTATGTTACTATTCTACATGTTTGTGCTATAATTGTTACTATTCTATGTTTGTGCTATCATTATGTTACTATCCTACATGTTTGTGCTGTCATTATGTTACTATTCTACATGTTTGTGCTGTCATGTCAGTATTGTACATGTGTGTGCTATCGTTATGTTACTATTCTACATGTTTGTGCTATCATCATTTTACTATTCTACATGTTTGTGCTATCATGTTACTATTCTACATGTTTGTGCCGTCATGTTACTATCCTACATGTTTGTGCTATCATTATGTTGCTATTCTACATGTTTGTGCTATAATTACTATTATACATGATTGTGCTACTGTTATGTTACTATTCTACATGTTTGTGCTATCAGTGTGTTACTGTTCTACATGTGTGTGCTATCATTGTGTTACTATTCTGCATGTTTGTGCTATAATTGTTGCTATTCTACATGTTTGTGCTACAACTGTTACTATTCTACGTTTGTGCTGTCATTATGTTACTATTCTACATGTTTGTGCTGTCATTTTGTTACTATTCTACATGTTTGTGCTATAATTACTATTCTACATGTTTGTGCTGTCATTATGTTACTATTCTATGTTTGTGCTATCATTATATTACTATTCTACATGTTTGTGCTATCATTATGTTACTATTCTATATGTTTGTGCTGCCATTGTTACTATTCTACATGTTTGTGCTGTCATGTTACTATTCTACATGTGTGTGCAATCATTATGTTACTATTCTACATGTTTGTGCTATCATTATTTTACTATTCTACATGTTTCTGCTATCATTATGTTACTATTCTACATGTTTGTGCTGTCATGTTACTATTGTACATGTTTGTGCTATCATTATGTTACTATTCTACATGTTTGTGCTATCATTATGTTACTGTTCTGCATGTTTGTGCTATAATTGTTACTATTCTACATATTTGTGCTACAGCTGTTACTGTTCTACGGTTGTGCTGTCATTATGTTACTATTCTACATGTTTGTGCTGTCATTTTGTTACTATTCTACGTTTATGCTATAATTTTTAGTATTCTACGTTTGTGCTATCATTATGTTACTAGTCTACATGTTTGTGCTATCATTGTTACTATTCTACATGTTTGTGCTATAATTGCTACTATTTTATGTTTGTGCTATCATGTTACTATTCTACATATTTGTGCTATCATGTTGCTATTCTATATGTTTGTGCTATCATTATGTTACTATTCTACATGTTTGTGCTGTCATTATTTTACTATTCTACATGTTTGTGCTATATTTGTTACTATTGTACGTTTGTGCTATCATTATGTTACTATTCTACATGTTTGTGCTGTCATTATCTTGCTATTCTACGTGTCTGTGCTATCATTATGTTACTATTCTACATGCTTGTGCTAGAACTACTATTCTACATGTTTGTGCTGTCATTATGTTACTATTCTCCATGTTTGTGCTATCATTATGCTACTATTCTACATGTTTGTGCTATAATTGTTACTATTCTACGTTTGTGCTATCATTATGTTACTATCCTACATGTTTGTGCCGTCATTATGTTACTTTTCAACATGTTTGTGCTGTCATTATTTTACTATTCTACATGTTTGTGCTATCATTATGTTACTATTCTACATGGTTGTGCTGTTATTATGTTGCTATTCTGCATTTGTGCTATCATTATGTTACTATTCTACATGTTTTTGCTATAATTATTATTCTACATGTTTGTGCTGTCATTATGTTACTATTCTACATGTTTGTGCTATCATTATGTTACTGTTCTACATGTTTGTGCTATAATTGTTACTATTGTATGTTTGTGCTATCATTATATTACTATTCTACATGTTTGTGCTGTCATTATGTTGCTATTCTACATGTTTGTGCTATCATTATTTTACTATTCTACATGTGTGTGCTATAATTGTTACTATTGTATGTTTGTGCTATCATTATATTACTATTCTACATGTTTGTGCTGTCATTATGTTGCTATTCTACGTGTTTGTGCTATCATTATGTTACTATTCTACATGTTTGCACTATAATTACTATTCTACAAGCTTGTGCCATCATTATGTTATATTCTACATGTTTATGCTATCATTATGTTATATTCCACATGTTTGTGCTATAATTGTTACTGTTTTACATGTTTGTGTTGTCATTATTTTACAATTCTACATGTTTGTGCTGTCATTATGTTGCTATTCTACATTTGTGCTATGATTATGTTACTATTCTACATGTTTTGCTATAATTACTATTCTACATGTTTGTGATGTCATGTTACTATTCTACATGTTTGTGCTATAATTGTTACTATTCTACCTTTTGTGCTATCATTATTTTACTATTCTACATGTTTGTGCTGTCATTATGTTGCTATTCTATGTTTGTGCTATCATTATATTACTATTCTACATGTTTGTGCTATCATTATGTTACTATTCTATATGTTTGTGCTGTCATTATGTTACTATTCTACATGTGTGTGTGCACTCATTATGTTACTATTCTACATGTTTGTGCTATCATTATTTTACTATTCTACATGTTTGTGCTATCATTATGTTACTATTCTACATGTTTGTACTGTCATGTTACTATTGTACATGTTTGTGCTATCATTATGTTACTATTCTATATGTTTGTGCTATAATTACTGTTCTACATGTTTGTGTTGGTATTATGTTACTATTGTACATGTTTGTGCTATGATTATGTTGCTATTCTACATGTTTGTGCAATCATTATGTTACTATTCTGCATGTTTGTGCTATAATTGTTACTATTCTACATGTTTGTGCTACAACTGTTACTATTCTACGTTTGTGCTGTCATTATGTTACTATTCTACATGTTTGTGCTGTCATGTTGTTACTATTCTACATGTTTGTGCTATAATTACTATTCTACATATTTGTGCTGCCATTATGTTACTATTCTTCATGTTTGTGCTATCATTGTTAGATTCTACATGTTTGTGCTATCATTACTATTCTATATGTTTGTGCTATCATTATGTTACTATTCTACATGTTTGTGCTATCATTATTTTACTGTTCTACATCTGTGCTATTATTATATTACTATTCTACATTTGTTCTATCCTTATGTTACTATTCTACATGTTTGTGCTGTCATTATGTTGCTATTCTACGTTTGTGCTATCATTATGCTACTGTTCTACATTTGTGCTATAATTACTATTCTACATTTTTGTGCTTTCATTATGTTAGTATTCTACATGTTTGTGCTATCATTATTTTACTATTCTACGTTTGTGCTATCATTATGTTACTGTTCTACATGTTTGTGCTGTCATGTTACTATTGTACATGTTTGTGCTATCATTATGTTACTATTCTACATGTTTGTGCTATCTTTATGTTACTATTCTACATGTTTGTGCTATAATTACTATTCTACATGTTTGTGCTACAACTGTTACTATTCTACATTTGTGCTGTCATTATGTTACTATTCTACATGTTTGTGCTATAATTACTATTCTACATGGTTGTGCTGTCATTATGTTACTATTCTACATATTTGTGCTATCATTATGCTACTGTTCTACATGTTTGTGCTATAATTGTTACTATTCTACGTTTGTGCTATCATTATGTTACTATCCTACATGTTTGTGCCGTCATTATGTTACTATTCTACATGTTTGTGCTGTCATTATTTTACTATTCTACATGTTTGTGCTGTTATTATGTTGCTATTCTACATTTGTCCTATCATTATGTTACTATTCTACATGGCTGTGCTTTCCTTATGTTGCTATTCTACATGTTTGTGCTATCATTATTTTACTATTCTACATGTTTGTGCTGTCATTATGTTACTATTTTACATGTTTGTGCTACCATTATGTTACTATTCTACATGTTTGTGCTATAATTACTATTCTACATGTTTGTGCTGTTATTATGTTACTGATGTACGTTTGTGCTATTATGTTGCTATTCTACATGTTTGCGCTATCATTTTGTTACTATTCTGCATGTTTGTGCTATCATTATTTTACTATTCTACATGTTTGTGCTATCATTATGTTACTATTCTACATGTTTGTGCTGTCATGTTACTATTGTACATGTTTGTGCTATCATTATGTTACTATTCTACATGTTTGTGCTATCATTATGCTACTATTCTACATGTTTGTGCTATAATTACTATTCTACATGTTTGTGCTACAACTGTTACTATTCTACGTTTGTGCTGTCATTATGTTACTATTCTACATGTTTGTGCTGTCATTTTGTTACTATTCTACATGTTTGTGCTATAATTACTATTCTACATATTTGTGCTGTCATTGTTATTATTCTACATGTTTGTGCTATCATTGTTACATTCTACATGTTTGTGCTATCATTGTTACTATTCTACATGTTTGTGCTATAATTACTATTCTACATGTTTGTGCTATCATTATGTTACTATTCTACATGTTTGTGCTATCATTATTTTACTATTCTACATCTGTGCTATTATTATATTACTATTCTACATTTGTGCTATCATTATGTTACTATTCTACATGTCTGTGCTGTCATTATGTTGCTATTCTACATTTGTGCTATCATTATGTTACTGTTCTACATTTTTGCTATAATTAGTAGTCTACATTTTTGTGCTTTCATTATGTTACTATTTTACATATTTGTGCTATCATTATGTTACTATTCTACATGTTTGTGCTGTCATGTTACTATTGTACATGTTTGTGCTATCATTATGTTACTATTCTGCATGTTTGTGCTATAATTGTTATTATTCTACATGTTTGTGCTACAACTGTTAGCTATTCTACATTTGTGCTGTCATTATGTTACTATTCTACATGTTTGTGCTATAATTACTATTCTACATGTTTGTGCTGTCATTATGTTGCTATTCTACATTTGTGCTATTATTATGTTACTATTCTACATGGTTGTGCTTTCATTATGTTGCTATTCTACATGTTTGTGATGTCATTATGTTACTATTTTACATGTTTGTGCTATAATTGTTACTATTCTACATTTGCGCTCTCATTATTTTACTATTCTACATGTTTGTGCTGTCATTATATTACTATTCTACATGTTTGTGCTATCATTGTTACTATTCTACATGTTTTTGCTATAATTGTTACTATTCTATGTTTGTGCTATCATGTTACTATTCTACATGTTTGTGCTGTCATTATGTTGCTATTCTACGTGTTTGTGCTATCATTATGTTGCTATTCTACATGTTTGTGCTATAATTAATATTCTACATGTTTGTGCTATCATTATGTTGCTATTCTACATGTTTGTGCTATAATTAATATTCTACATGTGTGTGCCATCATTATGTTACTATTCTACATGTTTATGCTATCATTATGTTATATTCCACATGTTTGTGCTATAATTGTTACTGTTCTACATGTTTGTGCTGTCATTATTTTACTATTCTACATGTTTGTGCTGTCATTATGTTGCTATTCTACATTTGTGCCATCATTGTTACTATTCTACATGGTTGTGCTGTCATTATGTTGCTATTCTACATGTTTGTGCTGTCATTATGTTACTATTCTACATGTTCTGCTATAATTACTATTCTACATGTTTGTGCTGTCATTATGTTACTATTCTACATGTTTGTGCTATAATTGTTACTATTCTACGTTTGTGCTATCATTATTTTACTATTCTACATGTTTGTGCTGTCATTATGTTGCTATTCTATGTTTGTGCTATCATTATATTACTATTCTACATGTTTGTGCTATCATTATCTTACTATTCTATATGTTTGTGCTGTCATTATGTTACTATTCTACATGTTTGTGCTGTCATGTTACTATTCTATATATGTGTGCAATCATTATGTTACTATTCTACATGTTTGTGCTATCATTATTTTACTATTCTACATGTTTGTGCTATCGTTATGCTACTATTCTACATGTTTGTGCTGTCATGTTACTATTGTACATGTTTGTGCTATCATTATGTTACTATTCTACATGTTTGTGCCATAATTACTATTCTACATGTTTGTGCTGTTATTATGTTACTATTGTACATGTTTGTGCTATCATTATTTTGCTATTCTACATGTTTGTGCTATCATTATGTTACTATTCTGCATGTTTGTGCTACAACTGTTACTATTCTACGTTTGTGCTGTCATTATGTTACTATTCTACATGTTTATGCTGTCATTTTGTTACTATTCTACATGTTTGTGCTATAATTACTATTCTACATATTTGTGTTGTCATTCTGTTACTATTCTCCATGTTTGTGCTATCATTATTTTACTATTCTACGTCTGTGCTATCATTGTTACTATTCTACATGTGTGTGCAATCATTATGTTGCTATTCTACATTTGTGCTATCATTATGTTACTATTCTACATGGTTGTGCTGTCATTGCTATTCTACATGTTTGTGCTCTCATTATGTTATTTTTCTATATGTTTTATAATTACTATTCTACATGTTTGTGCTATCATTATTTTACTATTCTACATGTTTGTGCTGTCATTATGTTACTATTCTACAAGTTTGTGCTGTAATTGTTACTATTCTATGTTTGTGCTGTCATGTTGCTATTCTATATGTTTGTGCTAGCATCATGTTACTATTCTACATGTTTGTGCTATCATTATGTTACTATTCTATATGTTTTTGCTATAATTGTTACTATTCTATGTTTGTGCTATCATGTTACTATTCTACATGTTTGTGTTGTCATTATGTTACTATTCTACATGTTTGTGCTATCATTATGCTACTATTCTACATGTTTCTGCTATAATTGTTGCTGTTCTACATGTTTGTGCTATCATTATTTTACTATTCTACATGTTTGTGCTGTCATTATGTTGCTATTCTACGTTTGTGCTATCATTATGTTACTTTTCTACATGTTTGTGTTATCATTATGTTACTATTCTACATGTTTGTGCTATAATTATGTTACTATTCTACATGTTTGTGCTATAATTACTATTCTACATGTTTGTGCTGTTATTATGTTACTATTGTACATGTTTGTGCTATCATTATGTTGCTATTCTACATGTTTGCGCTATCATTTTGTTACTATTCTGCATGTTTGTGCTATCATTATGTTACTATTCTACATGTTTGTGCTATCATTATGTTACTATTCTACATGTTTGTGCTATCATTATGTTACTATTCTACATGTTTGTGCTATCATTATGCTACTATTCTACATGTTTGTGCTATAATTACTATTCTACATGTTTGTGCTGTTATTATGTTACTATTCTACATGTTTGTGCTATAATTTCTATTCTACATGTTTGTGCTGTCATTGTTACTATTCTACATGTTTGTGCTGTCATTTTGTTACTATTCTACATGTTTGTGCTATAATTACTATTCTACATATTTGTGCTGTCATTGTTACTATTCTACATGTTTGTGCTATCATTGTTACATTCTACATTTTTGTGCTGTCATTGTTACTATTCTATATGTTTGTGCTGTAATTACTATTCTACATGTTTGTGCTATCATTATGTTACTATTCTACATGTTTGTGCTATCATTATTTTACTATTCTACGTCTGTGCTATTATTATATTACTATTCTACATTTGTGCTATTATGTTACTATTCTACATGTTTGTGCTGTCATTATGTTGCTATTCTACGTTTGCGCTATCATTATGTTACTGTTCTACATTTTTGCTATAATTAGTAGTCTACATTTTTGTGCTTTCATTATGTTACTATTTTACATGTTTGTGCTATCATTATTTTACTATTCTACATGTTTGTGCTATCATTATGTTACTATTCTACATGTTTGTGCTGTCATGCTACTATTGTATATGTTTGTGCTATCATTATGTTACTATTCTGCATGTTTGTGCTATAACTGTTATTATTCTACATGTTTGTGCTACAATTGTTAACTATTCTACATTTGTGCTGTCATTATGTTACTATTCTACATGTTTGTGCTATAATTACTATTCTACATGTTTGTGCTGTGATTATGTTACTATTCTACATGTTTGTGCTATCATTATGCTACTATTCTACATGTTTGTGCTATAATTGTTACTATTCTATGTTTGTGCTATCATTATGTTACTATCCTACATGCTTGTGTCGTCATTATGTTATTACTATTCTACATGTTTGTGCTGTCATTATGTTGCTATTCTACATTTGTGCTATCATTATGTTACTATTCTACATGATTGTGCTTTCATTATGTTGCTATTCTACATGTTTGTGCTATCATTATGTTACTATTCTACATGTTTTTGCTATAATTACTATTCTACATGTTTGTGATATCATTATTTTACTATTCTACATGTTTGTACTGTCATTATGTTACTATTCTACATGTTTGTGCTGTAATTGTTACTATTCCATGTTTGTGCTGTCATGTTGCTATTCTATATGTTTGTGTTATCATTATGTTACTATTCTACATGTTTGTGCTATCATTTTTACTATTCTACATGTTTTTGCTATAATTGTTACTATTCTATGTTTGTGCTATCATGTTACTGTTCTACATGTTTGTGCTATCATTATATTACTATTCTACATGTTTGTGCTGTCATTATGTTGCTATTCTACGTGTTTGTGCTATCATTATGTTGCTATTCTACATGTTTGTGCTATAATTACTATTCTACATGTTTGTGCCATCATTATGTTACTATTCTGCATGTTTATGCTATCATTATGTTATATCCCACATGTTTGTGCTATAATTGTTACTGTTCTACATGTTTGTGCTGTCATTATTTTACTATTCTACATGTTTGTACTGTCATTATGTTGCTATTCTACATTTGTGCTATCATTATGTTACTATTCTACATGGTTGTGCTGTCATTATGTTGCTATTCTACATGTTTGTGCTATCATTATGTTACTATTCTACATGTTTTGCTATAATTACTATTCTACATGTTTGTGTTGTCATTATGTTACTATTCTACATGTTTGTGCTATAATTGTTACTATTCTACATTTGTGCTATCATTATTTTACTATTCTACATGTTTGTGCTGTCATTATGTTGCTATTTTATGTTTGTGCTATCATTATATTACTATTTTACATGTTTGTGCTATCATTATCTTACTATTCTATATCTTTGTGCTGTCATTATGTTACTATTCTACATGTTTGTGCTGTCATGTTACTATTCTACATGTGTGTGCAATCATTATGTTATCCTGTACTCTTACTTATTCTCCCAATCCTCCTCCTCTCTGCTTACATTCTTACCTTCTTTGAAAACCCACTTAACAACCAGTTCAACTATAAACAGAGACATACATCCACAATTTACATATCTTTCACCTTTTTCTCAAATGGTAATTCCTCCCCTAGCTACCATCTACCTAAATTCCATAGACTCTCTCACCTCAACTACACCCTACCCTCAAATAGAAAAATGAAACTTCTCACCCTGGTAAAGAATAACTTCTCAACTAAACCAGTTATTCATACCTTAAAAGGGCGACTTTTACATCCACCCCAACCCAGGCCCAGTATACCCTTCCCCTCTAGTATCTCCATCAAGCCTTAATAACTTTCTCATAGGGCATCTTAACATTCAAAGTATAAATAACAAAGTTCCCTACCTTCATGCCCTCCTTGACACACCCTTTGACATCCTCTGCCTCAGAGACCTGGCTAAAGCCAGTCACAAAAGATACTGAGATCCTACCCCTAGGCTATAACATAGTAAGACTTGACCGTTTAAAACGCAAAGGTGGTGGTGTAGCAATTCTGTTCAAAGATCATCTTAATATTTCCTCCCTCCCAGCCTGTCCAACCCAAGATAGCAAAGTAGAAGCTATTATTACTAAACTTCAGTTAAATGGTAAGAAGTCCCTCTACATCATATGCGTATATATAACTCCAGGTAACAACATACCTATTGCAGAAGACTTTCTCAATTGGGTTTCTACCTCTTATCCCCAAGAAACTATAATCCTAGGTGACTTTAACATAGACTGGAATACTATTAATGCTGACATTCCCTCCTCTCACATTGACCTAAATGGCTTCACCCAAGCTATTACCACTACTACAAGAGTTAACAAACCAGCAAGAAAGAAAGTATCTTAGATTGGATACTTATAAACAAAGCTGATATGACATATAACGTAGGGAACCATGCCAGATGATATTAGTGACCATTGTCTAACTTTTTATCACAAGAGAAAAAACTGATTGTCCAAACTTCCTAACATAAGAAAAATACGCTTCTACCAAACATTTCAAAACAGACCTATTTCAAGCCGAACTTAATGCATGCAACTGGGACCTTTAAAGTCACTTCCTATTGAAGAAGCTGTATTATTTTTAACTCAACCTTTCTATCTATTCTTGATAAGCATGCTCCAGAGCTGCACCATCAGAATGAAATCTAATACAGCCCCATGGCTCTCCAATGAAACTAAAAAACTAATCCTCACTAGAAATAAAGTTTGGGCCAAATGGAGACACCATAGAAACAGCTCTGATTTTCTTCACTTCCAACTTAGAAATCTGACCAAAAAGCAATAATCACAGACAAAGAAAATATTACTGTGAGCTTCAAGAAACTCATTCAAATAATTCTAAACAATTTTGGTCATCTGTAAATAAACTCCTTTCCCTGGAACAACCAAAACTCTCCCCACTCAATGCTGACCCAGACACCCCTTACCTAACAGCTAATGCCTTTAACTCTTTCTTTTCAGAAACTATTCAATCTCTTGCTAAACAACTGAACTCCAACAATTTCTATCCCCTAGTAACCTAGCAGACACTTCCTACTTCTTCTCTCTACAACCTATCTGTACCTCTTTTATCTACAAACTTATTCACAAATTAAAACCATGTACCCTCTGCTGATAAAGTCCCTCCTCTTTTTCTCCAAAAGGCAGCTAAAGTAATTGCCTACCCTATATCCATACTAATTAATAGGACAATCCAAGAAGGAACCATCCCTAACATCTGGAAAGTCTCCCATATTATCCCACTTCACAAAGGTAGTAACTCTTGAATACTCAAATTTCAGACCAATTGCTCTCCTCTCACCAATTGCAAAAATTATGGAGAAATGTATTCACCCGGCAACTTGTACAATATCTCTACACATAACATTATAGCAAATAGCCAGCATGGCTTTAGACCACACCATAGTACCACCACTGCCCTCCTCTCCTTTGTGGATACTATCAACAAGAATCGCAACAACCTTCTCACTTCTGCTCTATTTATCGATCTTTCTAAAGCTTTTGACATGGTCAATCACCCTTCTTTAATTAGCATCCTAAAATCCCTCTCATTTGATAACCTTGCTATTAAATGGTTTAGTTCATATCTGAGCAACAGGCAACAAGCTGTTCTTTGGGAAAACCACATTTCTACTTTATTGCCAATTTCTATTGGAGTCCCTCAGGGCTCTATTCTTGGTCCACTTCTCTCGCTCTTCATTAATGACCTTCACTTAGTTATCCCTCAAGCTACCTGTATTCAATACGCAGACGACTCCACCATTATTTGTTCCGCTTCTTCTTCTATAGAACTACACTCACTGACTCAAAATATCTTCAATACAGTAGAAACCTGGTTTACTAGACGATTACTCCTTCTTAATGCCAAAAAAACTAAACTTCTCCTTTTCACCCCTACCTCTCGGACCCCCCCTTTAAACTTCACTATCTCTTCAAATAATGCCACTGTCATCTCACCTGACACTACAACTAAACTATTAGGAATAACCATTGATAATAAACTCACTTTTGATCAACACATCAACAATACCATTAAAATAGTCAACAGAAAAATAGGATCCTTATACAGTATCAAATTATTTCTAACCCCATCTTCTAGAGCTAAAATTGCCCTCTCCCATCTCATAGCTACTCTCTTTTATGCCTCACCTATTTTCACCAACCTTAAGAAGGCTAACCTTAACAAACTTGCCACTTGCTATAACAGCATTGCCCGCTTTGCCCCTGGGAACCCCTATCGAACCCATCATTGTCTTAATTTGAGACATTTAGGCTGGCTAGAACTCCAAAATTATCTTTTAGTCTCACAACTCACTATTGCCCATAAAATACTGTATCAACCTGACAATACCCTATACTCACAACTTTTAATCCCTTACAATAATCCTAACTCCCTTTCCTCTTGTAAACTTTTGACCAGTTCAATAAGTTCTAACAACTATGTGACTCTTTATTCACAAACACTATTGGTAGAAGATGGAATCTGCTACCCAGTGATATAACTCTGATCTCATCGCTTCCTCTTTTCAAACAAAAACTCAAGCTATACTTTCAAAATCATTGGCTCTGTTCCTGTAGTTTACCTGACTGACATTCTTTCCTACCCCTTTTTACTATTACCTCAATTTCTGACACTCCTCTTACTATTCTGACCATTGAAGCTACTTCCTAGGCTACCTTTAGCCCATGCATGGCTACACTTGCTCTACCTTCTTCTCCCAGCTCTCTCCTCCTCTCCTTGTCACCTCCCTTCTCCTTTCTCTCCTTACTGTCTACTGCTTCATTTCTACTTCCTAAAATTCTCTACCACTCCTGACTTTCCTCTTCTCTTGTACTCCATTGTTATTTATTCTCTTCATGATACCATTAAAAATAGCCTTGAACTATAATAATGGCATCCTTCAACTGACTATGTATTTTTCTTTGTCTTCCTGAATTTACTATGTAACTAGTCCTTTTTGGACACTTTCTATTGTTTTTGAATTTTGTGTACATATATGACTTCTTTAGTATATTGTGCTTTTTATGTGTGTGGAGCTTTTCTCCCCGGGCCTCTACTGAAAATGGACATATATCCAGCTAGACTAGCCCGGTCAACAAATGTAAAATAAAATAAAATAAAATACTATTCTACATGTTTGTGCTGTCATTATTTTACTATTCTACATGTTTGCGCTATCATTATGCTACTATTCTACATGTTTGTGCTGTCATGTTACTATTGTACATGTTTGTGCTATCATTATGTTACTATTCTACATGTTTGTGCTATAATTACTATTCTACATGTTTGTGCTGTTATTATGTTACTGTTGTACATGTTTGTGCTATCATTATTTTGCTATTCTACATGTTTGTGCTATCATTATGTTACTATTCTGCATGTTTGTGCTACAACTGTTACTATTCTACATTTGTTCTGTCATTATGTTACTATTCTACATGTTTATGCTGTCATTTTGTTACTATTCTACATGTTTGTGCTATAATTACTATTCTACATATTTGTGTTGTCATTATGTTACTATTCTCCATGTTTGTGCTATCATTATTTTACTATTTTACGTCTGTGCTGTTATTATTTTACTATTCTACATGTTTGTGCTGTCATTATGTTGCTATTCTATGTTTGTGCTATCATTATATTACTATTCTACATGTGTGTGCAATCATTATGTTGCTATTCTACATGTTTGTGCTCTCATTATGTTACTATTCTATATGTTTTATAATTACTATTCTACATGTTTGTGCTATCATTATTTTACTATTCTACATGTTTGTACTGTCATTATGTTACTACTCTACATGTTTGTGCTGTAATTGTTACTATTCTATGTTTGTGCTGTCATGTTGCTATTCTATATGTTTGTGCTATCATCATGTTACTATTCTACATGTTTTTGCTGTCATTATGTTACTATTCTATATGTTTTTGCTATAATTGTTACAATTCTATGTTTGTGCTATCATGTTACTATTCTACATATTTGTGCTGTCATGTTGCTATTCTATATGTTTGTGCTATCATTATGTTACTATTCTACATGTTTGTGCTGTCATTATTTTACTATTCTACATGTTTGTGCTATAATTGTTACTATTGTACGTTTGTGCTATCATTATGTTACTATTCTACATGTTTGTGCTATAATTACTATTCTACATGTTTGTGTTGTCATTATGTTACTATTCTACATGTTTGTGCTATCATTATGCTACCATTCTACATGTTTCTGTTATAATTGTTACTGTTCTACATGTTTGTGCTGTCATTATTTTACTATTCTACATGTTTGTGCTGTCATTATGTTGCTATTCTACGTTTGTGCTATCATTATGTCACTTTTCTACATGTTTGTGCTATCATTATGTTACTATTCTACATGTTTGTGCTATCATTATGTTACTATTCTACGTTTGTGCTGTCATTATGTTACTATTCAACATGTTTGTGCTATCATTATGTTACTATTCTACATGTTTGTGCTATCATTATTTGACTATTCTACATGTTTGTGCAGTCATTATGTTACTATTCTACATGTTTGTGCTATCATGTTACTATTCTACATGTTTGTGCTATCATTATGTTACTCTTCTACATGTTTGTGCTGTCATTTTGTTACTATTCTACGTTTGCACTATCATTGTGTTATTATTCTACATGTTTGTGGTGTAATTACGTTAGTGTTCTACATGTTTGTGCTATCCTTATGTTACTATTCTACATGTTTGTGTTATCATTATGTTACTATTCTACATGCTTGTGCTGTCATGTTATTCTACATGTTTGTGCTATCATTGTTACTATTCTACATGCTTGTGATGTCATTATGTTACTGTTCTACATGTTTGTGCTATCATTATGTTACTGTTCTACATGTTTGTGCTATCATGTTTATCTGTTTAACTTTAATGCACATAAGTCTCTATTGCCTTCTTTATTGTTAATTCATATATTGCTAATCTTGTTGTATTATACATTTACTGTAACATGTATTCTTATATATATTTGTTCTGTGGAGCTTTTCTCCATGGGCCTCCGCTAAAAAAGGGCTTTGACTCAGTCAGCAAATGTCAAACAAATAAATAAATATGATTCAGATCGGTATAATTTTGCTTGATAGTTAAATAGTTGTTATTTACTGTAACATACTTAGTATCCGTATGTTATATTACAGGGTTGGGAGAGGACTTACAGGAGAGTGAAAGCAGGAGTTAGAAACATATGTGTTTATTAGTAAAGTGTGGGGTATGGGTATTGAGAAAGAAACGCTAGGGGACTGTATTGTGATGATAATAATAGTGAAAGGTATAACTAAAAAGGCAAAAAAATTACCAGTTGTATAAAATATTATAGCAAGACAGAGTGTAATGCTGTTACAGTTACAAACTGAGGAGCGTTTGAAGAAAGAAAATTTAGGGGACTGTATAGTGATAGTAGTGCAAGGTATAGGTAAAAGAGGCAACAAATTATCAATTGTTTTGTTGTTTGTCTTTTCGGCTTTTCCCGGTTAGGGGTCGCCACAGCGGAACTCCGTTCCGCTAATGATTGGCAGTCGATTTTCCTGGTGCTGAGTTGCCAGCCCAATGCCCAACCTTCAGCGAAGGCACGCCCATTCACGCATGTCTTTCGTAGGCCACTTGACTGTGGGGAGGACATGCAGACTCCACCCAGAAGGCACTTCAGCCGAGAATCGAACAAGAGAACCCTTTGCTGTGACGCAACAATGCTACCAATGTACCACCGCGGCTTTAGCAACAAATTATCAACTGTGTAAAATAGAATAGCAAGACGGAGGGTAATGCTGTTACAGTTACAAATTAAAGAGCTATTTTATTAACCTGGTGTAGAACATGAGCAGAACCATGTATCTTTTAGATAGTTTTTGAGAGAGAGACCAACAGAGTACTTTCGACATTTAGAATGTTAAAACTGTGATGCTTTTGCTAACCTGTAGAAATAAACAGTCAATTTTCCTTCTGCTACGGAAAACAATTCATTGCATGCCTTTGTTGAATATGATTCTCAAACTAGTAAGCACATTTTATAGTGTGCATATGATGTTACTTATTCCTGTTCTAGAGCTGCCTCCTTTGGTTCAGTCTTGAGAAGCCTTGTCTGGCTTCATTGACAGACTCTTACAGAAGATGTTAAAACTGAAATTTTAAAATTTCCCTTGGGTAAGTAATTTCTGTTCATCTCTTCAGCCAATGTGGTACAGAACTGTGCTGAAAGGGGAACCTAATACAAGGAGTGACTCAGATTAATCAATCCTCCTTTTTTCAAAGTAAATACAAATGTCCCATCTGCCTCATCTTTCTTTTTCAGTAAGCCATTTAAGCATCAAGATGCCAGCAAATAGGATTTTAAAAAGCAGTAGCAGGAATGCTCCAAAATGAAAGGAAAAGCCTCAAAAGTCAAAGTCAGTCCTCACAATCAGCATGACTATTGGCCTACTCAGCCCTTTCCTCTTTCCATCCTGGCAACTTCTCTATAGGTTGGTACTAGGCTATCGGCTCTAGGGCCAATACAAGCCTAGCCATAACAATTCCCTGAGTATTTCTTCCCACAATATTTACTTCCCTGGACCCCTATCTAAGTAGGGCAACTGACGTGATCCCTGGGGTGAATTTCCTATCTCCCAACCAGTCGTCAAGGTTCCTTTTGAAGAAGGCCAAAGAGGTGCTCTGGTTGACATGTATGGGCAGTCTATTCCAGAGTATGGGGAGTTTTTGGGTCAGGAACCTATCTCTCCAGCATGTTTTGCTCATTGTGATGACAAGGTTTCGATCCCTGGAGTGTGTGGCTCTGAGGGATTGGGATTTCTTTAAGTGGAGCATGTCCAACAGCTCAGGGTTTGACATGGCCTTGTATGTTAAGCAGAGATTGCCTCTGAGTAGACGATATGCCACAAAGTATAGCTGGAGTTTTTTTAGACAGTCAGCATAGGGCAGCTGCTTTAGGCCTGTGAATATTTTAGTGAGGTATTTCTGTGGCCTTTCCAGCTGTTGCAGATGTCTTGTGAGGTACATACCAAACGGGGTGTTGTACTCTATAATGGGTCTAATGAGGGATGAGTACAGTGGGACAATGACCTCCTTTTTTCTGGATGAAAAGCCCTTAGTGATGAGGTGTGCCACATAGAAGGATTTCCTGACTTTTGTGGCGATGTGGTTATCGAAGGTGAGGCCACTGTCCACCTGTGTCCCTAAGTCTGTCATCACACTTTCGGTGTTTAGTGTACTGCCACCTATGTGGTAATTCATGGGTACATGGTTTTTCCCAAAGGGGATAACTATACATTTCTTCGCATTAAGCTTGAGCCCATGGCTCTGGCACCAAGCATCTGTTTCTGTAAGGCCCTTTTGTAGAATATCCACATCATTTGGGGATTCAGTAAAGGTTCCCAGTTTGCAGTCATCTGCGAACTTTGTTAGCCAGAGTCCCTTAGTGTTGGCCTGTACTTCAGAGAAGTAGATGCCAAACAAGAGTGGTCCCAGGACTGAACCCTGAGGCACTCCATTTGTCACTTGCCTGGAGCTGGGACAAAAAGATATATTTAGAGAATAGGGGTCATAATTGGTCATTGAACCCTAATTTACTTTCCAAAATGGATGTAATAAAAGAAACAGAAGCAATACTAAAAATAGCTCTTACAAATATCACTAACTCCCAAGTACCAACTGACATAGAATGGGCTGCAACCAAAACACAAATCAGAGGATTGTTTATCAAAAAAGCAGCATACTATAAAAAAATACAATTGAAAGAGGAGCATATACTGTAAGGGAAAATAGAGCATCTTGAAAAAGAACTAATAAATAACCCTAAGAACCAAACAGAAGCAGAACTTTTAAAACTGCAAAGGGATCTATATATGTTAGAAACCAGGAACCTATCTTTCTATGAAGCCAGAATGTTAGCCACTTACGCAGAAGAAGCTCAGATAACATCTAGAGCTCTGGCCAGAATTATCTGCCAACACAAAAATGCCTCCAATATATCAGAAATAAACTACAGAGACAAAAACTACACAAAAAATGAAGACATTATTAAAACATTTGAACAAATATACTCTCAAATATATGGAGCACAAATACTACAAACCTCAAAGGAAGATAGAACTCTTTTTCTTCAAAAACTGAAATTCCCTAAACTCAGTTTAGACCAACAAAAAAAAACTAACTGAGCCGATATCCATCAGTGAAATTATTACAAAAATCAAACACTTAAAAGTGCATAAGGCTCCGGGTCCGGATGGACTCACATCAGAATTTTACAAAGCATTTTCCCCCTTGATAGCCAAACTACTATACTATACACTGAATTACATAATAAACTATAAAATAAATGATATCCACTTTAATGCCTCTAAAACTATATTTATATTAAAAGAACACACAGACCCATCTCCCTCTTAAATATAGATACTAAAATATTTACCTCTATACTTGCAAACAGAATGAAAAATCTGATAGAAAAAATCCTCTCCCCAGACAGACAGACTAGTGACAATACATTAACATTAGATGCACTAATATCCTATACTAACTGATACAATATCAACATCTACACAATGGTAGTGGATGCCCACAAGGCATTTGATAGGGTCAATCTAGAATTCTTACTCCAAACACTACCCTACTTTAATATACCCAATAACTTCATTCAGATCATCCAAACTCTCTATAGCAACCCATACACATCTCTGTATATAAATAAAACTTGGTCATATAGGATCCTAATAAAAAATGGAACAAGACAAGGATGCCCACTATCACCCTTCCTGTTTAACCTATACCTAGAACCACTCTTTCTATACATTAAACAAAATACATATCACAATCCTCCATCAATACACCACTTCAAAATATACCTCACTGCATTTGCAGATGATCTGAACATATACTGCACTACACCAAATTCAGATATAAACAAAATAATAGCTGCAATTGAACATTTCTCGACTCTGTCTAACTACAAACTAAACCTTAATGAAACTAATATTTTCCCCCTAAAAACACCCAAACTCATCTCACTAATACCATTGTTAAACACAATAAATAAAAGAAGAAACTAAATACCTGGAAATCACCTTTTTCCAGAGTAACAAAGACTTCTACCAACACAATGTAAACCTTAAATGGCAAAATATAATGCAAGACTGCAAAAGAT
>NC_056732.1:1848673150-1848685535 GCF_019279795.1 Protopterus annectens | reverse complement strand
TTCTCAGTGTCTTTGGGGAGGTTTAAGTCTCTCGGCGTAGCTCGATGGGATTTGGATTAGTTCTGAGGTGCACTCGTCATGAATCTGTCCCTCCAGCATGTCCTATTTATTTCAGTGCTGAGGTTTAAGTCTCTCGGCGTAGCTTCGATGGGATTTGATTTTCTGAGGTGCAGCATGTCCATTAATTCCGGGTTGGACATGGCTCTATCGTCAGGCAGAGATCGCCTCTGAGCAGGCGGTATGCCACTGAGTAGAGCTGGAGTTTCTTTAACCGGCAGCATCACGGCATCTGTTTGAGCCCCTTGATCCTCCTGGTGAGGTACTTTTGGGGTCTTTCCAGTTGCTGCAGGTGTCTGGTAAGGTACATCCCAAAAGGGGCATTGTACTCAATTATGGGCCTGATGAGGGATGAGTAAAGAGGCACGATGACCTCCTGATCTAGATGTGAATCCTTCATGATTAGGGGGGCTATATAAAATGTTTTCTAACCACTTTGGCCACGTGGTTGTCAAATGAGAGATTGCTATCAACTTGGGTCCCCAGGTCCCTAATTACTTCTTCTGTACTTAATGGATTACCACCTATGTGGTAATTTGTGGGCACTTTGTTTTTGCCAAAGGGGATGACTATACACTTTTTGGCATTTAGCATGAGGCCATGGCTCTGGCACCAGTTGTCTGTTTCTATGAGGCCCTTTTGGAGGATGCTTGTGTCAGCTGGAGAGTCTATTATGGCACCCAGTTTGCAGTCATCTGTGAACTTGGTCAGCCACAGTCCTTCCATGTTGGCCTGTACCTCCGAGAAATATATACTGAACAAGAGAGGTCCCAAGACTGAGCCTTGTGGGACGCCACTTGTAACTGGTTTGGAGTCTGACATGGCTCCAGCTATTTTAACCATGTGGGTTCTGTCCTTGAGCCAGTTTACAACCCATCTAGTGACATAGGGGTTTATATTTAAGCTGGTGAGCTTATCTATAATGCCCGAGTGGGGTATTGTATCGAAGGCTTTTGCAAGGTCCAGGTAGGCTGTGTGGACCACCTTCCCCTTGTCATTGGCCTTGTTGACTGTTTCAAAGAAATCGACCAGGTTTAAGAGGCAGGATCTGCCCTTAACAAAGCCAAACTGAGTAGGATCCAGTGTCTGTAGGTCCCCAATATCTTTATTTATAAGGTCCATGATGATCCTTTCCATAGCTTTGCAGACCAAGCTAGTGAGACTTATGGGGCGATAGTTTTCAGGATCCGTTGAGGACCTTTGTGGAGAGGGACCACTGTTGCTGTACGCCACTCTTTGGGTACATATCCTGTAGTAAGGCTGAGATTGAACAGTAGTTTTAGGTTTGGGTTTAGCTCTTCTTGGAGTTCATGTATGACGCAGCCCGGGACATCGTCTGGTCCCATTGATGCTGTGTTTCTTGCTTTGGAGAGGGTAGCTCTTACCTGAGCATCTGAGATGTCAGGGGGGCAGCACTCTGCTGGGATAGATATTAGCCCTTTTGGTGGGGAGTTTGCGCTGAACCTGTCAGCTAGGATGTTGGCAATGTCTGTGGGTTCAGTGTATTTTTTGTCATTTTGGACTAATTCTGAGCATATCTGGGAATTCCCACCCAGGTTCCTAACATAACTAAAGAAAGCCTTGTGATTATCCGTAGTGTCCTGTGCAATTTTTCTCTCGAAGCTGGCCTTAGACGATTTTATGAGTGCCCTTAGTTTTTTGCTAATACTGATCAGAGATGCCTTCCCTTTTTGGGATTTTGCTCTGTCATGTAGTAGCTTCCTCCTTCTATTTTATTTATTTATTTATTTATTTGCAGTTGGTTTACCAGGATAGTCCATTGGGCCAAAAGAACCCGTTTTCAATGGAGTCCTGGGGAGAAAAGCTCCAATACAGACAAAAATTAGGTACATACAAATACTACAATAATAATTATACAGGTAAAAGATAAAACATTTAACACATTTAAGCTCAAAGTTCAAGAAGCATTCAAAACAATACAATCTGATGTGGATTAAATGTCAGGGGAATAAGTTAAAGGAGTAATGTTTTATGCATTCAAAACAATACAATCTGATGTGGATTAAATGTCAGGGGAATAAGTTAAAGGAGTAATGTTATATGCATTCAAAACAATATAATCTGATGTGGATTAAATGTCAGGAGAATAAGTTAAAAGAGTAATGTTATATGCATTCAAAACAATACAATCTGATGAGGAATTAAATGTCAGGGGAATAAGTTAAAAGAGTAATGTTTTATGCATTCAAAACAATACAATCTGATGTGGATTAAATGTCAGGGGAATAAGTTAAAAGAGTAATGTTATATGCATTCAAAACAATATAATCTGATGTGGATTAAATGTCAGGAGAATAAGTTAAAAGAGTAATGTTATATGCATTCAAAACAATACAATCTGATGAGGAATTAAATGTCAGGGGAATAAGTTAAAAGAGTAATGTTATATGCATTCAAAACAATACAATCTGATGAGGAATTAAATGTCAGGAGAATAAGTTAAAAGAGTAATGTTATATGCATTCAAAACAATACAATCTGATGAGGAATTAAATGTCAGGAGAATAAGTTAAAAGAGTAATGTTATATGCATTCAAAACAATATAATCTGATGAGGAATTAAATGTCAGGGGAATAAGTTAAAAGAGTAATGTTTTATGCATTCAAAACAATATAATCTGATGAGGAATTAAATGTCAGGGGAATAAATTAAGAGTAATGTTTTATGCATTCAAAACAATACAATCTGATGTGGATTAAATGTCAGGGGAATAAGTTAAAGGAGTAATGTTATATGCATTCAAAACAATACAATCTGATGTGGATTAAATGTCAGGGGAATAAGTTAAAGGAGTAATGTTATATGCATTCAAAACAATATAATCTGATGTGGATTAAATGTCAGGAGAATAAGTTAAAAGAGTAATGTTATATGCATTCAAAACAATACAATCTGATGAGGAATTAAATGTCAGGAGAATTTTAAAAGAGTAATGTTATATGCATTCAAAGAAGTTGTTCAGAAGAAAACATTGCAGGGTAGGTATTCTGAGGGAACATAAGCTTAGTTAGGAAGAGTTATGTATCATATATGTGAAGGAGAAAGGGATAACATAGAATTATGAGGGGAGGGAGCAAGAACAATCCCATTGGGACCTTAGATATGTATGAAGAGATTTTTTGAACGTGTACTGGTTAGTGGTGGTACGAATGGATGGTGGAAGTGAGTTCCAGAGACGGGCAAGGTTAAAAGATAGTAGGTGTTTACCTGGGGGATAAGATGGTTTATGTACTTCTACTAGGTTTTGATTGTTAGACCTTAAGACTCTGTTAGGTAGGTGCATTTTGAAGGCAGAAGACAGGGAGGGACAAAGAGAGGGGCTAAGGATGAGCTTGTGAGCGAAAGTCAGCTGTATATATATGAGATGATTAGGTAATTCGAGCCAGTTTAGTTTTTGGAGAGAGGAACAGTGGTGAGTAGCGGACCTATGGCTGTTGGCGAATTTGGCAATTTTGTTATAGCAGGAGGAAAGCTGTTTTTTAGAGAAGTCTGAAGATTAGTCAATAATGGAGCCCCATAGAGAAGGGAGGGGATGAGAAAAGAGGAAGCGAGCGTGATTTTGGAGGAGCTTGTAAGGTATTGGTTCTGACGGTAGAGCATACCTAGTTTTTGATGTTTTTTTTTAATATTTAGTTGTAGATGGGAGTTGTAACTAAGCCGATTGTCAATCTGTACACCTAGTAGCTTAGTTTCAGACACTAGTTCAAGGGGTGAGTTATTTAGGCTAGTAATTGAGAACGAGTTCATGTTGAAGGAAGTGGATTTGGAGGGGGTGAATACCATAAGTTTTGTTTTGGAGGCATTGAGTGCTAAATGATTTATTTTCATCCAATGTTCAGTAATTGAAAAAGCTTCCTGAGTAAGTTTTTGGAGCAGAGTACTATACTATTGTATAGTTTGTTTATGGCTGGGGTCCAGCAGACAGGATGTCTGCCTTTGGAGGATTGGGTCTTGGTTTTATTTGGGATTGCATGATCCATGCATTCCTGAAGGTGTTCATAGAATGCGTTTATAAAGGATTTTGTGGTCTGGGCCGTATTATCCAGAGGCCCGGGGGCTTTGAAGGATTCCGCCTCGGTTTTGAGGAGTGTGAAATTTGCTTTAGAGAAGTTTTTCACTGTGGTTTTCTGGGCATGGGGTGGGGTCGGGATGTGAATATCCAGTGAGATTAGTTTATGGTCTGATCTTACCAGTGAGGGATACACTTCTGGTCTGGAGCATAGAGTCCCCATGTTGGTGATGATCAGGTCCAGTATGTTTTCCCCTCTTGTGGGAGTGGTAACAAGTTGTTCCATAGCATTTGAGTTTATAAATTCTAGGAACCTTTGGGCTAGGGTGTTGGAGCTAGAGTAATGCTCCCAGTCTATGGTTGGGTAGTTGAAGTCACCCAATATAATGGTGTTTGGAGAGACCTTCATATTTTCCAGTGTTCTCAGGAAGGCTGAGTGGTGTTCCTGGGTTTGGGAGGGTGGTCTGTAGCAGGCTATAAACTGGAAGGCAGTTTTACCCACTGTTAGTTGCACATGGATAGTCTCTGATGCTTCGTGCTGTGCCACCAACCTGGAGGTGTGGGTATCTTTGACGAATATTGATACTCCCCCTCCTTTTGTGGTTCGGTCCAAGTTTTGGGGCTGAAAAGCATGGTATGAGGTATAACCTGGTAGTGCTGGGGTGCTCTCGAGAGCCTTGAACCAGGTTTCTGTTACTGCACAGATATCAATGTTCTCCATGCTAAGGAGAGTTTCGAGTGCATGCATCTTGAGGTTTAGACTTCTGGCGTTGAGTAGCATTACTCTTAGTTTCTTATCCCTTGTGATACCTATGGAGGTGGGTTTGTCTTTTGAGCCTTGCCTAAAAAAGGCACTATGGGGGTAGCAAGAGCCTTTGCCAATATCCAAAAGCCCAGGGGTGACAGGTGCAAGCCGTCCTTAGCGAAGCATCGTGGCTTGTCGAGCATGTCATCCCAGGCTGACAGGCATTGGATCCCCATTGAATGACACCAATACTTAAGCCAATTGTTGAAATTGATAATCTTGTCTTCATACTGTGGCATCATTCTTGGTGAGGGTAAGATGCTACTCAAGGTCAGGGTCATACCGGCCTGGGCTACATGCCCAGAGAGCTCCTCTGTCTCTTTTCATGTAGTCCAGGGAGGTACGTCTCAGGTCATTCACACCAGCATGGACAATGACTGAGTCATATTTGTATTTGCCTTGGAGTGACCTGAGTGCTTGTGTTATGTAGCGGATCCTAGCACCCGATAGGCAGCTCACCGTGACCTTCTCCTTGTTCAGCCTGGTGAGCGGGACGTCAGTGTGCCTGATGATAGAGTCACCTGTTACAAGTGTATCAGGTGTGTTGTTTAGCCTTAAGGGCTGTGACTGTTCGGCACACTGGCTTTGTGAGCTATGTGTTGCACGTGTTTTGTTTTGGGGTAGCGGTTGCTTGGGTGTCTGCTTTGGAGGTCTCTGCTGCTTAGGCAGATTTTATTTAGAGCCTCAAGTATGTTTTGTGTGTTTATGTGTTTGGTTTGCTGTCGTGGTAGGTCTATGTGAGACTGGAATTGTAGTGAGTGTGGTTTCCTTCTCCTCCTGACTGGTTACGCCAGTACTGAGTTGAGAGAGCTTAGCCTCCAGTTTGGCTATATGGTTGCATCTCTCACATGTGTTGGAATTTGTTGGGAGGAAGAGAGGGTTGTCTGTGTACATTAGGCAGTTGTAACATTGCCTCAAGATTCCCATGTTCACCAGCTGGACCGGAGAGGAGATTGACAACTGACCTTTGGACATGCTAGAATAGTATTGGGAATTCCTTTATAATTGAAAAAAAGGGCCAATGGGGAACAAGTTACTCAAGGGGAGTTTGTGAGGGTGTAGTGCTTTTAATTTTTTAGTGCTGAATTATATAATTGCTTTAGTGAGCAAGTGCTAGGCTTTAGCGTAGGAATAGGGTGTTTATTATGAGAACTAGATCAGTTCCAAGGCTGAAACCCAAATAGGCGGTGCTGCTCGATGAAGCGCTATGCACAAAATCACGCAAAGCTGCGCTACAGCGGGTTTTATACAGGCGGACTTGAAAGAGCTAGAAATTGGCCCAAAACCGCCAACAGACTACCAGATTCCTGTGCTGGGAACACTCCTCCAGGGACAGATAGGCTGCTCCAAGCTCCCCATTGCCACTGGTGAACAAAGAAGCCTCCCTCTATCCAAGAAAGGAAATGGCAACACAGGAACTTTCCAAAAGTCCAGAATACAGCAAAGCCTGTATTTGGACTACTCTAGGTCAGGAAAGATGGGAAACAAGGATAACTTTTTTTTTCTCCATTCTACTAATCCTATGCTCCCTACTAACCTGCTTACTACTAATCTGAATGTCTCAGTCTTTTCAACTACCTACACAAGTCTTTATAATTTGATAGTTCTGTTTATCTTTTCCTGATTATCCTGCCACTTCTGTCTCATCCACGCACTGTAAATAGCTTTCTTATCAATAATGCACAAATAGGTTCATAGGTAGGTACTAGGTTGTTGGCCCTAGGGCCTATATAAGCCTAGCCAAAGGTACCCTGGCTTTCGCCACCCAAGAAAATTATTTTCCTATGCCACTGTCGAGCAGAGCCACAGACGTGATCCCCAGGGTGAATTTCCTATCTCCCATCCAATCATCAAGATTTTTCTTGAAGAGCGCTAATGAGGAGCTTTGTTTGATATAGATAGGTAGTTTGTTCCAGAGTATGGGAAGTCTCTGGGACAGGAATGTATCCCTCCAGCATGTTCTGTTTATTGTGGTGACAAGGTTTAGGTCCCTAGACCGTGTAGCTTGTAGGGACTGGGATTTCTTTAAGTGGAGCATGTCTAAAAGCTCTGGGTTTGACATAGCTTTGTATGTTAGGCAGAGATCACCTCTGAGTAGGTGATATGCAACGGAGTAAAGCTGCAGTTTTTTGAGACGGTCTGCATAGAGCATCTGTTTGAGGCTGGTAATCCTCTTTGTGAGGTATTTCTGTGGCCTTTCCAGTTGTTGTAGATGTCTTGTGAGGTACATACCAAAAGGGGCATTGTAGTCTATAATGGGCCTAATGAGTGACAAGTAGAGGGGAACAATGACCTCTTTTTTCCTGGATGAGAAACCTTTTGTGATGAGGTGTGCCACGTAGAAGGATTTCCTGACTACTGTGGCAATGTGATTATCAAAGGAGAGACTACTGTCCACCTGTGTCCCAAGGTCTCTTAAAACACTTTCAGTGTTAAGTAGACTACCGCCTATGTGGTAGTTCATGGGTACTGAGTTTTTACCAAAAGGGATGACAATGCACTTTTTGGCATTGAGCTTGAGGCCATGACTTTGACACCAGGCATCTGTCTCAGCGTGGCCCTTTTGTAGGATGTCCACATCTTTTCAAGTTTTGATTATGGCTCCTAGTTTGCAGTCATCTGCGAACTTCATTAGCCAAAGACCTTCTGTGTTGACTTGTACTTCAGAGAAGTAGATGCCAAACAGGAGAGGACCCAGGACTGAACCTGTGGTACTCCACTTGTCACTGGTCTGAAGTTGGATTTGGAGTCTGCTACTTTCACAGTGTGGGTTCTGTCAGTGAGCCAGTTGGCAACCCATCTTGTGACATAGGGATTTATACCTAGTTTAGTGAGTTTATCTATAATTCCAGAGTGGGGGATGGTGTCGAAAGCCTTGGCGAGATCTAGATAGGCTGTGTGAATCACCTTACCCTCATCTACGGCTTTGGTGACTGCTTCAAAGAAGTCTATCAGGTTTAGGAGACATGATGTGCCTTTTACAAACCTGAACTGGGTGGGGTCCTGAGTTTGGAGATTACCAATAAGTTCCATGATGTTACGTTCCATAGCCTTGCAGACCAGGCTCGTTAGGCTAATGGGGCGGTAGTTTCCGGGGTCTGTGGTGGCTCCCCCTTTGTGGAGTGGGACAACTGTCACTGTGCACCATTCAGTGGGCACATAGCCTGAGGTGAGGCTATGCTTGAACATGGTACTTAAGTGGGGTGCCAGTTCATTCTGTGGTTCATGTAGAACACAGCCTGGGATGTCGTCAGGTCCCATGGATGCTGTGTTCTTGGCTTTGGATAGTGTGTTTTTTACCTGTGCAGCCGTGACTACAGGAACTTTGCATTCTTCTAGTATAGAGACGGGCCCTTTAGGGGATGACAGGGGGGTAAAGTTAGCACTGAATCTATCTGCCAGGATGTTGGCAATATCAGTTGGTTCTGTATATTTAGTGCCATTGTGCTGTAACTCAGAGCAGATCTGAGTGTTGCCATTGAGATTTTTGACATAGCTATAGAATGATTTGTTGTTGCCTTTAGAGTCAGTGGCGATTTTGTTTTCATAACTAGCTTTGGAGGATTTTATGAGGGATCTCAGCTTCTTACTGAGGCTGACCATGGAGTTTCTCCCATCATAGGATTTTACTCTTTTTTGCAACAGTTTCTTTCTTCTGTTGTAGAGTTTGTTTATGGCAGGGGACCACCAGATTGGCTTCCTTTTTTGTGGAGGATAGTATCTTGGTTCTGTTAGGGATTGCACGATCCATGCACTTGTGTAAGTGCTTATAAAGTGCATTTGGTAGGATTCAGCAGTCATACCTCTATTGTCCGTCAGCGTGGGTGTTGTGAAGTTTGCCACCTCTGTCTTAAGAAGCGTGAAGTTGGCTTTGGAGAAATTTTTTACAGTGGTTTCCCTAATGGGGGGTAGGGGAGGGATGTGGATGTCTAAGGTGATTAGCTTGTGGTCGGATCTGACCAACGAGGAATTGACCTCTGGTGTGGAGCACCGTTTGCCCATGTTGGTAATAACCAGGTCTAGGATATTGCTGCCCCTGGTGGGGGTGTGAATAAGTTGATCCATGGCATTGGAATATATGAATTCCAGAAAACGTTGAGCACAAGAGTTGATACATGAGTAGATTTCCCAGTTAATGGTAGGGAAGTTGAAATCACCCATTATTAGGGTGTTAGGTTGTACCCTAATATTTTCCAGTGTATTAAGAAATTAGGAGTGGGAATCCTGGGGCATGGTGAGGGATCTGTAGCAAGCTACAATTTGGATTGCGGTCTTGCCCAGAGTTAGTTGCACTTGGATAATCTCAGATGCATTATGCTGAGCAACTAGCCTGGAGGTGTGGATATGCTTAATGAATATGGACAAGCCTCCACCTTTACTGTTTCAGTCCAGGTTAGGTGGCCAAAAGGTGTGGTATGAATTATAGCCTGGTAATGCAGGGGTAGTCTCTGGAGCCTTGAACCAGGTCTCTGTCACTGCACAGATGTCGATGTTCTCCATTTTAAGGAGTGCCTCGAGTGAGTGCCTTTTGAGGTTTAGACTTCTAGCATTGAGTAGCAATACCCTCAGATTCTTCATGCCTGTACCTGTTAGGGGGGTGAATTTGTCATTTGAACCTTGCCTAAAAAGGCACTATAGGGGTGGCTAGAGCCTTAGCCAGTATCCGGAATCCCAGGGGCGACAGGTGCAGGCCATCTCTGGCAAAGCATCGTGGTTTGTCGATCATGTCATCCCAGGCAGACAGATACTGGATCCCCTTAGAATTACACCAGAAGCTTAGCCAATTGTTGAAGTCAATCATTTTGTCCTTGTACTGCGGTATCATTATGGGTGATGGCAGAATGCTACTCAGGGCTTGGGTCATATCTGCCTGGGCTACAAGACCGGACAGCTCCTCCATGTCCCTTTTCATGTAGTCCAAGGAGGTATGTCTCAGGTCATTCACACCAACATGGACAATGACAGAGTCATATTTGTACTTGTTGTGGAGTGACCTGAGTGCATGCATTATGTGGCAGATCCTGGCACCTGACAGGGCAGCTTGACAGTAACTTTCTCCTTGTTTAGCCTGGTGAGTGGAACATCAGTGTGCCTGACTATAGAGTCATCTATGACTAGAGTGTTGGGTACGTTGTTATGCCTTATGGGCTGTGGTTGAGTGGCACACTGAGTTTGTGGGCTATGTGTCATTTGGGTTGTGTTGGGGGGTGGAGGTTGCTTGTGTTTCTGCTTTGGAGGTCCCTGTTGCTTGGGCAGGTTTTTACTGAGAGCCTCCGCAAATGTAGGTGTGTATTTTGTGTTTCTATGTGTGTTTGAGTGGTGTAGGTTTTGACGGACTATGTGCTGAGTGTGGTGTGGTGCAAGTGTTTACCTTCTACTCTTGACTGTCTAATCCAGTCTTGGGTGAAGAGAGCTTTGCTTCCAGTTTGGCTATATAAGTGCATCTCTCACAGGTTATAGTGTTGGGTGGTAGGAGGAGAGGGTTGTCTCTGTACAAGAGGCAATTACTGCATTGCCCCAAGATGCCCAGAGTCATCAGATAGGAGAGAACACTGGGAGCTGACCCAGTGGGGTATATTCATATACAACGCTGACACATCCACTGAGAATGTAATCCACCCAGGCTCCATCTGAATGCCCGATATAATCAAAAATTCAGTGGTGTGCAACCTAGATCTAACCACACTTAATAAAGGTATCAGGTATTTGGTAAGAAAAGCTGATAAAGGCTCAATAAGGGATCCCTTTCTTGAAACAATTGGTCTTCCTGGTGTTTTGCGTAAATCCTTATGTATCTTAGGTAAAATATGCAAATACTGATGTTGGGGGTCAGGTACCGTCAAATGAAAGACAACTGACTTATCCACAGTGCCCTCATTCAAAGCTAACCTTAAAAAGTTATCAGTCTCTTTTTTGAAATAAATAGTGGGATCTAGGGACATTTTCATGTAAAACATACAATCTGACAACAGTCTATTAGGTTCTGTAAGATATAGAGACCGGTCCATATCTACAGTGGCACCTCCTTTATCTGCCGATGTAATTACTAAATCCTTATTGTTCTGAAGGTTGGTCAAAGCCTATAGCTCAATAGATGTTAAATTGTGTTGCAACATTTTAAAACCAGATGCCGTGAAATGTAGATCTTTGAGAACACACTGCTGGAAGGTTGCCACATATCTATTCATGGGAGGCATAAAAGTGATTTGTGGAATCAGCAAATCCTTGAGAGGGGGTATCCCACCAAAATGTAACCTTAAATTTAGTAAACGACAAAAAGAAATAACATCATTAACCATAACATCTTTAGGAACAAAAAATCCAGGCACAAAGTTGAGACATTTGTTCAGTAGTTCATAGGTTCATACTAGGCTATCTGCCCTAGGGCATTTATAGGTTCATAGGTTCATACTAGGCTATCTGCCCTGGGGCATTTATAGGTTCATAGGTTCATACTAGGCTATCTGCCCTAGGGCATTTATAAACCTAGCCAGAGTGTGTTTGGCTTTCGCCACCCATTTTAAATTAATTTTGCTATGCCCTTTTTCGAGGTTAGTATACTGTGCATCTGTCTAAAAGTGACACAGAAGTGATACCCGGGGTAAACCTACGATCTCCCATCCACTCATCAAGATTCCTCTTGAAGAGAGTCAATGAGGGACTCTGCCTAACCTGGACTGGGATTTTAATCCAGAGTGAAGGGAGCCTCTGGGTTATGAATCTGTCCCTCCAGCTTGTCCTATTTATTTCAGTGCTGAGGTTCAAGTCTCTTGAGCGCGTAGCTTGATTGGGATTTGGATTTTCTGAGGTGCAGCATGTCCATTAATTCCGGGTTGGACATGGCTTTATACGTCCGGCACAGATCGCCTCTGAGCAGGCGGTATGCCACTGAGTAGAGCTGGAGTTTCTTTAACCGGGCAGCATATGGCATCTGTTTGAACCCTTTGATCCTCTTGGTGAGGTACTTTTGGGGTCTTTCCAGTTGCTGCAGGTGTCTGGTAAGGTACATCCCAAAAGGGGAATTGTACTCAATTATGGGCCTGATGAGGATGAGTAAAGAGGCACAATGACATCCCTGATCTAGATGTGAATCCCTTCATGATTAGGTGGGCTATATAAAATGTTTTTCTAACCACTGTGGCCACGTGGTTGTCAAATGAGAGATTGCTATCAACTTGGGTCCCCAGGTCCCTAATTACTTCTTCTGTACTTAATGGATTACCACCTATGTGGTAATTTGTGGGCACTTTGTTTTTGCCAAAGGGAATGACTATACACTTTTTGGCGTTTAGCTTGAGGCCATGGCTCTGGCACCAGTTGTCTGTTTCTATGAGGCCCTTTTAGAGGATGCTTGTGTCAGCTGGAGAGTCGATTATGGCGTCCAGTTTGCAGTTATTTGCGAACTTGGTCAGCCACAGTCCTTCCGTGTTGGCCTGTACCTCCGAGAAATATATACCAAACAAGAGCGGTCCCAGGACTGAGCCTTGTGGGA
>NC_056732.1:1848598150-1848668150 GCF_019279795.1 Protopterus annectens | reverse complement strand
TGGAGGCACCGCCTTTGTGAAGTGGGACTACAGTCGCAGTGCCACTCCTGGGTGCGTATCCAGAGGTGAGACTATGATTAAACAGCTGTCCTAGCTGTGGGTTTAATTCCTCGTTGAGTTCGTGGAGCACACAGCCTGGGACACCATCAGGTCCCATGGATGCTGTGTTTTTTGCTTTGGAGAGAGCAGTTCTCACTTAGGCGTTTGAGATGTTTGGGGGCTGCAACCATTTGGTATAGATATCTCTCCTTTTGGGGAGGGGAGAAGTTTGCACTGAACCTGTCAGCCAGTATGTTGGCAATGTCTGTAGGATCAGTAATCTTCACATCATTTTGAACTAGTTCTGAGCATATCTGGGAGTTTCCTCCCAGGTTTCTAACATAGCTAAAGAAGGCCTTATGATTGTCCTTTGAGTCTTTAGCTATTTTTCTCTCAAAATTTGCTTTGGATGATTTTATGAGAGCTCTTAGTTTTTACTTATAGTGATCAAGGGTGTCTTACCTTTTAAGGATTTTGCTCTATCTTGTAGCAGCTTCCTCCTTTTGTTGTAGAGTTTGTTTATGGCTGGGGTCCACCAGACTGGACGCTTGCCCTTGGTACAAAGAGTCTTTGTTTTGCTTGGGATTGCCTTATCCATGCAGTGCTGCAGGTGCTGGTAGAAGGCATTTGTAAGTGATTCAGTGGCTTGAGTACTGTTTTCCGCCGGCTCGGGGCCTTAAAGGAGACCACACTAGTCTTTAGAAGTGTGAAGTCGGCTTTCGAGAAGTTTTTTACTGTGGTCTTTTTTATTTCAGGTGGAGGTGGGATGTGGACCTCCAGCAAGATTAGTTTGTGATCTGATCTCACCAGTGAGGGGTATACTTCCGGTGTTGAACATTGTGCTCCCATGTTCGTGATGATGAGATCAAGTATGTTTTCTCCTCTTGTGGGGATGGTGACTAGTTGTTCCATAGCATTTGAGTTTATGAATTCCAGGAACTTTTGGGCTAGGGTGTTTGGGATTGAGTAGTGTTCCCAGTCTATATTAGGGTAATTGAAGTCACCTAGTATGATGGTGTTTGGAGATACATTTATCCCCTCCAGTGTTTTCAGGAAAGCCATGTGAGGTTCCTGTGTTTGTGAGGGTGGCCTGTAATGTGCTACAATTTGCAGAGCAGTCTTGCCTATGGTTAATTGCACCTGGATGGTCTCCGATGCATCGTGCATTGCCACCAGTCTTGAGGTGTGGGTGTCCTTGATGAATATGGATACCCCCCCTCCTTTCTTGGTATTGTCCGGATTTTGGGGCCGGAACGCATGGTATGAGGTAAAACCTGTTAGTGCTGGGGTGCTCTCAGGAGCCTTGAACCAGGTTTCTGTCACAGCACAGACATCGATGTTCTCCATACTGAGAAGGGCCTCGAGTGTGTGCATTTTGAGATTTAGACTTCTGGCATTGAGCAGCATTACCCTTAGTTTTTCCTTTTTGTGTTCTAGGGTGGTAGGTTTAGAATTTGAGCCTTGCCTAAAAAGGCACTATGGGGTGGCAAGAGCCTTTGCCAATATCCGGAATCCCAGGGGTGACAGGTGCAAGCCGTCCCTTGCGAAGCAGTGTGGCTTGTCCAGCATGTCATCCCAGGCAGACAGACATTGGATTTCCTTTGAATGACACCAGAGTTTAAGCCAATTGTTAAAGCTGATCATCTTATCTCTGTATTGTGGCATCATTCTTGGTGAAGGTAGGATACTGCTCAAGGTCAGGGTCATACCTGCCTGGGCTACATAATCAGAGAGCTCCTCTATGTCTCTTTTCATGTAGTCAAGGGAGGTATGTCTCAGGTCGTTTACACCAGCGTGGACAATGACTGAGTCGTATTTCATATCTCGTAAAATTTGCATAGTTGTTATGTACTGAATTCTGTGAGAAGTGTTCATTTTGAAAGATGGATTCTAAGCATTTACTTCCATGATATATGCACAGAAAGCATACCTCTCATCTGTCCAGATTTTCACAGAATGTCCAGATTTTTGCCTCAAATGTTTGCCTTTTCCTCATAAAATTTTGATTTTCTGAAAAATCATTGGTGTTTCATTAAGGATTAAGTCAGAAAATAATGACAGACATTTAAATGTCAAACTTCACAGTCTTCATAAAATCATGCTAATGCAAAACCTGTTATTCTATCAACTTTTTAAGTTTGTAAGAGCAATATTCAAGAATTGTCTCTATTTTTGGTCCTTTGTCCTCCTTTATTTATAGCTTTGTCCAGATTTCTTGCTCTTAGAAGTTGAGAAGTATGAGAAAGTTATGAACATGTGTCTGAGGATTGAACCCTCCCTACTGTTGTGAATCACCATCATGCTGAATGTGGTCACCACATACTACACCCCTGTGCTCCATCTGGCAATCAATGATCCAATTCTGTTCCTAAAGTTGCAGGATAGAATCCCACTGATGCACGGATGTACAAATCTATATTCAACTGTAGCAAATGTTCTCTTTTAGTTAATAACTTCTCTTAGGGCGGCCATGGTGGTGCAGTGGTTAGCATTGCCACCTCACAGCAAGAGGTTATCTGGTTCGATCCTCTGCTGGGGTGCCTTCTGTCCGGAGTCTGCATGTCCTCCCTGTGGTTGCATGGGTTTCCTCCGGGTGCTTTGGTGTCCTCCCACATCACAAAGACATGCTGTAGGTGGATTGGACACTCTAAATTAGCCCTAGGCATGAGTGCGTGCGTGTGTGTGCCTTCTGTGGAAGGTTGGGCACCAGGCCGGCAACTCAACACCATAAAACTCCACTGCCAGTCATGAAGCAGACAGGTGATCCGCTGTGGCAACCCCTAACCGGGAAAATCCGAAAGAAGAAGTTAATTGCTTCTCTTGCTGTACAAAGCCACGTATAGTAATCCAGTGTGGTATGTTGCATTGTTCTTATTATGTTTGTGGATTCATTGCACCAATTGTTTTGTGGCACACCCATCATGTCATTTTGATCCAGTGAATGGCCCTTTCCTCAGATTGGGTGACTAGAACAACCTTTTAAGTACACACATACTCTAATGGTGATTACATTAAGCATGAATTCATGTTCACTTCATGTGCTCATTTATTTAGAGTCCGGAGGGCTGTGGGGAACCTGCACATGGTGCATCAGCTTCCTGGTACTGCTGATAAATGTGAGATGTTTTATTGAAATCGATATTTAATACATAAAATTGTTTACTGGTTCCTACGGTTAGTGGTCCATGACCTTAACAGAAATAGGCAGATTGCAAGTACAGGTACATAGACCAGGCAAGAGGGGGCTGGACCTTAGTTGGGAAAATGGCAAAGGAACCAAGGTATTGGGAACAAATAGCTAGGGAAGGTTGATAGAACGGGATGAAGCCAAGAAGGCATTTAAGACATTTGGACTACCGGCTAGAGATTGCTATTACAGTATTGGCAAAGAGAAAGGGATGAGGGGAATCCTAAGAGAAAGACTTGTTCTGACAGAGGTTTTAATTAAATCTGGAAGAGAAGCTCCTGTTAAAAAAGGGATAATTAGTGGGGCATTATTAAAATATCGCACACCAAGTATAAGAATCCATCCCAGGAGTTTAAAAAAGATTGGGAAGGGGATAAGCAATGTACAAGGAACAATTCAAGAACAAATGTATGGCTCCAATGTTTGCAACCAACTCTACAAGGTTTAGCATTTTTGCTTAAAAGCATTTGCATAGATATTTTTTTGTATCCCAAGCAGGCTCCTAATAATTGCTTTCCTTAGGTAGATAGAAAATGTTGGAGGTATGATGGGGAAGAAGGAGGTAACTGGGAACATATATTTTCAAGTGTAATGAATTGGCAGATTAAAAAAAGATCTGTGTAGAGTACCTTGGCAGAAATACTGAGTGAGCAAATGGGTTTAACTTCTTTTGAGCTAGGACTCAGGATCTGAATTGTGTAGGCATTTTATGGCTTGTAAAGTTCAATTTTGTTGTCTGGCAAAAAAAGGAATTACTGAAAAATAGAAATCAAGTCTAAACTAACAGATTCAGCTTGCAGATGATAAAGGATTGTTAGTGCATATGCTTATTCGTAGTACTGAATATTGTAACAGGGATAAAATAACTGGAAGGGGGGTCTTTAGAAAAGTGAAAGGGCAAATTGCATAGAAATAAATGTAAATTGTGGGAACAATACATTTTTTATTTATTTATTGACATTTGTTAACCGGGTTAGTGCAGCTGGGCCAGGAGCCCTTTTTCAGTGGAGACCCGAGGAGAAAAGTTCCAGTTACCGACAGTTTAAGTATACATAATAGTTTATTTTACAACTAAAAACAATTATTATTAGCAGTAAAATTTAAAGCAATTCACAGTGAATAAGTTAAGAGGCATAACAGGGATAAGATCAGTAACACTAAAAGTACAAATAAGTACTGTACTTAAATATTTTTTTTTTACCCGTAGCTGATGTATAACTGATGTGGTAAGGTGTATAGCAAGTGCATGAATGGGGTGGAAGGGATATCTAGAGGTGTAATGTGATGTTAGAGTAGAATATGTGGGTGATAATATGCTGAGAGGATTGTATGAGATTGTGGTAGAAAGGAATAGTATTGGAGTGGTAAAAAAGTATGCTGAGAAGTTGTATGGAAATGTGTAATACAGAACAGTATTGGAGTTAGGTAGGGTCATGCCAAGTACAAGTTTTGGTTCTAATAAAGTGTAATCTGAGTTCTTTCTTAAATTGTATAGGGTGTATAATGGACCATAATTGGGATGGGGGGTTATTCCATGCCTGGGATACGGTGGATTTATATAGCAGTGTACCAATAGTTTTTTTGGTTGGTAGATTTGGAGGAGTTGTTGGTTAGAAGTACGAACTGTGCAAATTGGTGTGTAGATGGATACCAAGGAGGAAAGGACAGGGCAGGAGGATGGTTTATAAAGTATAGAGTGAATAATTTGTAACCGAGATAGAAGTAGTTGTTGAGGGAGTTCTAGCCATTGTCGTGGGCTGAGTGCGAGACAGTGGTGTGAGTTATGTGGGGAGTTTGTGATGAATCTTGCTATTTTGTTGTAAGTTTGTTGGAGTTTGGCCAGAGTAGTGGACTGAATATTGGTTAGTAGTGGGGTGGCGTATAGAGGTGAGGGGAGAAGAAGAGCCTCAGCCAGGGACAGTCTAGCATCAGAGGTCAGGAATCTACGGTCTCGGTAGAGCATACCCAGCGTTTGGTGAGTTTTTTTAATACTTTGAAGGATGTGTAGGTTAAATTTAAGTTTGTCATCAATGATAGCTCCTAGAAGTTTTGTGTGGGAGTCAGGTTGTATGGTGGTGTTATTGGAGGATGAGATGGGAAAGGTAGATTTTAGGTGAGAGAGAGTCCGTGGGAGGAATAACAGGAGTTTGGCTTTTTTGGGTTTAGGACGAGTAGATTATCAGCTAGCCATTTTGCAACAGATAAAAAAGTGTCCTGGGTGAGAGTGTGAAGGTCAGAGATGTTGCTGGAAGTGCAGATGAGAGTTGAACCGTCAGCGTATTGGATTAGAGAAGATTGTTTGCAGGAGGTATGAAGCTCATTTGTAAAGATATTGAACAAGAGGGGTCCCAAGATGGAGCCTTGAGGCAACCCAGTTGTCACTGGGAGGTAGGGTGAGCAGGAGGATAGCCATTGAACAGATTGCTGTCTATGAGACAGATAACTAGAGAAGAAGGCTGGGGTGGAGGGAGATAGATTGAGGTTGGAAAGTTTAGTCAGAAGTAAAGGGTGAGAGACAGTGTCGAAGGCTTTTGAGAGGTTGAGGAAAAGGCTGGATACTAGGAGGTTTTTATCACTGGCCTCAGCTGTTATATGTGTAAATGACAGGAGGGCTGTAGAGGTACTGTGGTTAGGGCAGAAACTATGTTGGGTGGGAGTGAGGATGTTGTGTTGAAGGAGATAGTTTAGGAGTTGTGAGTGTATAAATTTTTCCATAAGTTAGGAGAGAGGATGGCAATTGGACGAAAGTTTGATGGGTTTGTTGAATTCCCCCCTTTATGCAAGGGGATAGTGAAGAAGGATTTCCAAATGTCTGGTACTGTTGCTTTCTGGTGAGATCTATTAATTAAGAGGGATACTGGATAGGCTATGAATTCTGGAGCTAATTTGAAGAAAGTGGATGGGAGATTGAGGAGGGAGAGCTAGGTTTAAGTTTCAGAAGTGATTTAATATATGATGTTGGGACTGGTTTGAAGGTTTAAGCTTCAGGAGTGATTTAATATATGAAGTTGAAACTGGTTTGAAGGTTTAAGCTTCAGGAGTGATTTAATATATGAACCTGAAACTGGTTTCAAGGAGAAAAGGTTACTGTTTTGAGGCTTGGGAGGGATACAGGTGGAGTTTGTGTTGCAGTTTGAGGGTGTAAGTTTCTGGACAGTGTCAATGAAGTGTCTGTTGAGAACGGTAGCAGTTTCTAGAGGACTGTTGTTTGGGTAAGGGGAGGGATTTGAAGGGGACCCCGGGATTGAGAATTTTCTTTAAGGTGGACCAGAATTTCTGTGGATTGGTTTTGTAGTTATTTTGGGGAGAGTTATACTATGATTTTTGTCCTTACAGACATGTCTTTTGACAAAGTTCTGACATTCTTTGTACTTGTGAAACAGGGAAGGTTGTTTAGTATTAGTCCAAGCTTTCTAAGTATAGGCACGTTTATGCAATGAAAAATTTAGTTTCTTTAGAAAGCCAGGGAGCAAAGTTAGATTTGATTTGAATATGCCTGGTAGGAGCTAGGGAGTTGAGGATATCTAGGAATATACTATTAAATTTGTGAACAGCATCATTTAGATGAATTTGTTTGAGGATGGACCAGTCAATGGTATAGAGGATAGAGTTGAATTGAGTAGTATTAAAGTTATTTAGTTAATGACAGTCTCTATAAGAGTGAGTTTTTTCTGCCTGGGAAGAGTGTCGTAGGATGGTAGTAGGAAGATGGTCACTCAAAGAGTTTGCTAAGGTAGTTGGCCTGTGGTAAAGGTTGGGTGAGTTAGTGAGAATCCAAATGATAGTCAAAGTGGAAGAGGTGATATTGTGTAGGCAGATGGGAATGTTATCAGTCAGTTGGTGGAATCCATGGAATTTGATACTGAGCGGTGGGGAGTTAATAGAAATTTTGGTCCAGTCAATGTTAACATCACCTAAGATGACAGTTTCATGGGGTATGTAGTGAGAGCACCATGCAGAAGAATGTTCTGAAGAGGAGTGAGGTTTAAGGGAAGGCAGGAATTGAACAATTTATGTAGTATTGGACTAAACATAGTTATAAAAAGAAGATATGTGATGTATAATGTATGTAACTGAAAACATGTTGATATGGTTTGTTTTCTTTTATGTTAATGTATGCTTGCCTATGTCTTAAGTGATAATTTAATAAAGGTGTGAAAAAATGGAATTGTCAGGTGATTAGGAGATTCCGTAGATTACCAGGTTTCCCACAGTAAAGAAAGTGGGAGTGGGGTCAACTGGTGGGCAAAGGACAGCAGGTCTTGAGGGGTCACACAATAAATGCAGCAAGGATGTTAAGAAGAGAATGTACAGTAGGTCACCCAAGCAATAATGGCCCACAGGGTGTATGTTATTGTGGAAATAACATGGTGTCTGGCCTCTACACCCCTGGAAGGGTGTTACTTCCACAATAACACACACCCTGGAGGGCATTATTGTGCTTTAGAGAATGACATGTCTGTAAAATCACCGTGTTTTACTATTTATTTTTTATTACTATTTTCTTTAATATGTTTTGATGTAAAATAGTTCCTCCTCCTAATATTTCAAACTTGCTGTATTGTATGTTAATGGTGTTGGAGGAAGCATTTTACATCCAAAATACAACGCTTTAAAAATAATTGGGTATTTACTTAATTTTTGGTCCCTTCCTCCTAAAACATTCTGTTCATTGGCAGTCATTGAAGAATGAAGTTGCTAAATAATTACATACATTTGAGTTTCAGACTTTTATTTCCTTCAGTAAATTCATGCTGACACAAATCCTTTACTTAAGGAACTTTGTAATTTTATAAGAGCAATAATTACAGATGTGTTTCTATTTTAGAATCTTTGTTCCCCCTTTATTTTAGGCTTTTTTCAGATTTCTTCAGCTGAAAGTTCTAGAGGTATGCAAACCGCTTTACTGCTGCTGCTGTCAGTAGTCAGAACACTCACTCCCCGACTCCATCTCACACGGATAACTCTGCTTCAGAAAATGCACGCTAATGGAAATCGCGTTATTATAGCAACTTTCTAAGTTTGTAAGAGCGGTATTTAACATTCTTTTGTATTTTTGGTCCTTTGTTACCTCCTTATTTGTGACTCTGTCCAGATTTCTTGTGCTAAGAGGTTGAGAGATACGGAAACATCTTAACCGATGCTGCTGCCAGTTGAAAGTTCGATCGCTCTCATTCTTCACTCTCTCTCACTCTCTCTTACACTCATGCAAACGTACAAATGCACACAGTCTCTTCTGCTTTAGTGCACACATTCACTCACACACACACACAGCAACGTAAACACACATACATGCACACGCATTTTTTCCTCTTTCATTTTTTTTTTGCACTTGCTAAACGGCAAAAGTGCTGATTAGTGAGTGTAAAACAATAGCTCAATCACTCTCTCTAACTCTCACACATGCATACACTCTCACACACAGACATAAACACACACACGCTTTTTTATTTTAATTTTTTTCTTCTTTTTTTATTTTACACTCACTAAACAGCAGAAACGCCACTTAGTAAGCATAAAATAAAGCCGGCCATTAGTTTTGTTTTTTTTTCAGTTTGAGCTGTACAGCAGCTTAATATCTTTTCATGAAGTGGTGGACTCATTTTTCAGTGGGCATTACCTGTAAATTAACCTCTTGCTGTCGAATGTTCATTCTCCAATTGGGGTGCGATCTACAGGTCGCCCATTGTCTAAAAATATTGTTGTACAGCAAACCAGTTCAGGCAGTCAAGAGGAAGGAACAACAGACACCAAATATTACTTATTTCTCATAATAAAGGCAGCAGTGGGATCATGAAAAGAGAGGCAAGCAATTGCCATGCATTTATTTTATTCACACAGCAAAGGTAATATGGATACTTAGGAGGAAGAAGTATAGTACATATATATAAGGTAGGGAGAAGTGTAGTACATATGCATAAGGTAGGGAGAAGTGTAGTACGTATGTATAAGGTAGGGAGAAGTGTAGTACATATGCATAAGGTAGGGAGAAGTGTAGTACATATGTATAAGGTAGGGAGAAGTGTAGTACATACGTATAAGGTAGGGTGAAGTGTAGTACACACGTATAAGGTAAGGAGAAGTGTAGTACGTATGTATAAGGTAGGAAAAAGTGTAGTACATATGTATAAGGTTGGGAGAAGTGTAGAAGTGTATAAAAAGGAAAAAAACTAAGGGTAATGCTGCTCAATGCCAGAAGTCTAAATCTCAAAATGCACGCACTCGAAGTCCTTCTCAGTATGGAGAACATCGATGTCTGTGCTGTGACAGAAACCTGGTTCAAGGCTCCTGAGAGCACCCCAGCACTATCAGGTTTTACCTCATATCATGTGTTCCGGCCCCAAAATCCGGACAATACTAAGAAAGGAGGGGGGTATCCATATTCATCAAGGACACCCACACCTCAAGACTGGTGGCAACGCATGATGCATCGGAGACCATCCAGGTGCAATTAACCATAGGCAAGACTGCTCTGCAAATTGTAGCATGTTACAGGCCACCCTCACAAACTCAGGAACCTCACATGGCCTTCCTGAAAACACTAGAGGGGATAAATGTATCACCAAACACCATCATACTAGGTGACTTCAATTACCCTAATATAGACTGGGAACACTACTCAAGCCCAAACACCCTAGCCCAAAAGTTCCTGGAGTTCATAAACTCAAATGCCATGAAACAACTAGTCACCATCCCCACAAGAGGAGATAACATACTTGATCTCATCATCACGAACATGGGAGCACAATGTTCAACACCGAAGTATACCCTCACTGGTGAGATCAGATCACAAACTAATCTCGCTGGAGGTCCTCATTCCACCCCCACCTGAAATAAAAAGACCACAGTAAAGAACTTCAAAGCCGACTTCACACTTCTAAAGACTAGTGTGGTCTCCTTTAAGGCCCCCGAGCCGGTGGAAAACAGTACTCAAGCCGCTGAATCACTTACAAATGCCTTCTACCAGCACCTGCAGGACTGCATGGATAAGGCAATCCCAAGCAAAACAAAGACTCTCTGTACCAAAGGTAAGCGCCCAGTCTGGTGGACCCCAGCCATAAACAAACTGTACAACAAAAGGAGGAAGGTACTACAAGATAGAGCAAAATCCTTAAAAGGTAAGACACCCTTGATCACTATAAGTAAAAACTAAGAGCTCTCATAAAATCATCCAAAGCAAATTTCGAGAGAAAATAGCTAAAGACTCAAAAGACAATCATAAGGCCTTCTTTAGCTATGTTAGAAACCTGGGAGGAAACTCCCAGATATGCTCAGAACTAGTTCAAAATGATGTGAAGATTACTGATCCTACAGACATTGCCAACATACTGGCTGACAGGTTCAGTGCAAACTTCTCCTCCCCCACAAGGAGAGATATCTATACCAAACGATTGCAGCCCCCAAACATCTCCAATGCCCAAGTGAGAACTGCTCTCTCCAAAGCAAAAACACAGCATCCATGGGACCTGATGGTGTCCTCGGACGATCTACTCTGATCGCATTGGCACTTTTCCATGCCGATCCTGTCAAACATGTAAATATATTTGGGTTACAAGTTCCATTGAGTACCCTTCTCTGAATTATCAGATTTATTTTGATTTTTATGCCAATTGTAAATGTTTAAAAGTAATTTATTATGAAAAGTGCCAAGTCTCAGTAAATTTTGTCAGAAAAGCCAACTGGATGTTGAAAGAGAGAGTTTTAGAACATATAGCTGACATTCAGAATAAGAAATCCACAAATGCTTTAGCTACACATGTTAGTGAGTTACTGTTTTAGAGTTTATTGAATGAACCAGTAGAAGGGGTGACATTCAAAATACTATGGAATGTACTGAGCTCAGATGGATTATTTTACTTAAAGCTGATTTGCCTCCTGGTTTGAATGACAATTTATCTAGCAAACCAGTCTTGCGAGCAGGTGGCTTCAGGCATTGATTTTATTGGTTATCTTTTAATGAATGCAGTTTCTATGGATGGAGTTCAATGAATGAGTTCAGGTTACCTCATCTGAAGTAGGAGACATGTGACTTGTTTTGTTTTTCTTGATTGGTTAGTTTGTATTTTAAGTATTGAAGCACTTTCATTATTGTTTTATGGTCTGAAGAAGTGGCTATCAGCTTTGAAAGTGCTTAGCTCCTTTTACTGGCTTTTAATATCTTTATATTATACGTTTTGCACGTTCCAGCCATGGTGATTGAGTTTGTTTTAAGCTCTTCACATTGTGTTTTTGTTATCTCTCAACCTCTGCTCACTAGGACTACCTGTTCTTGCTGGGTTACATACAGACGTGATATAATCAGAGCCAAGCAGAGCAAAGTTTTAAAACTTTTAAGCCATGAATAAAACAAGTGTAAAATAACATGTTTTCTCAAGTTAGCAAAAGCATTTAGGAAGAAAGCGGGCATAGAAATCTGGTCCAAAATGAACAAAAAACAGGCAGCAAGAGAAAGTGCAAACAGAAAAAAATGGAAATTGCAGACTTGTAGTAGAAAGTACCGAAAACTGCTGGAACCACCACATATTAATCAAGAGTTAATTTACAAATGGCTTGGATGAGCTGAATTTGAACCAGAAGGTGAAAGTTTAGTAATAGAAGCTCAAGACTGAATTTATCTATAAAATGTTTCTCAAAATCTGTGGCAGAGGTAGGAGATGCAGAAAAATGTAGGTCCTGCAGCACAATTGAGGGTTCATAGACTGAGGTGCACAGCAATGAGGCAAGGTTCATACACTGAATACTGAATAAGCCTTACAAGATTAAGTGGGATCACCCAATGCCAAGAATTGAGGAAGTTGAGGCAAATGGATATTGTATTAGTCTGTAGCTGTAATGCTATTTCAAATGTGTAAAAGGAAAGGCAAATATGTTCAAAAGAATTTGCATGTTAGCAAATTAATTGATATTTTGGAATCTGAACCTTATCAGAAGCATTGAGACAAGAGTTAAGTCAGACTGTTGTCAAGCAGTATTGAAAAATAAAAGAAATGTTGAAGTTAAAACACAGAGTCAGGTTTTAATATTTGGTTTAAGATAATTTTAAAACTCTGGGGCTAAAAGTTGCAGGAAAGAAAGTTGTGCACATTGTTAACACACATGGACCACCAAGTAAATCTACTAGGTCAAAAGCTGCTGCCATGTGAATGCCAAAAAAGAAGTACAACATATTAACACTTAAAAAAGCTAACTTGCTTATTTTGGGTCATTTGGCTTGCTTTAAGCTAGGTGGCATGAAACAAATGTACATTATGAAAACAGAGGAGTTGTGCTCATGGGTACCGCCCAGAACTGTCATAGTTTCAGAGCCATCTCAAATACTTTACAGAGCCATAGCAATGAAAATAAATATTTAAGACATTTGCCAGTTGATCTTCATACAAATAAATCCTGATGCTACATCAATAACCGATGACCAAGGAAAGGTAACAGTATCTGTCAGCAATGGAAACAAGCAAGAATTTTAAGTGAATGAAAAGCTTCGGCCTTCTTAAGAAGCAGTTAGAGCCAACGGAATGGATAAATGTCATGGTTACTGCTTTTTTCTGCCTCTTGTCTAATGTCCATCAGTTCCCTCTCTACAATGGGTATCAAACCTATTTCTTGCTCAGTCAGCATGGACCATTCTCTGGCTGATGTAAAACCCAGTGGGAGGAAGCTGTTATGCAAGCAGGTGTGATTTATTTTGTCCTCCTCTGCCCCTGTCATTCTAAACTGATCATAGGGGAAAGGCATGCCCTTTTAGAAGATAAAGGGTGTGGATGCACTACCAGATCAGGGTCAACCATTTTTGTTTTAGACCTCCAGCTGTCCCCAGGCTGGAGAACTATCTAAATACAATGGATGGTGCAGTGATGCAGCAATAACGTTGTCACCTCACAGCAAGAGATTCTCTGGTTTGATTCTCAGCTGGACTGCCTTCTTTGTGGAGTCTGCGTGTCCTCCCTGCATTCATGTGGGTTTCCTCTGGGTTCTCCAGTTTCCTCCCAAGTCACAAAGACATAGGTCTGGACCACTTCTACCCATGCCTCCACTGAAAATTGGCTTCGTTCCAAGTCGGACTTTCCCAGTAAACAAATGTTAAATACATAAAATAAATAGTTATGTCCCTTCTAGCCACATTATTAGTGATGCAGAGCATAGGGACATTTCTGATAGTCCCTGACTCTTACACTGGCAGCTATGTACCTTTGTTTCTATGAAGGCCTGAAGTGCATCAAACAATGTTTACGACTAGTAAAAAAAAAACAAACCACCATGATTCTCCAAGTTTCAGGTTCACATAGAATAAACAAGCAAACAATTCCAAGTACACAAGTGAATCCAAAAATGACTGCGCCAGTTCTTCAAATCTCTTTATTCACAAAGGTATGAGCTCTTTTGCAGGTTATATTGCTTCATCAGATACAAACAAGAATAAAAAAGACTGCATTAAATACTCTAATAAACAAATCAAATGATGCATTTCACTTAACTCTAAAAGGGACACAGTCCTAACAATAGATAGCATTATGTACACTAACTAAAACATATAAAATTAATAAAAACAATATAATATGAGTATAAACTCCTTTTAAAACAGTAGCCCCACAAATACTCTATACTAAATACTGTTACTTCATCTGCGTTGGTGCCTACTGTTTAGTTTAGGTTTAATGGGCACCCTGTCATTCAATCCATGCCCATAGTCGCTTCTGAGCCTGATTATCCATTTGGCTTACAGTTGTTCAGTAATATTTCTAATATCACCATATCTGGCACTTTCAAACACTCTTCCAATAGCTATAAATAAAAATGTGTGTGTCAAATCTGTCTCTAAGACATGTTTAGAAAGGGCACTATTTCTGCTGCCCTTACTAATATAGGTTCATAGGTTCATACTAGGCTATCTGGCCTAGGGCATTTATAAGCCTAGCCAGAGTGTGTTTGGCTTTTGCCACCCATTTTAAATTAATTTTGCTATGCCCTTTTTCGAGGTTAGTATACTGTGCCTCTGTCTAACAGTGACACAGAAGTGATACCCAGGGAAAACCCTACTATCTCCCATCCACTCATCAAGATTCCTCTTGAAGAGAGTCAATGAGGGACTCTGCCTAACCTGGACTGGGATTTTATTCCAGAGTGAAGGGAGCCTCTGGGTTATGAATCTGTCCCTCCAGCATGTCCTATTTATTTCAGTGCTGAGGTTCAAGTCTCTCGAGCACATAGCTCGATGGGATTTGGAGTTTCTGAGGTGCAGCATGTCCATTAATTCCGGGTTGGACATGGCTTTATACGTCAGGCACAGATCGCCTCTGAGCAGGCGGTATGCCACTGAGTAGAGCTGGAGTTTCTTTAACCGGGCAGCATATGGCATCTGTTTGAGCCCTTTGATCCTCTTGGTGAGGTACTTTTGGTGTCTTTCCAGTTGCTGCAGGTGTCTGGTAAGGTACATCCCAAAAGGGGCATTGTACTCAATTATGGGCCTGATGAGGGATGAGTAAAGAGGCACGATGACCTCCCCTGATCTAGATGTGAATCCCTTCTTGATTAGGTGGGCTATATAAATTGTTCTTTTAACCACTTTGGCCACGTGGTTGTCAAATGAGAGATTGCTATCAACTTGGGTCCCCAGGTCCCTAATGACTTCTTCTGTACTTAATGGATTACCACCTATGTGGTAATTTGTGGGCACTTTGTTTTTGCCAAAGGGGATGACTATACACTTTTTGGCGTTTAGCTTGAGGCCATGGCACTGGCACCAGTTGTCTGTTTCTATGAGGCCCTTTTGGAGGATGCTTGTGTCGGCTGGAGAGTCGATTATGGCACCCAGTTTGCAGTCATCTGCGAACTTGGTCAGCCACAGTCCTTCCGTGTTGGCCTGTACCTCCAAGAAATATATACCGAACAAGAGAGGTCCCAGGACTGAGCCTTGTGGGATGCCACTTGTAACTGGTTTGCAGTCAGCAATTCTAACCATGTGGGTTCTGTCCTTGAGCCAGTTTGCAACCCATCTAGTGACATAGGGGTTTATATTTAAGCTGGTGAGCTTATCTATAATGCCCGAGTGGGCTATTGTATCGAAGGCTTTTGCAAGGTTCAGGTAGGCTGTGTGGACCACCTTCCCCTCGTCAATGGCCTTGGTGATTGTTTCAAAGAAATCAACCAGGTTTAAGAGGCAGGATCTGCCCTTAACAAAGCCGAACTGGGTAGGTCCCCAATATCTTTATTTATGAGGTCCATGATGATCCTTTCCATAGCTTTGCAGACCAAGCTAGTCAAGCTTATGGGGCGATAGTTTCCAGGATCCGTTGAGGCACCACCTTTGTGGAGAGGGACCACTGTTGCTGTACGCCACTCTTTGGGTACATATCCTGTAGTAAGGCTGAGACTGAACAGTAGTTTTATGTTTGGGTTTAGTTCTTCTTGGAATTCATGTAGGACGCAGCCCGGGACACCATCTGGTCCCATTGATGCTGTGTTTTTTGCTTTGGAGAGGGTGGCTCTTACCTGAGCATCTGAGATGTCAGGGGGGCAGCACTCTGCTGGGATAGATATTTGCTCTTTTGGTGGGGAAGGGGGGGAGAAGTTTGCTCTGAACCTGTCAGCTAGGATGTTGGCAATGTCTGTGGGTTCGGTGTATTTTTTGTCATTTTGGACTAATTCTGAGCATATCTGGGAATTCCAACCCAGGTTACTAACATAACTAAAGAAAGCTTTGTGATTATCCTTAGTGTCCTGTGCAATTTTTCTCTCGAAGCTGACCTTAGACGATTTTATGAGTGCCCGTAGTTTTTTGCTAATACTCATCAGAGATGCCTTCCCTTTTTGGGATTTTGCTCTATCATGTAGTAGCTTCCTCCTTCTATTGTATAGTTTGTTTATGGCTGGGGTCCACCAGACAGGATGCTTAACTTTGGAGGATTGGGTCTTGGTTTTATTTGGGATTGCATGATCCATGCATTCCTGAAGGTGTTCATAGAATGCGTTTATAAAGGATTCTGCATTCTGGGATGTATTTTCCACAGGCCCAGGGGCTTTGAAGGATTCCACCTCAGTTTTGAGGAGTGTGAAAATTGCTTTAGAGAAGTTTTTCACTGTGGTTTTCTGGGCAGGGGCTGGGGTCAGGATGTGAATATCTAGTGAGATTAGTTTATGGTCTGATCTTACCAGTGAGGGATACACTTCTGGTCTGGAGCATAGAGTCCCCATGTTGGTGATGATCAAGTCCAGTATGTTTTCCCCTCTTGTGCGAGTGGCAACAAGTTGTTCCATACCATTTGAGTTTATAAATTCTAGGAACCTTTGGGCTAGGGTGATGGAGCTAGAGTAATGCTCCCAGTCTATGTTAGGGTAGTTGAAGTCACCCAATATAATGGTGTTTGGAGAGACCTTCATATTTTCCAGTGTTCTCAGGAAGGCCAAGTTGGGTTCCTGGGTTTGGGATGGGGGTCTGTAGCAGGCTATAAACTGGAAGGCAGTTTTACCCACTGTTAGTTGCACATGGATAGTCTCTGATGCTTCGTGCTGTGCCACCAACCTGGAGGTGTGGGTATCTTTGTTGAATATCGATACTCCCCCTCTTTTTGTGGTTCGGTCCATGTTTTGGGGCTGAAAAGCATGGTATGAGGTATAACCTGGTAGTGCTGGGGTGCTCTCGGGAGCCTTGAACCAGGTTTCTGTTACTGCACAGATATCGATGTTCTCCATGCTAAGGAGAGTTTCAAGTGCGTGCATCTTGAGGTTTAAACTTCTGGCGTTGAGTAGCATTACTCTTAGCTTCTTATCCCTTGTGATACCTATGGAGGTGGGTTTGTCTTTTGAGCCTTGCCTAAAAAAGGCACTATGGGGGTGGCAAGAGCCTTTGCCAATATCCGAAAGCTCAGGGGTGACAGGTGCAAGCCGTCCCTAGCGAAGCATCGTGGCTTGTCGAGCATGTCATCCCAGGCAGACAGGCATTGGATCCCCTTTGAATGACACCAATACTTAAGCCAATTGTTGAAATTGATCATCTTGTCTTCATATTGTGGCATCATTCTTGGTGAGGGTAAGATGCTACTCAAGGTCAGGGTTATACCGGCCTGGGCTACATGCACAGAGAGCTCCTCTATGTCTCTTTTCATGTAGTCCAGGGAGGTACATCTCAAGTCATTCACACCAGCATGGACAATGACTGAGTCATATTTGTACTTGCCTTGGAGTGACCTGAGTGCTTGTGTTATGTGGCGGATCCTAGCGACCGACAGGCAGCTCACCGTGACCTTCTCCTTGTTCAGCCTGGTGAGCGGGACGTCAGTGTGCCTGATGATAGTCACCTATTACAAGTGTATCAGGTGTGTTGTTTAGCCTTAAGGGCTGTGACTGTTAGGCACACTGGCTTTGTGAGCTATGTGTTGCACGTGTTTTGTTTTGGGGTAGCGGTTGCTTGGGTGTCTGCTTTGGAGGTCTCTGCTGCTTAGGCAGATTTTTATTTAGAGCCTCTGAGTATGTTTTTGTGTGTTTATGTGTTTGGTTTGCTGTCGTGGTAGGTCTGTGTGAGACTGGAATTGTAGTGAGTGTGGTTTCCTTCTCCTCCTGCCTGGTTACACCAGTACTGAGTTGAGAGAGCTTAGCCTCCAGTTTGGCTATATGGTTGCATCTCTCACATGTGTTGGAATTTGTTGGGAGGAGGAGAGGGTTGTCTGTGTACATGAGGCAGTTGTAACATTGCCTCAAGATTCCCAGGTTTACCAGCTGGACCGGAGAGGAGATTGACAACTGACCTTTGGACATGCTAGAATAGTATTGGGAATTCCTTTATAATTGAAAAAAGGGCCAATGGGGAACAAAGTACTCAAGGGGAGTTTGTGAGGGTGTAGTCCTTTTAATTTTTTACAATATGGTAAACATGTTATTTTATGCAATCCCACAAGGCTCTGTCTGTTTTCCCAACATAACATTTAGCACACACTGTGCAAGAAGCTAAATAAATGATGTGTTCTGAACTACAGGTTGCATATATATGAAATGTATATTCCTTCTTTTGATCAGGATGTAAAAACATGTTGGTAGTATTTATATACTTGTAAGCAGCACATTTGCCACAAGGAAATGTTTCCTTATGTAATCTCTCAGTTATATGAGTTTTAGGGTAGCAAAGAATGTTCTTAAGGGATGTTACCTTTTTATATATAAACCTTGGTTTGGTATCTAAAATTCCCACAAGACTTTCATCAGTCATTAGAATGTTCCAGTGTTTCTCAATAACTAATATCTAACATTATCACTTGCATAAAACATGGGTATTCTCAGCTTCATATCCTTACCGAATCCTGTGGCACTACTGCCTCATTTGACTTAGTTATTTGGTTGGAAAAATAGGGTTTGGCGCTAGTACCTCTCACTTTCCTTACAGCTTCAATATTTTCAGCAATTTCTTTGTTCTGATAGCCTCTGTCTGTGAATGCTTTTCTCAAATTATTAGTGTGGTGTTGGTAATCACTTTCAATTGCACTTAACCTGGACATCCTAAACCCTTGACATTGGATTACATTCTTGAAAAAGTGCAGTGGGTGCATACTTCCTCTGTGAAGAAGATGGCTACAATAGCATGGTTTTCTGAACACATTTGTATAAATACCATCACCATTCTTTCCTATGTTCACATCTAGAAAATGTATACTTGTACTAGATGTTTCAGAAGAAAACTGCAAATATGTTGCACTACTATTAATATAGTCCATAAAGTCATGGAACTATTCAGTGGACCCACTCCACAAAATAAATAAATCATCCACAAATCTACGATAAAATGAAATAAACTCCTTATATGCACCATTGATCACAAATTCCTGTTCCCAGGTCAGTATGACAGCATTGGCGTAGCTATTGGCACAAGATGTGCCCATAGCTACGCCATGCTTCTGCCACTAAAATGTATTGTCAAATAAAAGCACATTATTCACTAATACAGTGTCTAATAGCAATAAAATTACTTCAAATTTAGTTTCAAAATCAGAAAAGGCATTCAAAAACTTTTTAACACATATTGTACCCATGTCATTGGGAATTGTAGTAGAAAGAGAGGATACATCCATTGTAACTAGAAAAATGTGCTTTGTGAGCTGCAAGTCTAATCATATAAATCTTCTAAAAACTGCTTAGTATCTCTTAACACGAGGAATAGTGTTAAGAATAGATTTCAGCTGTTTTTCAAGAAAAATAGATATTGGTTCAGTGCACCAGTCATGACCTGAGACTATGGGTCTAAAAGGGGGGTAAACAGGGTCTTTATGCAGCTTAGGAAGGCCATTGATGACATGAATATGGGGATGTGTAACAAAAAAATATTCATGCAAATATTTATCTATGATACCAGATTTAAACAGCCTGTTTAACACATCATAGACACTCTGAATCATGTTGTTTACACATCTCTTATTAACTTTCTCATAAAATGTTTGGTCAGCCAACATATTTAATATATATGATGTGTATCTAACACTGCTGAAAATTACAACTGGACCCCCTTTATCAGCAGGTCTCACAATGATGTTAACATTATTTTCAAGTTCTTTCACTGCTAAATATTCAGTTTTTGACAAATTATACTTGTTCTTATTCTTCTACCCAACATCAGTTTTATAAAACTCTTCTATACATAATTTCTCAAATGCATTTAATATTGTATTGAGCAGAGACACATAAGTGCTTGGTATCTTAAAACACATCACTTTTAAGTTTACCATCATTTTCTTTAAATAACAGTTTCAACATTAAGTTGCATGTGAATGTCTTTAAGTCTAGAATTGCCTCAGTAAGATCTGTGTTCTGTGTTGGAATAAATGATAAACCTCTGTTCAACAATGAAAGTTCGGAGTCAGTTAAAACATGTGAAGACAAGTTCCAAATTAAATATTCTTGCTCAAGCCTCATGCTTTTTTCAACATGGGTGTTCCTGTTGCTTCGCTTTCTGGTTTCCTCTTTCAGCGGTTCCTGCTTCTGGAACATTGTTTGTTTCTTCTTTTGTAGAGTCCTTGATAAGAAGGGGAAAATTTAACTGCGCCCCTTCAGCATTATTCTGAATGAGGGGAGTGATGTAATGTTCCTTATTCTGTCATTATTGGTTGATTCAAGCTGTCTATCACCATCAGATCGATCATGGATTGGGTGTAACTGGAGTTGCTGTTGATTGACAGAAGTATTCACAGTGAACTCCTCAGTGTTACATGGCCATTTAAATGCATTTCCAGCTTGAAAGTCAGACCTATCCCTCAGCAGTTTCTTTTGTTTTATTTTGCACAATTTACGCTCATAAACTGTCAGGGAATCAAGCAGTTCATTCATATATTTGTTCACTAATTCGGTAGGAAATTGCTGAAGCAGTTCATCATTTCTGCTGCTTAACATTCACAGATACGCTTTCAGCCTCTTGCTTGCAAAATTTCACCAGCAGTTTCATATGTTTCACACTAGACTCAAGATTTAACTGCTGGCATTGACTGAGAAGTGGTGCATTAGTAGTACCTTGTGCAGGCATTTTAAGCAAACAGAGACTTCTAGGGACTATCCGTTCATCGATGCAAACATCTAAATGAAAATTTTAAAACCATCTTCTTCATAGAGGAAGTATGCACCCGCCACACATTTTTAAGAATGTAATCCACAGTCAAGCATTCAGGATGTCCAGGATAAGTGCACTTGAAAGTGACTACCATCATCACACTAATAATTTGAGAGAAGCATTCACAGAGAGAGGCTATCAGAACAAAGAAACTGCTGAAAATATTGAAGTTGTAAGGAAGGTGAGAGATATTAGTGCCAAACCCTATTTTTCCAACCAAATAACTAAGTCAGATGCCATCCCTTAAGAACCGTCTTTGCTGCCCTAAAACTCATAGAATGGAGAGAGTAGATAAGAGAACATGTTTATTATATGTGAGCCTGAAACTTGGAGAATCATGGTGGTTTGTGTTTTTTACTATTATTGGACTTTCTACTTTGTCTCTGTGATTTTTACTAGGAATATGGCAGCTAAAGCTGATTATATTATTGAGCTGGACTATGCACCACATAATTTTCACCAACATGGAAGTGACTTTTCTACAAAGTTTACTGGTCTTCTAAATGGAGACACAAATCCATTGCTTAGTAACATGAGGTATGGAATGATTCTGTACAAACTATTGATATAATTACTTTAAAAAGCAAGCTGCATGTAATTGAGAACCATTTGTTTAAACTGAAGAGACTGTGTTTCCTAAATTTTCATCTGGATGTTTGCATTAATGAAGGGATAGCTGGTTTAAACAAAGGTATTTTGAACTTATTAGACTTTGTTTTGTCAGATGCCCATATTTCATTGTTGGAGAAGGGTTTAAAGTTTATTCCAAGTAGTTCAGATGACATAGTGACAGCACTGACTGACTTAAAGTTGTTTGTAAGAACTCTGAATCTGAAATTGCTGTATAAAAATGATGCTCAAACTGATGTTTTGAATTGTAAAAAATGAAGCACATTTGTACCAATTAGTAGTCCAGTTTTAACACCATTTCATAATGTCTGTGTAAATGAAATTAGGCAGCTGTATGCTAAAGATGTTAAAAAGAAGTATAATTTATGAGTATGAAGCTATGAAAACCTTGGAGAGTGATACTAACATCATTATTAAACACGCTGATAAGGGCGGGGCCACTGTAATCCTTTGATACATCATTATTAAACAAGCTGATAAGGGTAGGGCCACTGTAATCCTAACATCATTATTAAACACACTGATAAGGGTGGGGCCACTGTAATCCTGTGATACTAACATCATTATTAAACACACTGAGAAGGGCGGGGCCACTGTAATCCTTTGATACATCATTATTAAGGGTAGGGCCACTGTAATCCTGTGATACTAACATCATTATTAAACACACTGAGAAGGGCAGGACCACTGTAATCATGTGATAATAACATCATTATTAAACAAGCTGATAAGGGTAGGGCCACTGTAATCATGAATCGAACTAAACACATGGGTTCACTACAACTGTTGTTGAATGATGAGCACACTTTTTAGAAAATCACTTTTTCTGGAGTTAGAAAATGTATCCGTGATGTGAACATGGCTATATACGACCTGCAGCTTAGTGGTGATATAAATATTGAATTGTTTAATTACTGTACTGTGCCTTGTCCCAGAATTATTCAGATGTATGGCATACCTAAAATTCATAAGTCGCTCACCAACCCACCACTAAGACCCATTGTCTCTGGAAGGGGCTGGGTGAGTGAACCATTGTCTGTATACCTGCAGAAAAGGCTAAGTCAGTTTTTGCATACGTGCCCTAGTGTGGTTAAAGATACTTCTGACTTCTTGAGGAAACTTAATGAGTGACATGTTAAAAGAAATCCAGAAGGAGACTCTGGTTGTTTACTTGTGACAATGGATATAACTACCCTGTTCACGGTAATTCTGATTGATTATGTGCTTGAAGCCATACAAAAATTTTTAAATAATGAAGTGTCTATGCCAGCGAATGAGACAGAGAATATTTGCTTACTTCTGGAACTAATGTTAACAAAAATGTCTTTCTCTTTGATGATGAACCTTATTTGCAACAGGCAGGAGTGGCCATGGGGACATCTGTGGCCAACACATATACAAATATTGCATTGTATCAGTGGGAAAAAAGTTTTTATATATAGTGGCAGGCATGTTTGGAACAGTAAGGATGAATCTTATCAAACATTTGTGAATGATTTTTTTTTGTATGGAAAGGCAGTTTTGATCAGCTGCATGAATATATTTCTTCTTTAAATGGCAAAACAAATTTTCTTAAATTTAAAGTGGAACATTCTGACAAAGAGATAGTGTTCTTGGATATATGTCTGGAGAAAAAAATTAGAAAGAATAGAAACCAGTCACAACAAGAAGTTCATGCTTGGCGTTATGTGCATAAGCAAAGTATGCATGCACCTCGTGTTTTCAGGAATAATGAAGGTTCAGTTGGGTAGGGTCAGTAATTTAAATACTGATGACCAGAAATTTAATCCGCAGCTAGAAGAGATGGTTGATGAATTTATAAATAGTGGTTATAATCAAACAGAATCTTTTTAGAATTTGTGACGGGGTTAAAAAGGACATTGAAACCTCTCTGAACCCCATACTTTCTAAGGGGGCTGAAGAAGTGGTACAAAAGGGAGTTTAGTGTAGTAAACTTAGGTATGTAACTACTTTTAATATAAGGACAGGTGATCTTAAAAGATTTATACAAAAATAATTGGGTTATTTTGTTGGCTCTACCTGAGCTGCAGACAATTCTGAAAGAAAAGCCTTATTTTTCTTGTAGGAACACTAGAAACTTAAAAAGAAAGCTATGTTATAAAGAATTTGAAGTATATGCCAAGCAACAAACAGTTACGAAGCAAGGCGGTTTTAAGTGTATGAATTGTAGTTGTTGTAATGATATTTTAACAGGTAATAATAATGTGTTCACACATCCGGTGACCAACAGCCAATATACTTTTCCCCTCACAGCCGGTTGTAATACCAGCTATGTGGTTTACCTTGTCACTTGTGTAAAATGTTTTACATTTTATGTGGGGAAAACCACCAGAAGGCTGAGGGAGCGAATTACTGAGTATAAGTCTGATATAAGAAGGAGAAATGACTAGAATGCTCCAAGTAGACAAATCGTGAACAAGAGTGAGGACCATTGTTTTAAGTTTAGAGTAAGAGACACAAAAACTGGGGGGGGGGGCTGATTTAAACAATTATCTTGAAAATAGAGTATAAATGGATTATTAGATTATGTGCAGAGTTTGAACTTGGTCTTAACAGTACTGTAAGTATTATACCTGTTTTAGTAAGAATACACCAACAAAATATTTAATGTATTTTTTAAAAAAATATATTTATGCAGTGCCATGTGATATGCTAGCTGTGGTCATGTGATACTTGTTTGCTCTTATTTAAATGGTAATTATTCTGTATAATGGTATTAGCATTGAGAAAGGTTTGTTACACAAAAGCTTTGCTTTAATAAAATTTTTGTTTGACGTTGGAGCAGTTTATTTCTGAGTCTATCATTATTTTTCCAGTTACCACAGTATCAACCTTATTACCAATCAACAGGCAGCTCCAGTTACTACCCAAATCCATGATCAATCTGATGGTGATAGCTTGAATCGACCAATAATGACAGAATAACCAATTATGGCATCACTCCTCTCATTCAGAATGATGCTGAAGGGGCAAAGTTACAGAGGGAAGTGGGTGCCAGAAGGAAGACACTGTAACAGCACAGGTTCATAGAACTCAAGATAACACAGAAACTGACTTGTATGCCTTCTCATTTTTTTACAACAGCAGTTAAATTTTCTGCTTCTTATCAAGGACTCTACAAAAGTAGAGACAAAACAGTGTTCCAGAAGCAGGAACCACTTTGACAGAAAAACCGAAAGTGAAGCAACAGTAACACCTACGTTGAAGAAAGCATGGGGCTTGAACAAGAATCTTTAATTTGGAACGTGTCCTCACATGTTTTAACTGACTGAAATTTCCTTGTTGAACAGAGGTTTATCATTTAGTCCAATACAGAACACAGACCTTACTCTAGACTGAAAGACATTCACATGCAACTTAATGTTGAAGCTGTTATTTAAAGAAAATGATGGTAAACTTAAAAGTGAGATGTGTTTTAAGAAACCAAGCACTTGTATGCCTTTGCTCAATCCACTATTAAATGCATTTGAGAAATTATGTATACAAGAGTTTTATAAAATTGATGTTGGGTAGAAGAATAAGAACAAGTATAATTTGTCAAAAGCTGAATATTTAGCACTGAAAGAACTTGAAAGTAATGTTAACATCATTGTGAGACCTGCTGATAAAGGGGGTCCAGTTGTAATTTTTGACAGTGTTATATACATCATATATGTTAAATATGTTGGCTGACCAAACATTTTATCAGAAAGTTAATAAGAGATGTCTAGACAACATGATTCAGTGTCTATGATGTATTAAACAGGCTGTTTAAACCTGGTATGATAGATAAAAGTTTGCATGAATATTTTTTTTGTTACACATCCCCTTATTCCTGTCATCAGTGGCCTTCCTAAGCTGCATAAAGACCCTGTTTACCCCCTTTTAGACCCATAGTCGCAGGTCATGACTGATGCACCAAACCAATATCTATCTTTCTTGAAAAACAGCTGAGATGTATTCTTAACTGTATTCCACATTTGTTAAGTGATGCTAATCAGTTTTTAGAAGATTTATATGATTATACTTGCAGCTCAGAAGCACAGTTTTGCTAGTTACAATGGATGTATTTTCTCTCTTTACTGTAATTTCCAGTGACATGAGTATAATATGTGTTAAAAGGTTTTTGAATGCCTTTTCTGATTTTGATGAAACTAAAATTGAATTAATTTTAGTGCTATTAGAGATGGTATTAGTGAATAATATGTTTTTATTTGACAATAAATGTTACTGGCAGAGGCATGGTGTAGCTATGGGCATATCTTGTGCCAATAGCTATGCTAGTGCTGTCATGGTGACCTGGGAACCGGAATTAAGTTCATAGGTTTGTACTGTTCCAATGGCCCTGGAGCCTTTAAAAGCCAAGCCCATAGGATTACCCTGGCGTTGTGCCATTCAACCTTAATTTCTAGTGCCTCTGTCAAGTAGAGCCACTGGAGGGCTGCCTGGAGTGAATTTTCTATTTCCCATTCACTCATCAAGATTTCTCTTAAAGATGGCCAGTGAGGTGCTCTGACTTGTATGGAAAGTCTGTTCCATAGCATGGGCAGTCTCTGGGTTATGAACCTGTCCCTCCATCATGTTCTGTTGATTGTGGTAATGAGGTTGAGGTCTCTGGAGCGTGTGGTGTGGAGGGATTGGGATTTCTTTAGATGTAGCATTTCTAACAGAACTGGGACAGACATGGCTTTGTAACTCAAACAGACATCGCCCCTAAGTAGGCAATATGAGACCGAGAATAGTTGGAGTTTTTTTAGTCTGTCCATATAGGACAAGTGATTAAGGCCTAAGATCCTCTTTGTGAGGTACTTTTGTGGCCTCTCCAGTTGTTGCAGGTGTCTAGTGAGGTACATGCCAAATGAGGCATTGTACTCGATGATTGGCCTAATGAGGGAAGAGTAGAGGGAGACAATGACCTCTTTCTACCTGGATGCAAAACCCTTAGTAATGAGATGTGCCACATAGAAGGACTTTCTGATCGCAGTGGCAATGTGGTGGTCAAAAGAGAGGTTGCTGTCAACCTGTGTTCCCAGATCTCTTATAATGCCTTCTGTGTTCAGTGGACTACCATCGATGTGGTAATGCATGGGAACTGGGTTTTTCCCAAAGGGGATGATGACACAATTTTTGGCATTGAGCTTAAGGCCATGGTTCTGACACCAGTCGTTGGTCTCAGTGAGGCCTTTCTGTAGGATGTCAACATCACTTGGGGAGTTAATAATGGCTCCCAACTTGCAATCATCTGCAAACTTTGTCAGCCAGAGTCCCTTCGTGTTGGCCTGGACTTCAGAGAAGTAGATACCAAACAGGAGAGGAAGCAGGACCGATCCCTGTGGGACTCCACTCACGACTGGTCGGCAGTCTGGCTTAGAGTCAGCTACTTTCACACTGTGGGTTCTATCTGTGAGACAGTTTGCAACACACCTAGTGATATAGGAGTTGATGCTTAGCTTAGTGAGTTTTTCTATGATTCCTGAGTGGGGGAATGGTATCAAAGGCCTTGGCCAGATCAAGGTAGGCTGTATAAACCACCTTGCCTTCATCCACAGCTCTGGTGACTGACTCAAAGAAGGTGACTAAGTTGAGCAGGCATGATCTACCCTTCAGAAAACCCAAACTGTGTAGGATCCAGAGTTTGGAGATTCCCTATATCCTTGTTTATTAGGTCCATGATGATGCATTTCATAGCTTTGCATATCAGACTTGTCAGGCTAATGAGGCAATAAGTAGTTCCTAGGGTCTGTAGTTGCTCCTCTTTTGTGGAGAGGGATGACTATAGCAGTGCACCATTCGGTAGGGACAAAGCCTGAGGTGAGGGAGGGAGGGTGGCCTAATGGTTAAGGTGTTTGCCTTACAAACATAAGGTACAAGGTTTGAGTCTCACAAGGGATAATTGGCTAGGCTTAAAATGACTCACAAGGGCAGTTAGCCTAGTACTAATCTATGAACCTATGAGGGAAATATGGGATAAAGAAAGACAGTTCCAACACTAGGAGGAGTAACAAGGCTAATAACCTCAGCACTGAAATAAATAGGACATGCTGGAGGGACAGATTCATAACCCAGAGGCTCCCTTCACTCTGGAATAAAATCCCAGTCCAGGTTAGGCAGAGTCCCTCATTGACTCTTCAAGAGGAATCTTGATGAGTGGATGGGAGATCGTAGGTTTACCCCGGCTATCACTTCTGTGTCACTGTTAGACAGAGGCACAGTATACTAACCTTGAAAGAGGGCATAGCAAAATAAATTTAAAATGGGTGGTGAAAGCCAAACACATTCTGGCTAGGCTTATAAATGCCCTAGGGCAGATAGCCTAGTATGAACCTATGAACCTATAACCTCAGGCTGTGATTGAACAGGGCACACAGATGAGATGCCATTTCTCTCTGTAGCTGTTGTAGAACTCAGCCAGGGATATTGTCAGGTCCCATAGAAGCTGTATTCTTGGCCGTGGACAGTGCTGATTTAACCTGTGCAGCAGTAATACTGGGTTCCTGGCAATCTACTGGTATTGCGATTGGTCCTTTGGGGGAAAGATGGGTAAAGTTGGCACTAAATCTGTCGGCCAGTATATTGGCAATATCTGTTGGCTTGGTATAGGAGGTATCATTGTGCAGTAGCTCAGAGCAAATGTGGGTATTGCCGTGGAGATTCTTTATATAACTATAGAAGGCCTTGTGGTTGTCTTTACTATCTGCTGCAATTCTGGTTTTATAGCTAGCTTCAGAGGATTTGATGAGGGATATCAGCTTATTGTTGAGGCTGAAAAGGGAGTTTTTCTAGTCTTGGGACTTTACCTTTTTCCGCATCAGTTTTATCCTTCTGTTCTAGAGTTTGTTTATGGCAGGAGACCACTAGATTGGCTTCCTTTTTTTGGAGGAGAGCATCATGGTGCTATTGGGTATGGCAAGATCCATGCATTTGTGTGTGTGTTTGTACAGTGCAGTGGTGTATGATTCAGCAGTCATGCAATTATTCTCCACTTGCATGGGTGCCATTAAGTTAGCCCCCTCTGTTTTTAGGAGCCCAAAGTTAGCTTTAGAGAAGATTTTCATGATGGTTACCTTTGTGGAGGGGGGGGGGGTGGCAGGGATGGCAGTTTTCAAGGTAATTAGTTTGTGGTCAAATCTAACCAGGGAGGAGTTGCCTATTGGTGTAGAGCAACAGTCGCCCATGTTATTAATGACCAGGTCAAGGATGTTGCTACCTCTAGTGGGGGTAAGAATGAGCTGGTCCAAGGAATTGGAATTAATGAATTTCAGGAAACGTTGGGCAGGTATATTGGTACATGAGTAGTTTTCCCAGTTAATGGAGGTGTAGTTGAAGTCGCCCAGTATGAGAGTGTTGGGTTGGACCCTAATATTCTCCAGTGTGCTTAGGAACATGGAGTTTGAGTCTTGGGACATGGTTAGGGACCTATAACAGGCTATGACCTGAGTACCTGTCTTACCCAATGTTAGCTGCATCTGAAGTATCTCTGATGCGTTATGTTGGGCTACCAGTCTGGAGGTGTGCACATCTTTTATGAATATGAAAACACTACCGCCTTTGGAGCTTCGGTCCAAGTTCTGGGGCCGAAAGGTGTGGAATAGGTTATAGCCTGGTAGTGCAAGGGTACTTTCTGCTGCCTTGAACCAGGTCTCTGTTATAGCACAAATGTCAATGTTTTCCATTTTAAGGAGTGCTTCAAGTGAGTGCATTTTGAGATTTAGATTTCTAGCATGGAGTAGCATGACCCTCAGATTGCATTTGTTTGTAGCTGTTACGATGGTACTTTGGTCTTTGGAACACCACCTAAAAAAGGCTCTATATGGGTGGCAAGAGCCTTGGCCAGTATCCAGAAGCCCAGTGGTGACAGATGCAGGCCATCTCTGGCAAGGCATCAAGGTCTGTCAGTCATGTCATCCCAGGCAGATAGATACTGGATCTCCTTAGAATGACACCAGAAACTTACCCAATTGTTGAAATCAATCATGTTTTGCTTGTACTGTGGTATCTTTCTGGGTGATGGTAGGATTTGTGATCAATGGTGCATATAAGGAGTTTATTTAATTTTTATTGCAGATTTGTTGATAATTTATTTTGTGGCATGGGTTAGTACAAGTGTACATTTGCTAGATGTGAACATAGGAAAGAATGGTGATGGTATTTATACAAATGTGTTCAGAAAACCATGCTATTGTAACCATCTTCTTCATAGAGGAAGTATGCACCCACCACACATTTTCAAGAATGTAATCCGCAATCAAGGGTTTAGGATGTCCAGGTTAAGTGCACTTGAAAGTGATTACCAACACCACACTAATAATTTGAGAAAAGCATTCACAGAGAGAGGCTATCAGAGCAAAGAAATTGCTGAAAATATTGAAGCTGTAAGGAAAGTGACAGATACTAGTGCCAAACCCTATTTTTCCAACAAAATAACTAAGTCAAATGAGGCAGTAGTGCCACAGGATTCGGTAAGGATATGAAGTTGAGAATACCTATGTTTTATGCAAGTGATAATGTTAGATATCAGAGAGTTATTGAAGAGCATGCTAATGACTGATGAAAGTCTTATGGGAATTTTAGATGCCAAACCAAGATTTATATATAAAAAGATGACATCTCTTAAGAATTGCCTTTGCTACACTAAAACTCATAGAACTGAGAAAGTAGATAAAAGGGGTCTGTATTACATCACCAAACACTTAAAAAAGCGAACGGTGATTAACCGAACGCTTAAAAAAGCGAATGGTGATTAGTCGACCCTATGTAAGCTAAAGCTTACAATGTCAAACTGTTAGAACAGCGATTTTTTTTCCAAGGGAAAAAAATTTCTGTTCCAACAAAAAAAAAAAAACAACAGAAAACACTTTAGACATTACATTAAGTGGGGGATTCACCCCCCACACCCCCCAATGTGGGGGGCTGTGGCACAGACACACCCCGACTTAAATATACCAACTCCGGGATCGCACTACAGTGCAAAAATGGCAAAGTAACGAAGCGGCTAAGCGAATTCTTTCACAGCTGCTTTGATATTTTGCCTTTTCAGTCTTTTAAGTTCGACCAAGATGCATTTGAAAGAATGCGTCTTCGGTCTTCTAATAGGAACCCGATAAAAAAAATATTTCCCTGTGGTAAATGTGCTACTTGCAAGTATATAAATACTACCAACATGTTTTTACATCCTGATCAAAAGAAAAAAAATGCATTTAATATATATGCAACCTGTAGTTTAAAACATAATTTATTTAGCTTCTTGCACAGTGTATGCTAACTTTTATGTTGGGAAAACAGAGCCCTATGGGATTGCATAAAAGAACATGTTTATCATATTAGTAAGGGCAGCCAAAATAGTGCCCTTTCTAAACATGTCTTGGAGACAGGTTTGACACACACATTTTTATTTATAGCTATTGTTAGAGTGAGAGTGCCAGATGTGATTATATTAGAAATATTACTTAACTGGAAGCCAAATGGATAATCAGGTCAGAAACGACTATGGGCATGGGTTGAATGACAGGGTGCCCATTAAACCTAATCTAAAGAATAGGCACCTACAGAGATGAAGTAGCGGTATTTAGTATAGAGTATTTGTGTAGCTAATGTTTTAAAAGGAGTTTATACTCATATTAGATGTATTGTTTTTATTCATTTTATATGTTTTTAGTGAATGTGCATTAATGCTATATATTGTTAGGACTGTGTCACTTTTAGAGTTAAGTGAAATGCATGATATGATTTGTTTATTAGAGTACTTAATACAGTCTTTTTTATTTTTTGTTTTTATCTGATGAAGCAGTATAACCTGCAAAAGCACTCATACCTTTATGAATAAAGAGATTTGAAGAACTGGAGCAGTCTAATGTTCACTACTGCCATGCTTTCATTGCAGAGGCTGTCATTGCTGGAGCTTGGAAGAACCAAGGACTTGTCAACATTCAGTGCTTCAAGCCTCACACTAGGTGACAGCACTGGAGAGATCAGACAGTTTCTCTCCCCCAGGTGATGACCACTCACTACTACTCTCCCCTGATAGTCCCACCATTGGCCAAACCAATAATAAAACTCAGGTTGTCTGAGTAACAGACAGGACTTTATCCCTCTGTAGTACAGAACTGGATGTGATTACTGTTATAAACAAAAAGATTTATGCTTATGTTTATTTGAATGCAGTATTGTTCATTGTTTACTGATGAAACAGTGCTGCCAGCAGTGCCAAATGCCTAATACTTTTCAATACAAGATGCAGATTAGAGTTTCTGTCAGATATGTGCATGAAAAGTGCACTCATTGTTAAGAGATGAGTTGAATGACATGATGCGCAGTTTGAGTCTTTACTGAGCTGTGCAATGCTGCTGTTTCAAAGCCAAATAAGTGAGTATTTATTTGTGATCAAACAGCAAAGTTAAGTTACTTTTATCCAAAAATGGCCTCTGTACACATCAGCTGCAACCACTTTGTTGATAGTGCACATCTCAAATGTCTGATGGTGATACAGTAATTGTGTAACAAAACTGCACAGTAGTTCTACGCAGCTAGGCAAATAATGAATGTTTAAATTGATTGCATCAGCAGGACAAGTCATTTTCATTCACAAACAGCCCCTATACCCAACAATTATAACCAATTTGTTGACTGCATATACCTGTTGTCAATTTCCACCACAGATTTATGCAACAAGACATATATTAGTTTGAACCTGTGATGGTAGGAGATTCAACTTTGAGGAGAATAGCTCACTGAAAAAAATCAGGAAACTAGGCCAAATTTGTACATAGAAGGCAAACATCTATTTTTGTGGACCATTTTTTATTTTCAGTAGTAAGATAACATAGTGGCATTGCACAATGTTTAGGAAACTACCTGTCTTGTAAAGCACCAACTGGAACATACAACACTGGCCAGTTGATGTTAGTAGTATTAAAGGTATAAGCCATGAACGTTTAACTCTAAGCCCTCATGGTTATATTTACTGTGATGCTGCACAGGTTGAACAGCTGTGCACCCTTCCAAAAATTCTTACTGTCACCCACTGCTTATGCAACTACTTATATGAGTGACACAGAGACTAATTTAGAATGTGTATTACATGTACAGCATGCCATTCCCAGACACAGATGGTGCCAGTCATCATTTGACACCATGGACTCTACAGCATGCCATTCTCAGACACAGATGGTGCTAACCATAATTTTACACCATGGTCTCTACAGCATACCATTCCCAGATCGTGCTAACCATCATTTGACACCATGGTCTGCAGAGCATGCCGTTCTCAGACACAGATGGTGCTAACCATCATTTGACATGATGGTCTGTACACAATCTCACATGATGGTCTGTACAGCATGCCATTCCCAGACACAGATGGTGCTAACCATAATCTGACATGGTTGTCTGTACAGCATGCCATTCCCAGACACAGAGTGGGATTACCATCATTTGACACCATGGTCTATTGATCATGCCATACCCAGACACAGATGGTGCTAACCATAATCTGACATGATGGTCTGTACAGCATGCCATTCCCAGACACAGATGGTGCTAACCATCATGTGACATGATGGTCTGCACAGCATGCCATTCCCAAACACAGATGGTGCTAACCATCATTTGACATGATGGTCTGTACAGCATGCCATTCCCAGACACAGATGGTGCTTGCCATCATTTGACATGATGGTCTTTACAACATGCCATTCCCAGACACAGATGGTACTAATCATCTTTTGACCCAATAGTCTGTACAGCATGCCATTCCCAGACACAGATGGTGCTAACCATCATTTGACACCATGGTCTTTACAGCATGCCATTCCCAGATACAGGTGGGGCTAACCATCATTTGATACCATGGTCTGTACAGCATGCCATTCCCAGACACAGATGGTGCTAACCATCATTTGACACCATGGTCTTTACAGCATGCCATTCCCAGATACAGGTGGGGCTAACCATCATTTGATACCATGGTCTGTACAGCATGCCATTCCCAGACACAGATGGTGCTAACCATCATTTGACACCATGGTCTATTGAGCATGCCATTCCCAGACACAATGGTGCTAACCATAATCTGACATGATGGTCTGTACAGCATGCCATTCTCAGACACAGATGGTGCTAACCATCATTTGGCATGATGGTCTGTACAGCATGCCATTCCCAGACACAGATGGTGCTAACCATCATTTGACATGATGGTCTGTACAGCATGCCATTCCCAGACACAGATGGTGCTTGCCATCATTTGACATGATGGTCTTTACAACATGCCATTCCCAGACACAGATGGTACTAATCATCTTTTGACCCAATAGTCTGTACAGCATGCCATTCCCAGACACAGATGGTGCTAACCATCATTTGACACCATGGTCTTTACAGCATGCCATTCCCAGATACAGGTGGGGCTAACCATCATTTGATACCATGGTCTGTACAGCATGCCATTCCCAGACACAGATGGTGCTAACCATCATTTGACACCATGGTCTATTGAGCATGCCATTCCCAGACACAGATGGTGCTAACCATAATCTGACATGATGGTCTGTACAGCATGCCATTCCCAGACACAGATGGTGCTAACCATCATTTGACACCATGGTCTTTACAGCATGCCATTCCCAGATACAGGTGGGGCTAACCATCATTTGATACCATGGTCTGTACAGCATGCCATTCCCAGACACAGATGGTGCTAACCATCATTTGACACCATGGTCTGCACAGCATATATTTGCAGACATATATTGTGCTAACCATCATTTGACACTATGGTCTGTACATAATGCCATTCATAGGAACATAATGTTTTATGTATAAGTAAGGTACATAGTTTGTACTGTATGTTTCTTTTGTGTACCCAGACTGTCACTCATCAGTAGGAGAGAGTATGCATGGTATATTCCTTTCCCATACCTAGACTAGATTACCCAAAATTAGGGAACATGACATGTATGGCATGTTGCTTACCTATAGCAAGAGTGTGTTACCTATGAGTAGGGTGTATGTCATGTACTGTTATTTTCCTATTTTTAGAGTGTGTTACCCATGAGTAGAGTGTATGGTGTGTGCCACATTTTCATTTCCTTTATGTGGAGTGTGTTAGCCATCAGTAAGGACATAATATGTTCTAAATTCCTTTCCATCAGCAGGGTGTATCATAGGCACTGCATATTCCTTCCTATACCCAGAATGTGTACACATTAGTTGGGTATATGGCATGTACAGCATGTTGCTTTGGTGTGTACTGCATTTCATTTCATCAGTAAGGTGTGTGGTATGTTCTGCATTCCTTTCCATCAGAAGGGTGTGTGGTATGTTCTGCATTCCTTTCCATCAGTAGGGTGTGTTGTACTGTATTCCATTCCATCAGTAGGGTGTGTGGTATGTTCTTTATTCCTTTCCATCAGTAGGGTTTGGGTGGTATGTTCTGCATTCCTTTCCATCAGTAGGGTGTGTGTTATGTTCTGCATTCCTTTCCATCAGTAGGGTGTGTGTTATATTCTGCATTCCTTTCCATCAGTAGGGTGTGTGGTATGTACTCCATTCCTTTTCATCAGTAGGGTATATCATAGGCACTGCATATTCCTTCCTATACCCAGAATATGTTCCTATTATTAGGGTATATGGCATGTACTGCATGTTGCTTTGATATGTACTGCATCATTTCCATCAGTAGGGTGTGTGGTATATACTGCATTTCATTTCATCAGTAGGGTATGTTGTAGGCACTGCATATTCCTTCCTTCTTGTACCCAGAATGTGTTCCCATTAGTAGGGTATATGGCATGTACTGCATGTTGCTTTGGTATGTACCGCATTAGTTTCCATCAGTAGGGTGTGTGATATGTTCTGCATTCCGTTCCATCAATAGGGTATGTGGGATGTTCTGCATTCCTTTCCATCAGTAGGGTGTTTGATATGTTCTGCATTCCTTTCCTTCAGTAGGGTGTGTGATATGTTCTGTATTCCTTTCCATCAATAGGGTATGTGGTATGCTCTGCATTCCTTTCTTAGACCTAAAGTTTGTTAACCATCAGTAGGGTGTGTGGTATGTTCTGCATTCCTTTCCATCAGTAAGGTGTATCATAAGGACTGCATATTCCTTCCTTCCTATACCCAGAATGTGTTCCCATTAGTAGGGTGTATTGCATATACTTCATGTTGTTTTGGTATGTTCTGCATTCATAGGTAGGTACTAGGCTATCGGCCCTATGGCCTATAAAAGCCTAGCCAAAAAGGTACCCTGGCTTTTGCTTCCCAAGAAAATTATTTTCCTGTGCCCCTGTTGAGCAGAGCCACAGAGGTGATCCCGGGGTGAATTTCCTATTTCCCATCCAATCAAGATTTTTCTTGAAGAGTGCTAATGAGGAGCTTTGTTTGATATAGATAGGTAGTTTGTTCCAGAGTATGGGAAGTCTCTGGGACAGGAATCTATCCCTCCAGCATGTTCTGTTTATTGTGGTGACAAGGTGTAGGTCTCTAGAGTGTGTAGCTTGGAGCGATTGGGATTTATTTAAGTGGCGCATGTCCAACAGCTCTTGGTTTGACATAGCTTTGTATGTTAGGCAGAGATCGCCTCTGAGTAGGCGATATGCGATGGAGTAAAGCTGGAGTTTTTTGAGATAGTCTGCATAGTGCATCTGTCTGAGGCTGGTAATCCTCTTTGTGAGGTATTTCTGCAGCCTTTCCAGTTGTTGTAGATGTGTTGTGAGGTACATACCAAAAGGGGCGTTTTACTCTATAATGGGTCTAATGAGTGACGAGTAGAGGGGAACAATGACCTCTTTTTTCCTGGATGAGAAACCTTTTGTGATGAAGTGTGCCACGTAGAAGGATTTCCTGACTACTGTGACGATGTGATTATCAAAGGAGGGACTACTGTTCACCTTTGTCCCAAGGTCTCTTATCACACTTTTGGTGTTAAGTAGACTACCACCAATGTGGTAGCTCACGGGTACAGAGTTTTTACCAAAGTGGGTGATACTGCACTTTTTGGCATTGAGCTTGAGGCCATGGCTTTGACACCAGGCATCTGTCTCAATAAGGCCCTTTTGTAGGATGTCCACATTGTTAGGAGTTTCAGTTATGGCTCCTAGTTTGCAGTCATCTGTGAACTTCATTAGCCAAAGACTTTCTGTATTAGCCTGTACTTCAGAAAAGTAGATACCAAACAGGAGAGGACCCAGGACCGAACCTTGTGGTACTCCACTTGCCACTGGTCTGAAGTCGGATTTGGAGTCTGCTACTTTTACAGTGTGGGTTCTGTCAGTGAGCCAGTTGGCAACCCATCTTGTGACATAGGGATGTATACCTTGTTTAGTGAGTTTATCTATAATTCCAGAGTGGAGGATGGTGTCAAAAGCCTTGGTGAGATCTAGATAGGTTGTGTGAACCACCTTACTGTCGTCTATGGCTTTGGTGACTGCTTCAAAGAAGTCAATCAGGTTTAGGAGATATGATCTGCCATTTACAAACCCAAACTGGGTGGGGTCCACAGTTTGGAGATTACCAATGTCTTTGTTTATAAGTTCCATGATGATACGTTCCATGGCCTTGCAGACCAGGCTTGTTAGGCTAATGGGGCAGTAGTTCCAGGGGTCCATGGTGGCTCCCTCATTGAGGAGTGGGATAACCATCGCTGTGTGCCATTCACTGGGCACAAAGCCTGAGGTGAGGCTATGATTGGACATGGTGCTTAGGTGGGGTACCAGTTCATTCTGTAGTTCATGTAGAATGCAGCCTGGGATGTTGTCAGGTCTCATGGATGATGTGTTCTTGGCTTTGGAGAGTGTTTTTTTTTTTATCTGTGCAGCTGTGATTACAGGAACTTTGCATTCTTCTGGTATAGAGATGGCCCTCTAGGGGGTGAAGGGGAGTAAAGTTAGCACTGAACCTATCTGCCAGGATGTTGGCAATATCAGTTGGCTCTGTATATTTAGTGCCATTGTGCTGTAACTCAGAGCAGATCTGAGTGTTGCCATTGAGATTCTTGACATAGCTATATAATGCTTTGTGGTTGTCTTTAGAATCAGTGGTGATTTTGTTTTCATAACTAGGTTTGGAGGATTTTATGAGGGATTTCAGCTTCTTACTGAGGCTGACAAGGGAGTTCTTCCAGTCATGGGATTTTACTTTGTTTTTGCAACTGTTTCTTTCTTCTGTTGTAGAGTTTGTTTATGGCAGGGGACCACCAGATTGGCTTCCTTTTTTGGAGGATAGAATCTTGCTTCTCTTAGGGACAGCACGATCCATGCACTTGTGTAAGTGCTTATAAAGTGCATTTGTGTATGATTCAGCAGTCATACCTCTATTGTCTGTCTGCATGGGTGTCGTGACGTTTGCCACTTCTGTCTTAAGAAGCGTGAAGTTGGCTTTGGAGAAATTGTTTACGGTGGTTTCCCTGATGGGGGCGGGATGTGGATGTCCAGGCTAATTAGCTTGTGGTCGGATCTGACTACCGAGGTTAGGTGGCTGAAAGGTGTGGTATGAATTATAGCCTGGTAATGCAGGGGTGCTCTCTGGAGCCTTGAACCAGGTCTCTGTCACGGCACAGATGTCAATGTTCTCCATTTTTAGGAGTGCCACGAGTGAATACATTTTGAGCTTTAGACTTCTAGCATTGAGTAGCATTATCCTCAGATTTTTGCTTGCTTGTACCTTTTACGGTGGTGAATTTTGTCATTTGAACCTTGCCTAAAAAGGTACTATAGGGGTGGCAAGAACCTTAGCCAGTATCCGGAATCCCAAGGGTGACAGGTGCAGGCCATCTCTGGCAAAGCATTGTGGTCTGACGATCATGTTATCCCAGGCAGATACTGGATCACCTTAGAATGACACCAGAAGCTTCTCCAATTGTTGAAGTCAATCAATCATTTTGTCCTTGTACTGTGGTATAATTCTGGGTGATGGCAGGATGCTACTCAGGGCAAGAGTTATGCCTGCCTAGGTTACAAGATCGGAGAGCTCCTGCATGTCTCTTTTCATGTAGTCCAGGGAGGTACGTCTCAGGTTATTCACACCAACAAGGACAATGACAAGAGTCATATCTGTATTTGTGGAGTGACCTGGGTGCGTGTGTTATGTGGCGGATCCTGGCACCCAACAGTCAGCTGACAGTAACTTTCTCCTTGTTTAGCCTGGTGAGTGGAACATCAGTGTGCCTGACTATAGAGTTACTTATGACTAGAGTGTTGGGTATGTTGTTATGCTTTATGGGCTTTGGTTGAGTGGCACACTGAGTTTGTGGGCTATGTGTCATTTGGGTTATGTTGGGAAGTGGAGTTGCATGCATTTCTGCTTTGGAGGTCTCTGTTGCTTGAGCAGATTTTTATTGAGAGCCTCCGTGAATATAGATGTGCGTTTTGTGTTGCTATGTGTGTGTTTTGGTGGTGTAGGTTTTGAGGGACTATATGATGAGTGTGGTGTGGTGCAAGTGTTTTTCTCCTCTTGACTGTCTAGCCCAGTCTTGTGGAAGAGAGCTTTGGTTCCAGGTTGGCTATATAAGTGCATCTCTCACAGGTTGTAATGTTGGGTGGTAGGAGGAGAGGGTTGTCTGTGTACATGAGGCAATTGCTGCATTGCCCCAAGATACTCAGATTAATCAGGTAGACAGGAGAAAACACCGGGAGCTGACCCTTAGACATGCCTGGATAGGTGCTTGGTTATTAAGTACTAAAAACTGTTTTCCTCTAGACAAGTGAGGAAAGTTGAGTGCTGTAGTAATTTGTAGCTTATTTAGTGCTTACAATGAGTTCTGCACAAGTGCTGAGCTCAAAGAAACAGATTTGAGTGCTAAAACTAAAAAACTGGCTAGTTCTAAGGGAAAATTTGAAGAGCAGACTTTATGGCGCCAGGAATAGTTTAACCCTAGCTAAGCGGTGATGCATAAAGTGTACTTTTTTAATGTAACAGTAACAAATGAGCAAACTGAACAAATTAACCAATAAAAAGCTAAAAACTGAGCCCCATTCCAGAAGTCTTCGATCAGACAAGTTCTAACTGCACACTCCTGCCACTAGGGTGCAGGGGAACTTTCTCCAAAAAAAGATGGTCTGGATTAGTGATCAAGTTATACAAAGCTAGATTCAGCAAGTCTGAATTTAGTCTATGCTACAGCAAACAAGGCATACCAATTTCAGAAAGAAACAGTTCAAATAAGCAGGCACAATAAACCTTTAACCAGAAACTCCCAGCTCAGAAGGGCAAAATCTACCATCTCCTCCCACAAGAGTGCAGACCACACCTTCTTAAAGTAAAACAACTGGCTCAAAGCCCAAGTGCTTAAACCAGAACTAATACACTCAGAATAACAGATACTAAGACTTCAATCGGTAACTCCCAACTTAGAAGGATGTAAGCTACCTGTCCTGCCACAATAGTACAGGCCACAAACCTTCTTAATGTAAAGCAACTGGTCTGAAGACCAAGTGTTTCAACCAAAGGCTTAGAATAACAGTTACAATTTACATTTCCATTAGTAGGGTGCATCATAGGCATTGCATATTCCTTCCTATACCCAGAATTTGTTCCCATTAGTAGGGTATGTGGCATGTACTGCCGTATACCCGTGGATGGCACAGTTGTGTAGCGGTAGCATTGTTGCCTCACAGCAACAGGTTCACTGGTTTGATTTTCAGCTAGAGTGCCTTCTGTGTGGAGTCTACATGTCCTCCCTGTGTTCATCTGGGTTTCCTCCCATGTCATAAAGACGTGTCTGGAACATTTCTCCTGGGTCTCTGCTGGAAATTGACTTGTTCCAAATTGGACCTTCCCAGTAAACAAATGTTAAACAAATAAATGTTGCTTTGGTAAGACATGCATTCCATTTCATCAGTAGGGTGTGTGGTATGTACTACAGTCCTTTCTTGTCAGTAGGGGACAGAGTATATACTGCATTCCATTTCATCAGTAGGTTGTATTATGTACTGTAGTTCTTTCTTGTACATAAAGTGTGTTACCCTTCAGTAGGGGGCATGGTATATATTACATTCCATTCCATCAGAAGGCTGTGTATTATATACTGTATTCTTTTCCTATACCCAAACTGTTACCCATCAGTAGGGGACATAGTATTACTACAGTCCTTTCCATCGGTCTCATTTCTTCAATTCTTTTGATTTCCAATACCATTGTTGGAATAGACAACATTCCCAAGTCAAGGTATGACTAGTGTTCATATTGTTTCAGTCTTTGCTATTGGCCACAAGTGCTCTTCTCAGCACCAACAATGTGCCCAGAATTGCATCCTTCTGTAATTCATATGGGGTTACATAAGTTGGTAGCTTATCTAATTAAGACTATATATTCTTATTTATTAGATCTGTTGCTCCTAGTACTACTGGAACTGTCTGGGTATATTTCTTCCATATTGCTATCATTTCTGCTTGCAGATACTAGTATTTTATGACTTTGTATCTCTCTCTGTACATAAAACACTTTAACCACTGAGTGTAGGAATTTCAGTGATCTATACTGCTTTTTTTCCCAAATGAACTATGTTTTTTTCTTTTTGCAACAATTTTTTTCAGCAGTTAGTAATGTGTGATCCCATCTGATATAACCTACATCATTCTCTGTAATGTTTTGTGGTTCATGTTTCCAATACTTCTGAGTGTCCTTTATATTGCAGTGTTTGCAGAATCTCCACTGCAGCAGTCTTGCCATGTTAAGCATTTCAGTATACAGGCCCTCTGCCATGATTGTATCACACCCAACAAGAAGAGGTGCAACTCTTTCCAGTTCATTTTTTATAGAACCAGTTACCAACGGTGTACCAAAAGGATCGATCCTTGCCAACTCCTCTTCAAATTTTGATCAACATGTGGTCATTCCAGGAGATTGTTGTACTTACCACTGTATGCATTTTCCACATTTCTTCTCATCTGATTTTTCTCCTTATATTCTTTCATTTTTAGTACATTCAGTTGCACTGTGCTGTTGTAAAGTAATTGATTGATGTAGGGTGTGTTCTTGGTTTGATTTCCTGTTTGACACCAAAATGCTTCTACAAAACTAAGCAAATACATTGTCCTATACTTAATTTCCTCATGTTTTAAAAATTCCACTATGTTTGGATCTGATGAGGTCACCAGTTTTATATGCTTTCCCACAACTGCACATCTGTACATGCAACCGATTTCAAGAATTCCCATATCTCCTTCAGTGCCAGGAGTATATAATGTTGGTATACACTGATTTTTATGTGTCATGTGATATGCATGAAACAGTTTTCTTTGTGTCCAGTTAATCAAGCAATTTTGGGGGCCATTTTATCACCCCAAAACTGTAAGTTACAATAGGAATAGCAAATTGATTTCTAGTTTGGACTTTATTCCTAGATGTCAAAGCAGTTTTTAATATTAGTTTTAGTCTTCTGAAATATTCCTTTCTGAGCCTTATTCATATTTGTTCATGCTTTAGTATTGATCTTTCATCTACTCCTTTATATTACATTCCTGTCCAAGGTTGTTTTCTTGTTTCAGCTTTCATATTTTAAACATTGGTTTTTCACATTTATCAAGACCAAATGTCATATATCATCTGAGAACGTTTTAACCACTAGTAGCTGTGCATTCAAGTCCTTATCTGATGAACTGTACAGTTTTAAGTCATCCACAAAAAGTAGATGGTAATTCTTTAAACAGGGTTGTTTTCTGGGAGCCAAATTGTAACAAAGACCTAATCTGTTAAGTAAACAGCTTAGTGGGTTAAGGACAAGAGAAAACAGCACTGGTGACAATGAAGCACCCTGGAATATCTGCCTTAGAATTTTTATCCTTGGGATAATAATTTTCCTTTTGTTATGGTTCAACTTTAAAGTGGTTTGCCATTGTTTCATGGTCACTGTAATGTAATTGATCAATGTGGGGTGTATGGCATGTACCACATGTTCCTTTCATATACCCAGACTGTGTTAGGGGGCATAGTATGACCCTTATTCTTTTCCATCAGTAGGGTGCATCGCCTGCCACCATGCTGTGCCCCCTTACCTCTGGTTATTTCAAAAATAGTTACCTTGTAAATATACAGAGGTCACTCTGTGCTGACTGCTTGACACTTAACACACCACTTCCACTACTGCTTCATGCTTCATCCTGGTTGTCACACTGGGAGGACGGCTGACATGAGCAGCATATTGAACTAAAGCTCAGTGCAGTAATCTGTATCCCTGCTTGCACTAAGTGGATGCTTCCATGAATCATGTGGATCTTTTTAATGTGCACACTGCAAGGTCATTGGTGAATCCAGCAGCACATCAGTAATATCAAACAGGGGCATAGCCTTCCTTGACGTTTGTTTTTGTATCGGGGGCAGCCCCTACTGTAATGCTTATATAACAGATATGAGGTACACCTCGGAGACAAGTAGGTTCTTAAGCCCTTCAAATTTCTACGTGTAACATCTTGGAAGATATTATAAATTCACACATTTTGACTGCTTCCTGTTAATATTAAGACTGAAAGTTAGTCAGTTCAGATTGTCTAACATGTAATTAAATGCGAGATATTTCCTACATTAAATGTTCTCAGTACAGTAAAACTGCTTTACTAAGACGTGTCTGGAGCATTTCTCCTAGGACCTCCACTTAAAATTGGTTTCATTCATTCCAAATCGGACTTTCCTGGTAAACAAATAAATAAATAAATAAAAATGTGCACTTCATCTTCATTAGGTCAGAAGTAAAGGAGTTTTTATTTCACGTTTTACTAATCAAGGAGGCATTTATGCTTTGCTTATTAGGAAGGTAATAGACTTTCTCTACTGACCCAAGGTATTGTTTTGGCATATAAATCAGGGTTGAGATGCAGTGAAATCCTTGAGGTTAGAGTATTAGTGACTGTGTTTTATACCCAGAATTCTACTTGAATTGCCTTTTTCTTTTGTAAACAAGGAAACTGACTTAAGGCTAACATACCTGATTTCTAAGAACATATATATACACACACATATGCATAAGTCATGAATTGCAATATTTTTTGGTTATTGCGCACAGAGCGAGGCCTACAGTCTATGTGCAAATATGTAAATCAGGATAGAGGTTCAGTGAAGTTCTTTGGGATAATTATTTTACATACCTTAGTTAAATTATCACTTAAAATATAGGCACATGTGCATTAATAGAAAAGAAAACAAACCATATTAACATTTGACCTATTATATATATATATATAGACATGTATCCAGTCAGACTCTCCCGGACAACAAATGTAAAATAAAAAATGTAAAGATAAATATATATATATATATATATATGTTTTCTTTTTTTTAAACAAATTTTCACTCCATTACATAAATCCCTTAATTCCTGCTTTCCTTTAAACCACACTCCTCCTCCTGAATGCATGTATTGTTCCTATAGTTTCCATTTATTTCTATGAAATGTGTTTCTTCCTTTTTCTAACCCAAAGATCCTACCTCCATTTTAAGTCATATTTTTTATTGTGAACTATTTATGTAAATAAAATCTCATAACTATCAACTACATATTCAACAATAAAATTAAGAGAAAAAGACAATTTGTATATTTATCAACAATAATCAAATAGTGAGAAACCAACTAAAATATGTAATATAAAATGTTCACATCAGAACAGTTCCCATAAAAACTAAGTAAATATTAAGTCCAGAACATAAGGATTATCTTGAATTATTAATTCAAAGAAAAAAAGAAAACAGAGTTTTTTGCTAGTTTCCACAATTTACACTTGTGTCCCACAACTCTAGAGCCAGCCATGCCATCCTGTGGACTACCTTTTGTTTGTCAAGAATACTTTTCTTAAATACCAGGATGTACTTAATTAGAAAGTTTTGATGATGTCATGTGACAACTTCCTTCTGGGCCATATGTTATGCATTTTATTTATAATAACACGGGTACTTGAGTGAAGCACAACAGATGCTTGGTCTTCCTGTAACAGGCATGTTTTCATAAGTGAGAGGGTGGTAGGATTTCTAGCTCTTTGTAATAAATTTCTTAGCCCCCAGGAGCAATAAATTCTGTAAACTAAGACCCAAGTGCTTCAAATTAGCAAATGTGGGAAAACATAGGAAAAGAATCCTCAGAATTATGTTTAAAGATCCTGGCCATATGCAGTCACAGATATCCTGAAACATCTCCTTAAACTTTGAAAGGGACAGGCAAAACCAGAACATGTGTGTCCAGTCTTCAGTGGCCCCTGTCTGTCATCTCCAACAACATGAATAAGAGTCAGAGTACATCCTACAGACCCTAGCAGGTGTGTGAACATACTTAAATTGGTATTGTCAGCCAAAGAAAAAAGAAGTTATGTTCTTACCATAACGTTCCATGTGGAGTGTTCATCTCGCCTTTGTTCTTACACACGGGTTCGGAGCCGATCCTCGGCTCCGAGTCGGCCGCATAGCAAAGCTCTGCATCTTAGAGAAGCTCGAGACCAGGCTATATCCCACAATCCTCCCTGCCATTACTCAGATCTAGTTTGCAAGCAAACCAGAATAACAATAAACCTGAGGTGCTAAGGCTACATACTGCCACAAAAGAAAAAATTTTGAGACACCATCTCACTGACAAACCAACTAGGGGTAACGAAACATACCCGGAAGAGGTAAAGACATGTGGACCAGACTCTAGTCCTACTCGTTCTTCCAAACACGTGAGGGAGGGAAGGGGGGGAATGTAAGAACAAAGGCGAGATGAACACTCCACATGGAACGTTATGGTAAGAACATAACTTCTTTATGTGAGAGTGTTCAATCTCGCTGTTTTTTCTTACACACGGGTAGCGTCCCTAGCTCCGTCACCCTGAGTGACTCATGGAAGAATGTTCCTGAGCACAGTGGAACCAAAGGATGTCCTGTCTTTGGAGGCTTTGTCAACCCTATAATGAGCGATGAAAGTATGTGGTTTAGACCACGTGGCTGCTGCACAAATAGTGTCCAAAGGCAAGCGAGCTGCATGAGCCAAAGAAGTGGAGACGGACCTAGTAGAATGGCCTTTTGGTTTGGTGGGTAAAGCCTGATTTGACTTAGAATACACAAAGGCTATACAATCAGTAAGCCATTTAGAAAGCGTCGTTTGTAACTGCCATGCCCTTTACATTGTCTGCAAATGCAACAAAAAGTTGATCTGTTTTTCTGTAGTCTTTAGTCCTGTCTAAATAAAATCTGAGTTGTCTGTGGACATCTAACTTGTGCAACATATATTCCAACTTGCTGGTATGGTTCTTGAAGAAAGTAGGGAGTTCAATGGACTGATTAATATTTATGACAGAACATACCTTAGGAAGGAAGGACGGATTTGTTCGTAAAGAAACTCTATCTGGGTGAAAAATTAAGTAAGGCGGTTTAATAGATAGTGCTTGCAGCTCTGACACTCTCCAAGCTGAAGTAACCGCTACAAGAAAAAGAGTCTTCCACGACAGAAACTTCAGGGGGCAAGAAGAGGCTGGTTCGAAAGGTGGTAACATTGGTTGTGACAACAACAAATTTAAATTCCATGGGAATAAAGGGTCTCTGACGGGAGGTCGAAGATGGAAGGAACCTTTCATAAAAGCTTTACAAAGCCTGTGGGACATAATAGAAGAACCGTCCTCACCAACATGGAAGTTGGATATGGCAGCCAACTGCACTCCTAATGTGGAAGTAGAGGCCCCTTCATGGAAAAGGATGGAAAGAAATTCTAGAATTTTATGTAAAGGAGCAACCAAGGGGTCCAAGTGTTGACTAGATGCCCAGTACACAAAGCGTTTCCATTTATTGTTGTAAAGTTTTGTGGTGGAAGCCTTATGAGAGGCAACCAAAATGTGCTGCACTGCCGGAGAAAGAAGATCAGACCTGGCTAGGCGGGGAAGTGGAGCAGCCAAGCTGCTAGTTTGAGGGATAGAAGAGACGGGTGAGGAACTCCCGACGAATGTGTCAGTAGATCTGGTACTGGGTCCAGGATCCAAGGTTCCTCTGTTTGATTGGCTCGAAGAAAGGGGAACCATATCTGTCGAGGCCAGAATGGGGCTATGAGTATAATTGTCCTTTCCAGATTCATGGCTTTCTGTAGAAATCTGGGAATCAAGGGGATAGGTGGGAATGCATATAGGAGACCCGGGGGCCAATCGTGTATCAGTGCGTCCTTGGGACATCCCTGGAGGGTAGAAGGGCAAAATAGCTTCTGCATTTGGTATTCATCGGGGAGGCGAATAGATCGCAGCAAGGCTGGCCCCATTTGTGGAAAATTCTTTCCGCCACTTGTAGTTTGAGGGACCACTCGTGAGGTAACAGGATGGCTCTGCTCAACCTGTCCGCAATGACGTTGGATGACCCGGGATGTGCGTTGCTATCAGAAAGCGACCCGTGGACTCTGCCCATTGCCAAATTCTCATGGCCTCTCTGCATAATGGGTAAGATCTGGTTCCCCCTTGTTTGTTTATGTACCAGACTACAGACATGTTGTCTGTCTGAACTGCTACTGTCCCTAGAGGTAGGAGGGTTTGAAAGTGTTGCAACGCCAAGAACACCGCCCTCATTTCCAGAAAATTTATGTGCAGGTTGTACTCGATGTTGGACCATTCCCCTTGGACTGTTCTTCCCTGAAAAAGTCCCCCCCACCCTATCAGGGAAGCGTCGTGGTTATAGTGGCTGTCGGATTTGGTAGAACAAATGGACGACCCATAGTGAGATCCTGGCTGGAAACCCACCATGAGAGGTCTCGCTTGCAAGAATCTGTTATCAGGATCTCGTACTTTAGGGGTAACTGTTGGAACGACCACTGCGTGAACAGCAGCCATTGGAGGAGCCTCATGTGCAACCTTCCCATGGGAATCGCAATCAGGAACGCCGCCATGAGTCCCAAAACTTTCAACACCAATTTGGCCGGGGCTTTCCTGCATTGCAGCAGAAGAAGAACCTGTTCCTTGAGGGATGAAGCCCTTACTTGAGGGAGCTTTACCAATGTTAAACACGTATCTAGGTCCGCTCCGATAAATGAAATATGCTGTGAGGGCAGTAAGACAGATTTTTTGAAGTTTATGGAAATCCCTAGGTGGGAACAAAGGTTGACTGTATAGTTTCTTGCTTGTATGAGGACGCTCGGTGGTGGCGGTGAGGAGCCAGTCGTCCAGATAGGGAAACACCCAGAATCCTAGACATCTCAAGTGAGACGCTACCACTGCCATGCATTTGGTGAATACGCTGGGCGCTGAGGTGAGCCCAAAGGGCAGGGCTCGAAATTGAAAATGACTGACTCCCAGCCGGAAGCGCAGGTGATCTCTGGACGTTCTGGCCATCTTGATGTGGCAGTACGTCCTTGAGATCTATCGAGCACATCCAGTCGTCCTTCTGTAAAATGGAAGGATCGATTGAAGCGTGACCATCGAACTTTTCCTTCTTCACGAAGGTATTGAGATTGCTGAGATCCAAAATGGGTCTCCAGTCCCCTGTCTTTTTGGAACTAAAAGAACCTTGAGTAAGTTCGAATCCTTTTGGTCCGCCGGGACTGGCTGAATGACTCTTTTTTTGAGCAGCTTTGAAATTTCTATTGCTGCTTGGCCTCGCAGATGGGGTGGCACATCTGGAGACCTTCTTTGTTGGGGTGGAGTTGACATAAGGGGTATTTTGTATCCTCTGGTTACAATGCTTTTTACCCAGGAGTCTGAGGTGAGAGTTTGCCAGGCCTGTGGGTATAAAGCCAAGCGACCCCCGACTGCCTCCAGAGCAGGACAGTAGGGCCTCCATTCAGGAGTGCTGGAAAGGCTTATCAGGGATAGTATCCCTGTCGCCTTGGTTCTGCGGACCCCCTCTGCCGCCGGGATGGCGTCTTCCATGTCTGCCCCCCCATCTGCCTCTGGGGGGAGGTTCACTCTGTGTGGCCTGGAAAGATCCCTGAATTCTACGGAACCACATTTTTCCGCCTCGTTGCCCTTTGGGATGGAACGGAAAAACGGACTCCGACAGCAGACAGAGTCTTTCCTTCCTGCTCACACCGAGTTAATGTCTCTTTCACTTTGGGCCCAAAAAGAGTGGCACCATCAAAGGGGCGTTGGCGAAGAAGACTTGAAGGCTTCCAAAGAGCACAGCCGCATCCAGGATTGTCTTAGTAGAGCAATCGCTGAAGCTGCGCCCTACTCGACCCTTCGCCGCATCACGAGATGAGCCTCATGGACGAGTTCACTACGGAGGTAAGGGTGTTAAGTTGTGCTGTCACCTTATCTGAAACAGCAGCATCTGTGTTACCCTGGAGGGTATCTCTCAGCTCCTTGATGAGATCCCTCTGTAGTCGTGTAAAATGTGTCAAATAGTTTAGCGAATGCATGGAAAAAGTCGCTGAACTAAAAACGCGCTTCCCGTATCTGTCCATAGTCCTAGAATCCTTATTAGGAGGATGAACAGAAGAGGAAGACTCCGACATCTCCTTTTTAGTGGCTGCGGCCACACCATAGCGTCAACGGGGACTCCTTTTGTGAGATAGGTCTTGTCCTGGGGGGCAGTAATAAATTTACTCGGTTTTTGAGGGACCGGTTCCACTGTGTCCGGTGTCTCCCACGCCCTTCGAGCAATTAAATCCATTAACTCATCGAAGGGCGGAGTAACCCAGGAGGTAGAAGGTTGAGCACCAAATGCCTTCAGCAACACCGACTCGTCCTCAGTGGGGGCTAGGGACTGCCAATCACCCCTCTGTTTTAATATCTCCAAGATGTCCGCAAATGAGACATCCTCGGAGGGGGATTTTGGGGACCCTCTGACTCATCCAAGTCAGTGTCAGAAGTTAGAGATTCCTGTGGGGAGTCTAAGTGCCTCCTCTTGCACAATCTTTTCCTAGGGACCTCATCGGAGGGGGATTCCGGTGAGGCCTCAGAGGAACAGGGGGCATCCTCTAGGGATGGCTGAGACAATGGTGCTCCACGCTTTGGATGTGTCGTGGGAACAGAAACAGAGAGCGGCTCCTTAAGGGAGGGAGAAGACGCGTCCGATGTAGTGGTTGTCTGTGTAGACAAAACCTTTCTCATAAGGTCAAAAACCCCTGAACCTCGGGTCGAGGACTCCCCCGGTTCCGAAGAACACGGAAGAATCCGAGACACGGGGCCCATGGGTCTCGACCCCGAGGACGGAGCCGAGCCGATCTGCGCCGCGGCCCCGAGAGGGAGAGTTGGAACCGAAAGGTCGGTACGACTCTCGGTCCCGGAACCAAGGAGAGATCGTCGACTCCGCGACTCAGCTATCGGTTCCGATGGAGTCGAGGTAAATGGTGTCGACCTTGCAATGGACGGTTTTGGCACCGAGGGCTCCACTATCATCGGCTCATCCTCTTCCGGCTCCGAAGACTGGATGGGTCTCGAAGGAGGACCTGTTGGAGATAAAGGAAGGCCTTCTAGTTTCGACACCAACTGGGAGGAAACTGCAATCAGTTTGGAAAGGGCCGTGTTCTCCATAAGTTTCTGCACGACACGATCCACATCGGTATCAGATAATGGTCTGGAAGAACGGGTTGAAGGGGCCGAAGATGGCACCGACCGAAGAATAGACGGTGGCGGTAGTTCTGACACCGGTTCCAAGACCTGGGGCTCATTGAGAGACAAACGTTCGACGCTCAGCCCCGAAGTCTGTGGAACCGGCGAACGAACTCTAGAAGATGTACTCGGAGCCGATGACATGGGCTCCGACATCTTCGACCCCTTTGAAGACTTAGAAGCCTGGTCAGACTTGTCCAAGGCCTCTTGGAAGGCAGGCTTAAGAAGCCCCCTATCAATAAGTTTCCTGCGTCTATCTGTCATGACCCTCCCACTGAAGGAATGGCAAATAGAGCAATCCTCTTGCAAGTGGAGAGGGCCAAGACAGTAGACGCAGGAAGTGTGGTTGTCAGTGATGGACATTTTCTGTCCACACTGACACCTTTTGAAACCACTCTTTGCTTTTTCAGACATAGTAGTTTAATTTTAAAGAAATTTACAGTTAGGAAAAGGGTAGGGCCCAAAGGGAAACCTATGGAAAAAAACTAACTATAAAATACACACAAACACACTATAGTATATAAAATATAAATATCCACAAAAAAAAAACTATAGAAGAATAATAACTTTCAAAGAAGAAAAAAGACTATCTTATCTGTTTAAACAACTAATCTCTGGTCCGAGCTCTCTGAACGATGTGACCTGTTGCAGCGGCAAACTAGATCTGAGTAATGGCAGGGAGGATTGTGGGATATAGCCTGGTCTCGAGCTTCTCTTAGATGCAGAGCTTTGCTATGCGGCCGACTCGGAGCCGAGGATCGGCTCCGAACCCGTGTGTAAGAACAAACGGCGAGATTGAACACTCTCACATCAAAACTTAGAGAAATGTGTTGTGTACCTTGGAGTCAGTAGAAGTTGTGCCCTTTCCTCTTTAATTAAACATATGTTTAACTAAACACATCTGCTGCACACAGTGTTGGCTCATGTAGCACCTTATATACATAGTGTATAGGGTTTCAATTTAAACCTTTTCAGTTCCTAGCTTTCAACAGCCAAATGAATACTTTAGGCCAAGCATTAGAGACAGCCCTGACCAGCCCACTGTTGCCAAGTTTCTAGGAGACTCAGCTATACAAACAAATCCTGGCATCTGAAAGAGCATAACAGGTCTGAAATTGGTCACAAGATAATATATGAGAATTCTCCAAAATGCTGCTCCCAATATCAAAGAGGCATACAATCCCTCATACCTTTGATGATCACCTCTTTCCAGACCCCCCCAAATAAAATGTTGAGCTAATAGGTAATAAGTCTTTCAACCATAACCCACGCTTAAAGAATCAAATTATGAGTGGATTCATGTGATCAGAGATATGGTTAGTTTTAGGGTACATCCTAAGTTCCAATTACCTTTTATAAAAAAGTTTGTGATATACTTAAAAGTTCCCAGTTGTATTCGGGAATATGTTCTTCCATATAACCTGCTCACACGGATCAAGCAGTTCCCCCAAACACTTTAAATATGGGCGCTTGAGAGTACAGTTCAATATGAGGCACAAGCCTCCTTTCAGAAAAGAGAAAGTGAAATGGTCTCTGACAGTACTAGGTTTCTCCCCTTCCAGATACAATCCCTAATATAAGATTTAATTTTAGGCCAAAAAGGTTTAGGAGGGGACAGTGGAATACCTTGGGAGGCATAGAGTATTAATGGGAGAATATGAGTTAATTGCATAGACTGTCTGCACCATCTCTGTACAAGGAAGCTTCCACTTACCACAATAGGCCTTGTCAACAGTATTGCCTCCAAAGTACCCTTAAGGGATACAAACAAAGGATACAACTACAGACTAAATCCAGCACCCCATCTCCTTTCTCTAAGAAATGGTACTTACTGGTTTATAAGTTGCCCAGAGATGACTAAATTAATTTAATACATTCAGTTTTCTTGGAATTCATTTTATATCATCCCTGAGCTCCAAATCTATGCAAGAAGAAAAATAATGAAAGCAGGTCAACCTCAGGGCTTCTTACGTTTACTAACAAGTCATCAACATATAATGATAACTTGTGAGTGATACCTCTGAAATTATAGCCATGCAGGGGAGAATGCCATATGGTTAAGGCCAGAGGTTCTGAGCAAATGGCAAATAAAAGGGGAGAAAGGGGGTAAGTTTGTATAGTACCCCTGCTGACTGGGCATTGAAAGGATAGACATGAATTGAGCTAAAGTCTAGCAGAGGAGCCTAGATATAATTATAAAATTAGCTTGACAACGTTTTCTGGAAAGGCCATAGCCCTTAAGGAGTGACACAGAAAAGACCATCTGACTGTATTAAATGCTTTTTTGCACCTAAACTTGCTATGAAATGGGGTTGGTTGGTCTCATGGGCATCCTCCATAACAAGTAAGGTTTAAATAATATTATCAAAGGTTGACTTGCCCTTAAAAGATGTCTTGTCTAAATGTATTAGCTTTGGGAGAACTTTGGTCGATCTATTTGACATTATTACCATAAATAGCTTAAAAATCATTCCAAAAATAGTAATGGGTCTTTATTAGGATGGGGAACTAGAGTCCTTACAAGGTTTACATATTAATACCATTACTGCTACTTTCCAAGATTTCAGGGAATAACAACCTCATTTGCGAACAAACAGAATTTATTAATAAACCTTTATTTACCCTCCCTGTAAATTTCAGCTGGGATACTGTCTATACCAGGGGTGTTACCACAGCATACTACCTGCAAAAGTCAACCTTCAGCTTCAGTAATCGGGCTTAATGTGTCCCCTCCCTCCTGGTCTAATTGGGGTAATGGGAGAGAGTGGAGATATCTCCCATATTCGTCTCTTGCTAACAGTTCCTTCCCTTCATCTGAGTAGAGCCTGACAAAGTAATTTTCAAAGATAGTATGTACCCCCAAGAATATTGTAACTATCTCCCTAGTTCTAGGATCATGTAAAGTAAAAATATGTCTGCCATCTCTTTATGCAGACAAAGAGCTAAGAATTTTGCAGTTTCCAGATATCTTGAACTCCTTAAGCCTAAAAACCATTGAGACTTGCTCTGTTCTGTATCCATAATACTCATTCACTTTATTCCTTGCCATTTTCAGATTGGCAGGACTCTTAATATTCCCCTTGAGAACTTGAATTTGAACATCTAAAAGATCAGCTGGGAGTGAGACTGACTAGACCCTAAATGTACGGAAAATGCCTAGTGTGTAGCCCTTTATAGTGTTTGCAAGAGACTCTTTAAAGGTGTCCCAGTTCTAAACAAATGAATGGGTTCCCTCAGCGGACTATATCCTCCAAGAAGAAAAAGTGTTCCATGTATGTTTCACATATGAGTCTTTTACACAGTTGTAAGATAGCCCTCCAGTGACTAACTGAAAACAGCCTTAGAATATTCAATACCAGCTTAATAAATGCATAGCTAGAAAGTACCATGGGAGCCATGAGGCAACCATATGACCACACTCTTTAGTTAAAAAAAAATGTTATCAATCCTTGAGAAGGTGCAGAATCTTGGGAAGTAACAGTTAAACATAATTTGGCAACAAACATGTTTATGTATTTATTAAAAATTCTCCCAAAGGTGAGTGTTTTAGACCTTGGTCCTGCAGAAACTCCATTCCCCTCCACCAGATTACCAGTTGTCTCTTGGAATGACAGCCATAATCTTATAAATGAAGCTAATTCTTTTGGACAAGCTCCTGGGGGATATAAACATTATTAATTGTAATTTATAGACCTTCATGTAATCCTTTTATTAAAACAAAACTTCCTTCGTTGTCCACCATAAAATTGCTCAATGTAAAAGACATGCCTTTTCACCAAAGAGTAATAACCACCTTTTTCCTACCCAACCCAGTTGGAAATGAAGAAAAGTAAAGAAGAGAGTCGCCCCAAATAAGATTCATGTACACCCCAAATAAGATTCATGTGTTTGGAGTCCGTTGGGTGTGACTCCTACAGTAGTAGAATAAAAGGCCTAATGGATGTCAGCAAACACTTTGCATCTGTTGACATGGTCAGTAAGACAGTTAATATTCTTACTTAAAAATAAGTGTTAAGAAATGGGTCTTGTTCGTCAGATGAAAAAAATATCTTCTATACAGTGTTACTTCCAAAAGAAAAAAGTGTCCTAACTGTAACAAATCTAATTGACTTATAAAATAGCCTATAGCTGTTATAGTAATTACCCATGCACCTGAACTAAATAAAAACTTTTTTAATTCAAACTATTTACATTATTTATGTACAAGATTAATAACATCCGCAACATAACAGTGGAAAACTAGCAAAATGCAGTGACTATCTGCTATATGAAGTGCCAATGACATAACCACTTCAGAACCAAGTAAAATGCAGATACATCTGGTTAGGGTATGTTTAAGATGTTCACATCAGAACAGTTCCCATAAAAACTAAGTAAATATTAAGTCCAGAACACAATGATTATCTTGAATGATTAATTCAAAGAAAAAAAGAAAACAGAGTTTTTTTGTTAGTTTCCACAATTTACACTTGTGTCCCACAACTCTTGAGCCAGCCATGCCATCCTGTGGACTACCTTTTGTTTGTCAAGAATACTTTCCTTAAATACCAGGAAAGGATCAATTGATTTGTGAGCAGGGGGCCTCCCATTAGTATCCTTTATAGATGAACTAGCAGCAGAGTCCCTTGCAGCATCATGCATGTCCACACTGAAAGATTGTGGGAGTTTATTCCTTGCATTATTCTGTGAAATAAAAGATACCTGGCCCGCTTGAAGGCTACTTTTAGAGTTGTGGGGTACAGCAGCCTGAATTTCCAGCCAGTGAGTTTCCAAACTCTCATAGCTGGTTAAAACTCAGCACATCTAACAGGATGACAGTGACTAGTCTTGAACCACAAAAGGTCTGTGACCATCTATACCATTTGCTCTCTGGTACCCATAACCTTCTCAGAACTTTGTCTTTCACTTAAGAAACACAGAACAATGGAACAACGGGGTGCTGAGTTGAAGATGTTGGTATATAAACTTGATAGGCTCATTCTAAGGTTAACTCCCCCCAGTGGCGTCCCTGACTATTCACTTGTTTCTGATGAAAGCCATGCAACCTTCCCCTTCAGTCTTCTCAGGAACCTGTATTATTCTCAAGTTTCTGTGGTGATTTATATCTACCATATCAATTAACTTTTCTTCTAACTGTTCCATTTTGGCTTCTATGTTGTGGAGTTGCTGTTGGTTTTCTTGAATGCCTTATTCTTATAGTTAGCTGTCTGAATGATTTAAGACTACTGCTTCAGTTTTTTGTATCTTTTCATCAGACCTAGCTGTGTACGAAATATGTCCACCAAAGTAGTTTTGATATTTTGCAACTCATCCATTAATGAGTCAAACTTGCAATCAAACCACTCCGCTACTGGTTTATCCATGTGTAGAGACTTTAGTCTGATGAGCGTGCCAGCAGAAGTGTTCACTGTTGAGTCCTTGGGAGGGCCCAAAGTTAATGCAACCTTTTTCCCCATTCTTTGAACATTGCAACTATAGCCAGCCTTGGGCACAGGCCAACTAGGTGACTGCCTAGGGCACCACTTTAGCAGGGCCACTTTTCAAGTGTTTATTTGGTGTAGGCAGACTAGGATGGGGGCATCAGGTGGTGTGGGGGGTGCCGTGGAGCTCTTTTGCCTAGGGAACCAGTTGACCTAAGGACACTCCTGATTGCAACGTTCAGCATACAATTGCTGGAGTGCCAGAGTCCTTAATTTCCCAGTGTGTGGATTAAAGAAAAACTTACAGACCATTACCTTTACTTTAAAATGCTATTAGTACATTGAGGCAGAATATAATGAGCTTAAAGATGTCCTTCATCTTCCTGCCCAACACAAAGTCCATCATCCTGCCTGTAGTTCTTTTCTCTCCTTTAAAATATTTAGTACTTTAATTACAGTTGGTTTAGATTTTGATTTTAGTTTTCTAGTAATTTCTTTTTCACAGTCAATAGCATCAAACTTAGTAAGGCCATATTAATTCAGAACTTGTGTCCCAGCTCAAAAGAATAATTTCCTTCATCACCTCCTTTTACCAACTTTGTGACTGAGCAAGTCACTTAAACAGACAGTGCTCACCAGTTGTCTTACCTAAGGAAAGGACAGCACATATACATGAAAGAGAGATTTTTCTGAATAATAATTATAAAACTCTAATGACTGGCATTATTGATAATTCTCAGTGACTTACCTGAATGTTCCAGGAAATCAGAGTTTGTACTCAACGGTCTTCATAACTTCAAAGATTAGTACTAAGCTAACTGCCCTTGTGAGCCATTTTAAGCCTAGCCAATTACCTCATCTAAGAATCAAACCCTGCAACTTGTGTCTGTAAGGTAAACACCTTAACCATTATGCCAACTTGCCACCCCCTATATATAATATAAGGCTAACTGCCCTAGTGGGCTATTTTAAGCCTAGCCAATTACTCCATGTGAGTACCAAACCCTATACCTTGTGTCTGTAGGGTAAAAACCTTAACCATTATGCCAACCTAAACCTACCCCCCACACTTTTTTTTCTACAGATGACTCAGTAAGGAACACGCACACACAAGCACAAGAGATCCTTTTCTGTAATGGCAGTTCCATCAGGAAATGGCAAAAGATGGCAATTCTACATTAAAATAAAATACTGGGCCTTGGCTGAATGTTAGCAACAATTCCACAATATAACAAACTACTTTACTTTTGGCAATTCCACTAATTCCACAGTAAATGGTACTGAATGGCAGTCCTACAGTAAAAAAATATATAGAGAGAGCTTTGACTGAATGACAGTAGCAATTACACAGTAAAATGAAGTACCACACTTTGATTATGAAGCTCCCAGAAGCCTCACTGTCATTGGCTCTACATTTCAGCAGTCAGAGACAGACTTCCTAGTGATAGAGCAGCTGAGGAGTCATTTTTGGCCATAACAGCTAGCATTAATCATTGACAGATGTGCGTGAGGGTGAGACTATCTTTTCTTTTTGTAACATTTATGGCCTCCCTAACTAGTGCCAGACCCTAGACAGCTGCCTAGTTTACCTTGTGCTGGATCTGATCCTGGTCTCTCTTTTCTTGCCAGTCTGTGATGGGGTAATCCAAGGCTCTATTCCTGTTCCTCTTCTCTTTAATATTTTCATTAACAAATTGCATACTGCCTCTCAGCAAGCCTTCTTAATCCAGTACACAGATGACTCCTCCTTTCAATGTTCTGCGTGGGTGTCTGACAGTGTGCTGAAAATAAATATACTGAAAGCACAGCAAAAATAAAAAAAAGTGTTGAAGTATCACAATACTGAAAGATGAAAATAACTCCTCGTAAACATAACCGGAGAAAAAAAGTGCCAACGGGAGTCCTGTAGGGGCGCAAGTCTGGTTCTCAACATTTATGTTGCTGTAGGTATTTTAATTTCAACATGCTCCCCCTACTGGACACATGTCTGGACTATACAGAGCTAACAACTTCCTCACAAACACTAGAAACATCTCTGGCTACTACATAACACAGACCATCACACCCATATGGTCCCATAACACAGACCATCACACCCATATGGTCCGTCTATGCTTAGCATCCTACAGGCTATGCTGAAAACAACTAGAACAATGTAACGCCAGAGTTATAAAGTCTGCTGCCTGTAAACCTCATAGAGCACACACTAAAACAACCAAACTAGCTTGGATTAGTTCATCACCTCACATAATATAATCTCTAAATGTCCCAGCACTAACTGTCATTTTCCATCACTATTATTCTAACAGACCTGTATGCTGAAAAGTCAAAAACAAAATCTGTAGGAAATGCATAGTGCTGTAGCTGTGTGGCCAGATCCTGAAACTCAGTCCAGCTGTCTCTTAGGTTAGTGTCCAACTGCTTCACTTTTAAAAACAGACCAAAACAATTTCTAACAGACTTCTGGCTTTGCTCCTGCTCTGCTACTGGTTAAACACTATTCTATGCACTTCCGTAGCTAATCTTATCAAAAGAAACCCTGTTTTTCCACAATATGTAAGTAAGAGTTGCCCGAGTGCACCTTTGTTACACATCCCCCTCCTTCACTGCTACTTACTGTCTTTATGTTACTCAGTAAACATCATCTTCCATATCTATCATATCAATGCTATTGACTGCGAAAAATCAATTACTAGAAAACTAAAATCAAAATCTAAACCAACTGCAATTAAAGTACTGAATATTTTAAAGGAGAGAAAAGAACTACGGGCAGGATGATGGCCTTCGTGTTGGGCAGGAAGATGTAGGACATCTTTAAGCTCATTACATTCTGCCTCAATGTATTAATAGCATTTTAATGTAAGGTCTGTAAATTTTTCTTTAAGCCACACTCTGGGAACTTAAGGACTCTGGCATTCCAGCAATTGCATGGTGAATGTTGCAATGTTCAAAGAAAGGGGAAAAAGGCTGCATTAACTTTGGGCCCGCCCAAGGACTCAGCAGTGAACACTTTTGCTGGCACGCTCATCAGACTAAAGGCTCTACACATGGATAAACCAGTAGCGGAGTGGTTCGATTGCAAGTTTGACTCATTAATGGATGAGTTGCAAAAGATCAAAACCACTTTGGTGGACATATTTGGTACACAGCTCGGTCTGACGAAAAGATACAGTCTTAGATCATTCAGACAGCTAACTCAAAGAATAAGGCATTCAAGAAATCCAACAGCAACTCCACAACATAGAAGCAAAAATGCAAAAGTTAGAAGAAAAGTTAATTGATATGGCAGATATAAATCACCACAGAAACTTTAGAATAATAAGGGTTCCTGAGAGGACTGAAGGGAGAGGTTGCATGGCTTTCATCAAAAACAAGTTAAGTGAACAGTCAGGGACGCCACTGGGGGGAAGTTAACCTTAGCATGAGCCTATCAAGTTTATATACCAACATCTTCAACTCAGCACCCCGTTGTTCCATTGTTCTGTGTTTCTTAAGTGAAAGACAAAGTTCTGAGAAGGTTATGGGTACCAGAGAGCAAATGGTTATAAGATGGTCACAGACCTTTTGTGGTTCAAGACTAGTCACTGGCATCTTGTTTCAGATGTGCTGAGTTTTAGCCAGCTATAAGAGTTTGGAAACTCACTGGCTGGAAATTCAGGCTGCTGTTCCCCACAACTCTAAAACTAGCTCTTCAAGTGGGACAGGAGTCTTTTATTTCACATAATAATGCAAGGAATAAACTCTCACAATCTTTCAGTGTGGACGTGCATGATGCTACAAAGGACTCTGCTGCTAGTTCATCTATAAAGGATACTAATGGGAGGCCCCCTGCTCACAAATCAATTGCTCTTTTCCTGGTATTTAAGAAAAGTATTCTTGACAAACAAAAGGTATCCACAGTATTTCATAGCTGGCTCTAGAGTTGTGGGACAGAAGTATATTGTGGAAACTAGCAAAAAAACTCTGTTTTCTTTTCTTTTTTTCTTTGAAATAATAATTCAAGATAATCCTTATGTTCTAGACTTAATATTTACTTAGTTTTTATAGGAACTGTTCTGATGTGAACATCTTAAACATACCCTAACCAGATGTATCTGCATTTTACTTGGTTCTGAAGTGGTTATGTCATTGGCACTTCATATAGCAGATAGTCACTGCATTTTGCTAGTTTTCCACTCTGCTATGTTGCGGATGGTATTAATCTTGTACATAAATAATGTAAACAGTTTGAATTAAAAAAGTTTTTATTTAGTTCAGGTGCATGGATAATTACTATAACAGCTATAGGCTATTTTATAAGTCAGTTAGATTTGTTGCAGTTAGGACCCTTTTTTCTTTTGGAAGTAACACTGTATAGAAGATATTTTTTCATCTGATGAACAAGACCCATTTCTTAACACTTATTTTTAAGTTAGAATATTAACTGTCTTACTGACCATGTCAACAGATGCAAAGTGTTTGCTGACATCCATTAGGCCTTTTATTCTACTGTTGTAGGAGTCACACCCAACGGACTCCAGACACATGAGTCTTATTTGGGGTGTACTCTCTTCACCCAACGGACTCCAGACACATGAGTCTTATTTGGGGTGTACATGAATCTTATTTGGGGTGTACATGAATCTTATTTGGGGCGACTTTACTTTTCTTCATTTCCAACTGGGTTGGGTAGGAAAAAGGTGGTTATTACTCTTTGGTGAAAAGGCATCTCTTTTACATTGAGCAATTTTATGTTGGACAGTGAAGGAAGATGTGTTTTAATAAGGATTGCATCAAGGTGTATAAATTACAATTAATAATGTTTATATCCCCCCAGGAGCTCGTCCAAAAGAATTAGCTTCATTTATAAGATTACGGCTGTCATTCCATGAGGCAACTGGTAATCTGGTGGATCATCATCCTATCACTCCTGGGGGTCTCCGCAGGACCAAGGTCTAAAACACTCACCTTTGGGGAGAATTTTTAATAAATACATAAACATGTTTGTTGCTAAATTATGTTCAATTGTGACTTCCCAAGATTCTACACCTTCTCAAGGATCGATAACATTTTTTTTTAACTAAAGAGTGTGGTCATATGGTTGCCTCATGGCTCCCATGGTACTTTCTGGTCATGAATTTGTTAAGCTGGTATTGAATATTCCCAGGCTGTTTTCAGTTAGCCACTGGAGGGCTATCTTACAACTTTGTAAAAGAGCCATATGTCAAACACACATGGAACACTTTTTCTTCTTGGAGGATATAGTCCGCTGAGGGAACCCATTCATTTGTTTAGAACTGGGACACCTTTAAAGATTCTCTTGCAAACACTATGAAGGGCTATACGCTAGGTGTTTTCAATATATTTATGGTCTAGTTAGTCACACTCCCAGTTGATCTTTTAGATGTTCAAACTCAAGTTCTCAAGGGGAATATTAAGAGTCCTGCCAATCTGGAAATGGCAAGGAATAAAGTGAATGAGTATTATGGATACAGAGTAGAGCAAGTCTCAATGGTTTTTAGTCTTAAGGAGTTCAAGATATCTGGAAACTGTGCAAAATTCTTAGCTCTTTGTCGGCATAAAGAGATGGCAGATAGATATATTTTTACTTTACATGATCCTAGAATTAGGGGAAATAGTATGTACCCCAAGAATATCATAACTATCTTTGACAATTACTTTGCCAGACTCTACTTAGATGAGGGGAATCAACTGTTAGCAAGAGACGAATATGGGAGACATCTCCAGTCTCTCCCATTACCCCAATTAGACCAGGAGGAAGGGGACACATTAAGTCAGATTACTGAAGCTGAATTGACATTTGCAGGTAGTATGCTGTGGTAAGACCCCTGGTATATACAGTATCCCAGCTGAAATTTACAGGGAGGGTAAATACAGGTTTATTAAAATGTTTGTTTATTGGCAAATGAGGTTGTTATAAATTGTCTGTCCCTGAAATCTTGGATAGTAGCAGTAATGGTATTAATATGTAAAATACAAAAGCCAGCAAACTCTGAGGCTGAAAAAGTAAGTTTATTCAGTTAATGCAAAGCACAAACAAACTGGTTTTGGCTGGTACACAACACGGCCTTCCTCAGTGTAAAATAGAATGCATTCCTGATAGTTTTTTTACACACGCACTTAATTAGATTAGACTTGTGATTAGATGATCTTAAAATTGTTCATTTAATCCAGGTGGAAATAAACCACCCAGTTTAACAATCCATTTTTCTCCTTTGTGTGAAGAATGGAATGCCATCCCGCTTTGTTGGATTTATTCCCTTTCATGATATCTATTACCATGAAACTAAACTTGGCAGATGAATGTTTTAGACAATGTTTATATAAAGCACTGCTTGATTTTTTGTTCTTCATATCACTGGTATTCTCAGAAATTCTCAGTCTTAGTGATTGTGAGGTTTATCCTATATAGAAAGAGCCGCAACTGTATGTTGCTAGCTATATCAGCCATTCACTACTGCAATTATCAAAAATTTATATCATAAACTGTGCCACAGTTCGTACTTGTGAATTGTTTGGATTTAAAAACCTTATTACAGTGAGTGCAATGGCCATATGGGAAGCATCCTGTAAGCACCTCACCCGTTAGTGTAGTTTGAACCTACTGAAATGGTGTCCTGGAATGTGAATAAAAATAATGATAACATCATTGTGAGTTAATAAGAGACGTGTAGACAACATGATTCAGTGTGTCTATGATGTGTTAGGCTGTTTAAATCTGGTATCATAGATAAAAGTTTGCATGAATACTTTTTTGTTACACATCCCCTTATTCCTGTCATCAGTGGCCTTCTTAAGCTGCATAAAGACCCTGTTCACCCCCCTTTTTAGACCCACAGTCGCAGGTCATGACTAGTGCACCAAACCAATATCTATCTTCCTTGAACAACAGCTTAGATCTATTTTTTAACACTATTCCACATGTTACGAGATACTAATCAGTTTTTAGAAGCTTTATATGATTATACTTGCAGCTCACAAAGCACACTTTTGCTAGTTACAATGGATGTATCCTCTGTCTCTGCTGTAATTCCCAATGATATCGGTATAATATGTGTTAAAAAGTTTTTGAATGCCTTTTCTGATTTTGAAACTAAATTTGAAGTAATTTTATTGCTATTAGACACTGTATTAGTGAATAATGTGCTTTTATTTGACAATACATTTTATTGGCAGAAGCATGGCTTAGCTATGGGCACATCTTGTGCCAATAGCTACGCCAATGCTGTCATGCTGACCTGGGAACAGGAATTTGTGATCAATGGTGCATATAAGGAGTTTATTTCATTTTATCGTAGAATTGTGGATGATTTATTTATTTTGTGGAGTGGGTCCACTGAACAGTTCCATGACTTTATGGACTATATTAATAGTAGTACAACATATTTGCAGTTTTCTTCTGAAACATCTAGTACAAGTATACATTTTCTAGATGTGAACATAGGAAATAATGGTGAGGGTATTTATACAAATGTGTTCAGAAGACCATGCTATTGTAACCATCTTCTTCATAGAGGAAGTATGCACCCACTGCACTTTTTCAAGAATGTAATCCGCAGTCAAGGGTTTAGGATGTCCAGGTTAAGTGCACTTGAAAGTGATTACCAACACCACACTAATAATTTGAGAAAAGCATTCACAGAGAGAGGCTATCAGAACAAAGAAATTGCTGAAAATATTGAAGCTGTAAGGAAAGTGAGAGATATTAGTGCCAACCCCAATTTTTGTTGTGATATCAGAGAGTTGTTGAGAGACACTGGAATATTCTAATGACTGATGAAAGTCTTATGGGAATTTTAGATACCAAACCAAGGTTTATATAAAAAGGTAACATCCCTTAAGAACATTCTTTGCTACCTTAAACTCATATAACTGAGAGATTACATAAGAGAACATTTCCCTGTGGCAAATGTGCTGCTTACAAGTATATAAATACTACCAACATGTTTTTACATCCTGATCAAAAGAAAGAATATACATTTAATATATATGCAACCTGTAGTTCAGAACACACAATTTATTTAGCTTCTTGCACAGTGTGTTCTAAATTTTATGTTGGGAAACCAGAAAGAGCCCTGCGAGATTGCATAAAAGAACATGTTTTTCATATTAGTAAGGGCAGCCAAAATAGTGCCCTTTCTAAACATGTCTTGGAGACAGATTTGGCACACACATTTTTATTTATAGCTATTGGTAGACTGTTTGAGAGTGCCAGATATGGTGATATTAGAAATATTACTGAACAACTGGAAACCAAATGGATAATCTGGCCCAGAAGCGACTATGGGCATGAGTTGAATGACAGGATGCCCATTAAACCTACTAAAGAGTAGGCACCTACGCAGATGAAGTAGCAAAATTTAGTATAGAGTATTTGTGTAGCTACTGTTTTAAAAGGAGTTTATACTCATATTAGATTTTATTTTACATTTGTTGACCGGGATAGTCCGACTGGAATCATGTCCATTTTCAGCGGAGGCCCGGGGAGAAAAGCTCCAAAGACAAACAGCAACAATTAAAATAAAAATGAAGACACTTTACAGATTTGATATTTACAGAGTAACAATTTCACTGGTAAGGGTTAACCCCTGGATAAAGTCAGGAGAGAAAGAAGATTAACAGTAACTTGACTAAGAATTTATTTATATATGAGGTATGAGTTAGTCAGGCTTGTTTTATATATATATATATATATATATATATATAACAGATATATTGTTTTTATTCATTTTATGCGTTTTAGTTAGTGTGCATAATGCTATCTATTGTTACGACCGCGTCCCTTTTAGAGTTAAGTAAAATGAATCATGTGATTTGTTTATTAGAGTATTTAATGCAGTCTTTTTCATTCTTGTTTGTATCTGATGAAGCTAGTATAACCTGCAATAGCGCTCATACCTTTGTGAATAAAGAGGTTAGAAGAACTGGAGCAGTCTGCCATTTTTGGTTTCACTTGTGTACTTGGAATTGTTTGCTTGTTTATTCTATGTGAGCCTGAAACTTAGAGAATCATGGTGGTTTTTGTTTTTTACTAGTAGTAAATATTGTTTGAGGCACTTCAAGCCTTCATAGAAACAAAGGTACTTAGTTGCCAGTGTAAGAGTCAGGGACCATCAGAAATGTCCCTATGCTCTGCATTACTAATAATGTGACAAGAAGGGACATGACTATTTATTTTATTTATTTAACATTTGTTTACCGGGAAAGTCCGACTTGGAACAAAGCCAATTTCCAGTGGAGACCTGGGGAGAAGCTGTCCAGATAAGTGTCTTTCTGACCTGGGAGGAAACTGGAGCACCCAGAGTAAACCCACATGAATGCAGAGAGGACATGCAGGCTCCACACAGAAGGCAGTCCAGCCAAGAATCAAACCAGAGAATCTCTTGCTGTGAGGTGACAACACTATCGCTGCACCACTGCACCGTCCATTGTATTTAGGAAGTTCTCCAGCCTGGGGACAGCTGGAGGTCTAAAACGAAAGTGCTTGACTCTGATCTGGTGGTGCATCCACACCCTTTATCTTCTAAAAGGGCATGCCTTTCCCCTATGATCAGGTTAGAATGGCAGGGACAGAGGAGGACAAAAAAAAATCACACCTGCTTCCTCCCACTGGGTTTTACATCAGCCAGAGAATGGTCCCTGCTGAATGAGCAATGAATAGGTTTAATACCCACTGTAGAGGGGGCACTTCATTGCTATGGCTCTGTAAGGTATTTGAGAGGTCTCTGAAGCTATGACAGTTCTAAGCGGTACCCATGTGCACAACTCCTCTGTTTTCATAATGTACATTTGTTTCATGCCACCTAGCTTAAAGCAAGCCAAATGACCCAAAATAAGCAAGTTAGCTTTTTTAAGTGTTAATATGTTGTACTTCTTTTTTGGCATTCACATGGCAGCAGCTTTTGACCTAGTAGATTTACTTGGTGGTCCATGTGTGTTAACAATGTGTTTACAACTTTCTTTCCTGCAACTTTTAGCCCCAGAGTTTTAAAACTATCTTAAACTAAAATATTAAAACCTGACTCTGTGTTTTAACTTCAACATTTCTTTTATTTATCAATACTGTTTGACAACAATCTGACTTAACTCTTGTGTCAATACTTCTGATAAGGTTCAGATTCCAAAATATCAATTCATTTGCTAACATGCAAATTCTTTTGAACATATTTGCCTTTCCTTTTACACATTTGAAATAACATTACATCTACAGACTAATCCACTATCCATTTGCTTCAATTTCCTCGATTCTTGGCATTGGGTGATCCCGCTTAATCATATTGTAAGGCTTATTCAGTATCCAGTGTATGAACCTTGCCTCATTGCTGTGTACCTCAGTCTATGAACCCACAACTGTGCTGCAGGACCTACATTTTTCTGCATCTCCTACCTCTGCCACAGATTTTGAGAAACACTGTATAGCTAAATGCAGTCTCGAGCTGCTATTATTAACCTTTCACCTTCTGGTTCAAATGCAGCTCATCCAAGCCATTTGTAAATTAACTCTTGATTAATATGTGGCGGTTCCAGCAGTTTTCTGTACTTTCTACTACAAGTCTGGAATTTCCTTTTTTTCCTGTTTGCACTTTCTCTTGCTGCCTGTTTTTTGTTCATTTTGGACCAGATTTCTATGCCCGCTTTCTTCCTAAATGCTTTTCCTAACTTGAGAAAACATGTTATTTTACACTTGTTTTATTCATGGCTTAAAAGTTTTAAAACTTTGCTCTGCTTGGCTCTGATTATAACACGTATGTATGTAACCCAGCAAGAACAGGTAGTCCTAGTGAGCAGAGGTTGAGAGATAACAAAAACACAATGTGAAGAGCTTAAAACAAACTCAATCACCATGGCTGGAACGTGCAAAACTTATAATATAAAGATATTAAAAGCCAGTAAAAGGAGCTAAGCACTTTCAAAGCTGATCGCCACTTCTTCAGACTATAAAACAATAATGAAAGTGCTTCAATACTTAAAATACAAACTAACCAATCAAGAAAAAGAAAACAAGTCACATGTCTCCTACTTCAGATGAGGTAACCTGAACTCATTCATTGAACTCCATCCATAGAAACCGCATTCATTAAAAGATAACCAATAAAATCAATGCCTGAAGCCATGTGCTCGCAAGACTGGTTTGCTAGATAAAGTGTCATTCAAACCAGGAGGCAAATCAGCTTTAAGTAAAATAATCCATCTGAGCTCAGTACATTCCATAGTATTTTGAATGTCACCCCTTCTACTGGTTCATTCGATAATCTCTAAAACAGTAACTCACTGACATGTGTAGCTAAAGCATTTGTGGATTTCTTATTCCAAATGTCAGCTATATGTTCTAAAACTCTCTCTTTCAACATCCAGTTGGCTTTTCTGACAAAATTTACTGCAGACTTGGCACTTTTCATAATAAATTACGTTTAAACATTTACAATTGGCATAAAAATCAAAATAAATCTGATAATTCAGAGAAGGGTACTCAATGGAGCTTGTAACCCAAATATATTTACGTTTGACAGGATCGGCATGGAAAAGTGCCAATGCGATCAGAGTAGATGGATCTGACATATTTAGATCATTTGTAACATAGATATTTCTTCAGGATTCATCAATTTCCTTTATGTTTGTTGGTGTCTCAGCTGTTGCTGTTTTCCTTCCCAGCATCCTGTAGAATATCTTTGGGTCGTCCTTAAACTGCATGTTATAATTCTGTGTGCATCTCCTGAGATTTCTGGTTTGTACAGAGATTTTAATTTATTATTAAACATGGGGCAACTCAAATCTTGATCAGCTTTTATCCTGTGCTTTTTTAGCACATCCACCTATTTTAAGAGTTTTCACAGACAAGTTTCTTTCCTTTTTTATAGTCCTCCAATAAAATACCTATTTACTTAACTGTTTTACAGTTGCCTCCAATCAGTGTTTATACTGGTAATGTTCTAGTTATTCCTTTGTTTTCCTTTACTACCAGTGTGCCTTGGTTTAATTTCTCCAATGCTTAGGTTTTTACATATCTCATTGGGAATGGACCCCATTCCCAAGTCAGTGCATAATTCAAATTCATGAAATCCGTTTTGCTTCACTCTGATATTTGATGCAAGTGCTCTTCTAAGTACCCACAATGTACTCAGAATTGCCTCTTTTTGCAGTTCATAAGGGGTATTTTTTATTTATAGCATATTTAGATACATTTGAAGATTCTTTGTTATGAGCCCAGTTGAGTTGCTCCTACCACAACTGGAACTATCAGTGTATCTTTATTTCACATTGCTCCAACTTCCGTTTGCCAGTCCAAACTGCAAGTCTTCAGTTCATAAAACACTGTAGTCATGGGGTGTATCAGTTTTAAAAATCAAAGCCATATCGTTTTTTTTCCGTAAACTACAATATCCTGACTGTTTGCTTCTACCCTCTTAGCTGTTGGTATGGGGTGATCCCATGTAGTCATTACTTCATAATTCTCAGCCATGTTTTGTGGTTTATGTTTCCAATGTCTCTCAGATGCAAAGTCTCCAGTGTAGCAACCTGGCCACATTGTTATGTCTTTCGGTATACAACCCTTCAGCCATTAGTGTATTGCACCGTGCAACAAGATGTGCAACTGTTTCAAGATTGTAGCACAGCACCTACATTTATGCATTTCTCCTGCCTTTTCTATGGATTTTGTGAACCATCTGGTATGTAATCCACTACCCTGGGCTTCCAATATTAACCTTTCATCTTTTGGTTTAAATACACCCCATCTAAGTCATTCACATGATGACTCTTGGTCAGCATGCCGCTGTTCCAGCAATTTCTATACTTCTTGCTATAATTATGAGCTTTCTGTTTGTCTTTGATTTTTTCCTTTCCTGTTCTTTGTATTCTTTCTTGGATTTGCACTTTCTGTTGCCACCTGATTTCTACCTATGTTTGGTTGGATTTCCATGCCTGCTTTTCCCCAAAGGCTTCTGCTAATCTAAACATGTAGGTCATCTTGGACTTATTTTGCTTGTGTTTTAGAACTTTTAGTTTATTTAGATCCAATGATGTCAATAAATATGTATGCAATCGCACAATCACAGAATACCTGTATAGTCAAGTTCAAGGAGGCCCATACCACCTTCAGACTGAGGGATATATAATCTTGGCAGTCTTGCATATCATTTGATGAGCATGGAGCAATTTTCTTGTTTTCCTGTCAAGCTTACTCAACTCTTTTTGTGGCCAGTCAATCACCCCAAACCTACAAGTTAAAAGAAGATGTGGAAGCTGATTTGTAGCTTGAAGTTTACTCCTAGTTGTCAAGACTGTTTTCAGTATTAATTTTAAATATTCCTTACTGAGCTTTGTTTCCACTTTTCCTTTTTATACTGTGCTTTTTTAAGATATCCACCTCTTTAAGACTTTTTAAGACAATTATTTATAGTTCTCTAATAAAATACTTATTTTTCTTAACTGTTTTACATTTACTTCCAATCAGAGTTTATACAGGTGATGTTCTATTTATTCCTTTGTTTACCAATGTGCCGTTTTTAATTTCTCCAAGTCTTTTGGGTTTCTATTACCATGATGGGAATGGACCCCATTCCTAAGTCAGAGTATGAGTAAAGTTTATGAAATTAGTATCGTTTCACTCTTTGATGTCAGCCAGTAGTGCTCTTTGCAACAACCCCAATGTGCCCAGTAATGACTCCTTCTGCAATTCAAACAGGCTTACATGGATTGGTAACATATCTAAATACAATTGTAAATTCTTTTTTATAAGACCCCATTGCTCCTACTACTATTGAAACTGGGGTCTATATTACAATGTCGAAGATGCATTACTTCGAATGAGTCTTCATCAAACCCATTAAAACAAAAACTTAAAACAGTGAAACTACATAAAAGCGATTTTGATTTCTTTCGCTAGGAAAGAAATCGCTTTTCCAAAGAAATATATATATCACTACACACAAAACAAAGTGGGGGGTTGTGCTCCCCACACACCCCAACTAAATATACCAACTCAAGATCGCACTACAGTTTACAAAACAGCAAACTACTGGAGGTGGGCAAGCAATTTCTTTCCCAGGGAAAGAAATTACTCATATGCCTCTTCGCTGTATTTTAAGTTCGGCGAAGACGCATTTCAAATTATGTATCTTCAATGATTTTAATAGGAACCCTTGGAACTGTCTGGGTATCTTTCTTCCACATGGCTCTTTTTCTGCCTGCAGATCCTGGTATTTTATGACTTTGTGTCTCTCTGTACTCAAGACACTGTAGTCACTGGGTGTGGAAATTTCAATTATCAATGCTACTTTTGTCTTCTTTTCTTGCACCACTGCATCTAGTTTTCTAGAATCTACCTTTTGAACTGTTGGTAATGGGTGATTCCATGTGATATAAATTTCATCTTTTTCTATAATGCTTTGTGGCTCAGGTTTCCAGTGTTTTTCAGCCAATTTGATATCATAATGTCTGCACAATCCCCAGTGCAACAGTCTTGCCACATTATTATACCTTTCAGTATACAGTCCTTCTGCCATTACTGTGTTGTGACCAGCAATGAGGTGTCTGACCATTTCCAATTCGGTTTTACAAAACCTACATATGTCTGTTTCTCCCACATGTTGAATGGTCTTTGTAAATCAGCATGTATGTAGCCCACTATCTTGGGCTGCCAATATTAACCTTTCATTTCTTGGTTTTTCTT
>NC_056732.1:1848569709-1848597650 GCF_019279795.1 Protopterus annectens | reverse complement strand
GGGGCCTGGAGGTCTAAAACAAAAGTGGTTGACTCTGATCTGGTGGTGCATCCACACCCTTTATCTTCTAAAAGGGCATGCCTTTCCCCTATGATCAGTTTAGAATGACAGGGGCAGAGGAGGACAAATAAATCACACCTGCTTGCATAACAGCTTCTTCCCACTGGGTTTTACATAAGCCAGAGAATGGTCCCTGCTGACTGAGCAAGAAATAGGTTTGATACCCATTGTAGAGAGGGAACTGATGGACATTAGACAAGAGGCAGAAAAAAGCAGTAACCATGACATTTATCCATTCCGTTGGCTCTAACTGCTTCTTAAGAAGGCCTAAGCTTTTAATTCACTTAAAATTCTTGCTCGTTTCCATTGCTGACAGATACTGTTACCTTTCCTTGGTCATCAGTTATTGATGTAGCATCAGGATTTATTTGTATGAAGATGATCTGGCAAATGTCTTAAACATTTATTTTCATTGCTATGGCTCTGTAAAGTATTTGAGATGTCTCTGAAACTGACAGTTCTGGGCTTTACCCACGAGCATAACTCCTCTGTTTTCATTTTTGTAATGTACATTTGTTTCATGCCACCTAGCTTAAAGCAAGCCAGATGACCTAAAATAAGCAAGTTAGCTTTTTTAATTGTTAATATGTTGTACTTCCTTTTTGGTATCCACATGTCACCAGCTTTTGACCTAGTAGATTTACTTGGTGGCCCATGTGTGTTAACAATGTGCACAACTTTCTTTCCTGCAACTTTTAGCACCAGAGTTTTAAAATGATCTTAAACCAAATATTAAGACCTGACTCTGTGTTTTAAACTTCAACATTTCTTTTATTTATCAATACTGCTTGATAACAATCTGACTTAACTCTTGTCTCAATGCTTCTGATAAGGTTCAGATTCCAAAATATCAATTCATTTGCTAACATGTAAATTCTTTTGAACAGATTTGCCTTTCCTTTTACACATTTGAAATAACATTACATCTACAGACTAATCCACTGTCCATTTGCCTCAACTTCCTCAATTCTTGGCATTGGGTGATCCCACTTAATCTTGTAAGGCTTATTCAGTATTCAGTGTATGAACCTTGCCTCATTGCTGTGCACCTCAGTCTATGAACCCTCAATTGTGCTGCAGGACCTACATTTTTCTGCATCTCCTACCTCTGCCATGGATTTTGAGAAACATTTTATAGATAAATTCAGTCTTGAGCTGTCCTGGGCCCACTCTTGTTTGGCATCTACTTTTCCGAAGTACAAGCTAACACAGGAGGGTTATGGCTGACAAAGTTTGCAGATGACTGCAAACTGGGCGCCATAGTAGGAAACACATCTGACACAGATATCATTCAGAAGGGTCTCACAGAAACGGATAACTGGTGCCAGAGCCATGGCCTAAAGTTAAATGCCAAAAAATGCATAGTCATACCCTTCGGGAAAAACAAGGTTACCCCTAGCTACCAAATAGGTGGCAATCCACTGAGCACAGAAGAAGTTATCAGGGACCTGGGACCCAGGTTGATAGTAGTCTGTCATTCGACACCCATGTAGCTAAAGTAGTTAGGAAGACCTTCTACATTGCCCACCTTATCATGAAGGGATTCTCATCTAGATCAAGGGAGGTCATACTCTCCCTATACTCATCACTCATCAGACCAATGATTGAGTACAATGCCCCATTTGAATGTATCTGACCCGACACTTGCAGCAGCTGGAGGCCACAAAGTTCCTTACCAAAAGGATAAAGGGTCTCAAACATCTGTCCTATGCTGACTGAAAGAACTCAGCTCTATTCAGTCGCCATCGCTGCTCAGAGGTGACCTTTGCCTACCATACAAGGCCATGTCAAACCCAGATTTGATGAATATGCTTCACCTTAAAAATCTAGATCCGTCAGAGCCACAAGGGAGACTTAAACCTCGACACGCTATTAATAGGACGTGCTGGAGGGATAGATTCATCACCAAAGACTCCTATGCTGTGGAACAAAATCCCGTATATGTGAGGCAGAGTGACTCGCTGGCCTTGTTCAAGAGAAATCTTGACCAATGGATGGGAGATCGCAGATATACCCCAGGGATTACCTCAGTGTCACTGCTCGACAGAGGCACAGCAAAATAATGGGTATAGTTCCCCATACTAAAGGGGTGGCGTAAGCCACAAAACTATGGGCTAGGCTTGTAAATGCCCTCGGGCAGATAGCCTAGTATGAACCTATGAACCTATGAACCTATTACTAAACTTACCTTCTGGTTCAAATTCAGCTCATCCAAGCCATTTGTAAATTAACTCTTGATTAATATGTGGTGGTTCCAGCAGTTTTCGGTACTTTCTACTACAAGTCTGAAATTTCCTTTTTTTCCTGTTTGCACTTTCTCTTGCTGCCTGTTTTTTGTTCATTTTGGACCAGATTTCTATGCCCGCTTTCTTCCTAAATGCTTTTGCTAACTTGAGAAAACATGTTATTTTACACTTGTTTTATTCATGGCCTAAAGTTTTAAAACTTTGCTCTGCTTGGCTCTGATTATATCACGTCTGTATGTAACCCAGCAAGAACAGGTAGTCCTAGTGAGCAGAGGTTGAGAGATAATAAAAACACAATGTGAAGAGCTTAAAACAAACTCAATCACCATGGCTGGAACGTGCAAAACGTATAATATAAAGATATTAAAAGCCAGTAAAAGGAGCTAAGCACTTTCAAAGCTGATCACCACTTCTTCAGACCATAAAACAATAATGAAAGTGCTTCAATACTTAAAATACAAACTAACCAATCAAGAAAAAGAAAACAAGTCACATGTCTCCTACTTCAGATGAGGTAACCTGAACTCATTCATTGAACTCCATCCATAGAAACTGCATTCATTAAAAGATAACCAATAAAATCAATGCCTCAAGCCACCTGCTCGCAAGACTGGTTTGCTAGATAAAGTGTCATTCAAACCAGGAGGCAAATCAGCTTTAAGTAAAATAATCCATCTGAGCGCAGTGCATTCCATAGTATTTTGAATGTCACCCCTTCTACTGGTTCATTCAATAAACTCTAAAACAGTAACTCACTGACATGTGTAGCTAAAGCATTTGTGGATTTCTTATTCCGAATGTCAGCTATATGTTCTAAAACTCTCTCTTTCAACATCCAGTTGGCTTTTCTGACAAAGTTTACTGCAGGCTTGGCAGTTTGCATAATAAATCACATTTAAACATTTACAACTGGCATAAAAATCAAAATAAATCTGATAATTCAGAGAAGGGTACTCAATGGAACTTGTAACCCAAATATATTTACATGTTTGACAGGATCGGCATGGAAAAGTGCCAATGCGATCAGAGTAGATGGATCTGACATATTTAGATCATTTGTAACATATATATTTCTTCAGGATTCATCAATTTCCTTTATGTTTGTTGGTGTCTCAGCTGTTGTTGTTTTCCTTCCCAGCATCCTGTAGAATATCTTTGGGTCGTCCTTAAACTGCATGTTATAATTCTGTGTGTATCTCTTGAGATTTCTGGTTTGTACAGAGATTTTAATTTATTATTAAACATGGGGCAACTCAATCTTGATCAGCTTTTATCATGTGCTTTTTTAGCACATCCACCTATTTTAAGAGTTTTCACAGACAAGTTTCTTTCTTTTTTATAGTCCTCCAATAAAATACATTACAATACAATACTTAACTGTTTTACAGTTGCCTCCAATCAGTGTTTATACTGGTAATGTTCTAGTAATTTCCTTTGTTTTCCTTTACTATCAGTGTGCCTTGGTTTAATTTCTCCAATGCTTAGGTTTTTACATACCTCGATGGGAATGGACCCTAGTCATTCAAATTCATGAAATCAGTTTTACTTCACTCTGATATTTGATACAAGTGCTCTTCTAAGTACCCACAATTGCCTCTTTTTGCAATTCTTAAGGGGTTATTTTTATTGACAGCATATGTAGATACATTTGAAGATTCTTTGTTATTAGCCCAGTTGCATTGCTCCTACCACAAGTACCATAACTGGTACTATCAGTGTATCTTTATTCCACATTGCTCCAGTTTCTGTTTGCAAGTCCTAATAGTTTACAACTGTATGTCTTCAGTTCATAAAATACTGTAGTCACGGGGTGTAGCAATTTCAAAAATCAAAGCCATATCGGTATTTTTCCCTTAAACTACAATATCCTGACTGTTTGCTTCTACCCTCTTAGCTGTTGGTACAGGGTGATCCCATGTAGTCATTACTTCATAATTATCAGCCGTGTTTTGTGTTCATGTTTCCAATGTCTCTCAGATGCAAAGCCTCCAGTGCAGCAACCTTGCCACATTGTTATGTCTTTCGGTATACAACCCTTAAGCCATTAGTGTATTGCACCGTGCAACAAGATGTGCAACTGTTTCAAGATTGTAGCACAGCACCTACATTTATCCATTTCTCCTGCCTTTTCTATGGATTTTGTGAACCATCTGGTATGTAATCCACTACCCTGGGCTTCCAATATTAACCTTTCATCTTTTGGTTTAAATACACCCCATCTAAGTCATTCACATGATGACTCTTGGTCAGCATGCCGCTGTTCCAGCAATTTCTATACTTCTTGCTATAATTATGAGCTTTCTGTTTGTCTTAGATTTTTTCCTTTCCTGTTCTTTGTATTCTTTCTTGGATTTGCACTTTCTGTTGCCACCTGATTTCTACCTATGTTTGGTTGGATGTCCATGCCTGCTTTTCCCTAAAGGTTTCTGCTAATCTAAACATGTAGGTCATCTTGGACTTATTTTGCTTGTGTTTTAGAACTTTTAGTATATATGGATCCACTGATGTCAATAAATATGTATGCAATCGCACAATCACAGAATACCTGTATAGTCAAGTTCAAGGAGGCCCATACCACCTTCAGACTGAGGGATATATAATCTTGGCAGTCTTGCATATCATTTGATGAGCATGGAGCAATTTATTTGTTTTCCTGTGAAGCTTACTCAACTCTTTTTGTGGCCAGTCAATCACACCAAACCGAGAAGTTAAAAGAGGAAGTGGAAGCTGATTTTTAGCTTGAAGTTTACTCCTAGTTGTCAAGACTGTTTTCTGTATTCATTTTAAATATTCCTTACTGAGCTTTGTTCTCATTTTTCCCTTTTTTATCCTGTGCTTTTTTAAGATATCCACCTCTTTAAGAGTTTTTTAAGGCCATTTTTTTATAGTTCTCCAATAAAATACTTATTTTTCTTAACTGTTTTACATTTACTTCCAATCAGAATTTGTGCAAGTGATGTTCTATTTATTCCTTTGTTTACCAATGTGCCGTTTTTAATTTCTCTATGTCTATTTGCCATTATATGCTATATAAATACAGTCAATATATCAGTGTCATCTTGGTGAGATTTTGTGAAAAACAGGGTCCACCTCACAAAGGTACTCACCAAGACTTGAGGATGAATTCAGTTTCAGCACTACTACTCTCCTTTGCTTGCTGACTTTTCATCTCTCCATTAGGACCCCCATAATGCCCAATGTGGACACTTTGATGCTTTAACATGTGACTCTTTTGTGTAAAAGGCTTGTCACACATGGTACATTTGTAAGGTGTCTGTCGTTTTTAATTTCTCCAAGTCTTTTGGGTTTCTAATACCATGATGGGAATGGACCCCATTCCTAAGTCAAAGTACGATTAAAGTTCATGAAATTAGTATTGTTTCACTCTTTGACGTTAGTCAAAAGTGCTCTTCAGAGCACCCGCAATGGGCCCAATAATGACTCCTTTTGCAATTCCTATGGTGTTACATGAACTGGTAACATATTTAGATACGATTGTAAATTCTTTTTTTATAAGACCAGTTGCTCCTACTATTACTGGAGCTGTCAGGGTATCTTTCTTCCACAATGCTCTCATTTCTGCGTGCAGATCCAGGTATTTTATGACTTTGTGTCTCTGTACGCAACACACTGTAGTCACTGGGGGTGGCTATTGCAATGATTAATGCTACTTTTGTCTTCTTTTCTTGGACCACTACATCCAGTTTTCTAGCATCTATCTTTTGAACTATTGGTATTGGGTGATCCCATGTGATATAAACTTCATCATTTTCTATGATTCTTTGTGGCTCATGTTTCCAGTGTTTTTCAGCCACTTCAATACGATAATATTTGCACAATCGCCAGTGTAACATTCTTGCCACATTATTATGCCTTTCAGTATACAGTCCCTCTGCCATTAGTGCATTGCAACCAGCAACAAGGTGTGTGACTCTTTCCAATTCAGTTTTACAAAACCTACATATGTCTGTTTCTCCCACATGTTTAATGGACTTTGTAAACCAGCGTGTACGTAGTCCACTATCTTGGGCTGCCAATATTAACCTTTCGTTTCTTGATGTGAATTCACCTCTCCAACCATTCCTGTGTTTGTTATTGATTATCATGAGGCTCTTCCAGAAGTTTTCTATACTTCCAACTATATTTATGTTTTTTCCACATTTCTTGCCTTCTCATCTGATCCTTCGCCTTATATTCTTTCTTTTGATTTTTGGCACATTCAGTTGCTGCCTGTTTTTATCTACTTTTGGTTTGATTTCCATTCCTGCTTGACGTTGATATGCTTCTGGTAGATTAAGCAGAGAAGACATCTTAGATTTATTCTCCTCATGTTTCAAAACTTTCACTATATGAGGATCCTGTGAAGTCAGCAGATATGTGTGGAGTCCCATGATTGTAGATCTATACATGTAATCAATTTCAAGGAGGCCCATCCCTCCTTCAGAGCGGGGAATATATAATCTTGGTATACACTGATTTTTTACAAATCATTTGGTAAGCATGAAGCATCCTTCTTGTTTTAATATCCAATCTATCCAACACTTTTTTGGGGCCAGTCAATCACTACAAAACTATAAGTTAGGACAGGAAGAGCAAATTGATTTATAGCTTGGATCTTGTTCCTATGTGTCAATGCTGTTTTTAGGATTAATTTAAGTATTCTAAAGTACTCCTTACTAAGCTTTATTTGCATTTGTTCATGTTTTACTGCTGATCCTTCATCAATTCCCAAGTATTTATACACCCCCTCTTGCTCAAGTTCTTTTATATCACATTCTTGTCCCAAACTAATTTTTTCCTGGTGCTGCAATTTTCCTTTTTTAAAGGTTGCTTTTGCACATTTATCAAGACCAAATGACATTCCAATATCATCTGAAAAGGTTTTGACAACTTGCAGCTGTGCTTTCAGTTCCTCATCTGATGAGCTATACAATTTTAAATCATCGACATAGAGAAGGTGAGAAGTCATTAGACTTTGTTGTTTTCTAGAAGACAAATTATAGCCATGGCCTAAGCTGTTAAGTAAACAGCTTAATGCGTTAATGGTAAGGCAGAATAGCAAGGGTGACAGAGAGTCACCCTGGAATATCCCCCTTTGAATCTTTATCCCTGGGATAATAATCTGTCCTTTATCATGGCTTAATTGCAAAGTGGTCTGCCACTGTTTCATGGTTACTGTATTGTAGTCAATCAGTGTATGGTGTATCCTATACACTTTTAAGCACTCTTTTATCCATGAATGAGGGTTACTATCAAATGCTTTTTTGTAGTCATTCCATGCCATACTTAGGTTCTTCCCCTTCTTACAATTCTCCACTATAACTTTGTTTAACAACAAATGGTCTGGTGTTCTATATGACTTTCTTTTAATGCCCTTTTGTCCTATTGCCATAATTGAGTTTTCTTCTAAATGACTATAAACTCTGTCAGCGTCAATTCCCTTGTATATTTTGTACGTCATCGGAAGACAAGTTATTGGTCTATAATTTTTAGGGTAGCTTGCAGGTTCACTCTTAAGTAAGAGCATTGTTGCTCCTGTTGTTAACCAGTGTGTTCAGGGTGCGCATATAAATAGTTCTTGCTCATGGCTAGATCCTCATGTAAAGAAGTTAATACTTTAAGCCAAAAGTTAAGTACTGCATCTGGGCCTGGGGTTTTCCAATTAGAGGCTTTTCTCAACTTTGTTTCAGTCTCTCTGGCTGTTATTTCATCCCATTTCATATCCTGTACCTTTAAACTTCTTATTCTTTCTTTTACATCTTCTATCCATTTAGCATCTTTGTTATGTTCCACAGGATCTTCACAGATACTTCTCCAAAATGTATCTACTTCCTTTTTTTCGGCGGTCTATCAATTCCTTTTACCTTATTTCCCAATTTTCTATAAAACTTTTTTGGGTCATCAGTAAATTGCTTATTTTGTGCTTTTCCCTTATGTTTATCTTCATATCTTCTAAGTCATTCCGCCTGTTTTGAAATTTGTAGTTTATCTCCAATAGTGCATAACAGATCCTGGCCTGTTCTAATATTGCGCATTGCTTTTATCACATCTATCTTTCTTAATATTTTTGTTGATCTGTTCCCTTTTCTATAATCTTCTAACAATGACACTTCTTGTCTTAGCTGCTTTACAGTTTTCTTCCATGATGGTATTCGCTTTCGCCCCCTTTTTTCCCTTGCTACCCTATGTTCCTGTGGTAGAATTTTATCAGTTATTAATTTAGCAGCACAGGAATATATTCTGTTTACTTCTGTTATATCACATGGATCTCTATGGACAGCCCTAATTACTGTGTTCATTTGTTTTTCAAGCTTCTGGCTTTTGGGGTTTTATTAACCTTCTGCAGTCTATTTCTCTGCTTGATCTTGATATATGTTTCTTTGTCTATTAAATCAAGCAACTCTTCTCTTAACTCCTTTTATTCCATGCTGAGGGCACATCCCTTGTTTTCCATTTCCTGCGGAGATTCTATAGAAAGTTCTATAGCATCTTCCTGTGGCACATTCTCTTCAGTTTCATCCTGTGTCATCTGTTGTTCTGTCATATGGGAACTCACTGGCCTATCACTCCTCAACATTGACTGCATCAGAATTTCCACAGTTTCCTGTTTCTTCCCTTGCTGTCCAGCTTCAAATGAATGTTTATACTGGTTTCCTGTGGAAGGCTCCAAATTATCTTGATATGGCACCTGACCAGTTACTTCCTGTTCCACAGGTTTCCCCTTAATTTGGATATCCATTGCTCTATCCTATTGTGGTGCTTTCTGCATTTGATTTTCTACACTGAATCCTTCCCTTTGCAGCTGTTCCATTACCTCAATTTCTATTTCTTTGACATCTCCATTACTAATCTCTTTTTCTACTTTAATTCTTAGTGTTCCTATTTTTTGTATTGTAAAGCTTTCCATATCTGGATTATTTTCCCCATATTTTTCTTCAACTATCTTTGGTGCTGCTCTTTTTGTATTGGTTAGTTTTGCTTTCTCCTTTGCATGAATATTACACCATATTAAATCTCTTTTCCTTTCCCATGTCCATATTTCTTCTTCACGTCTCCTGATCTTCTTGCTTTTCCTTATTCTGGAGACTCACTCCATCATGATGTGACGTAATCTGTTTTAGGCCTTCTACATTAAATCCTTCACTTCACAGGCACTCCATAACTTCAACTTCTATTTCTTTAACTTCTACTTTACTAATCGTCTTTTCTGTCCAGAGTGGATGTACTGATGTTTTATCAAAGTACGTTTGTGTCTAAAACTCTTGTCACACATGGTGCATTTATAGGGTTTCTGTCCAGAGTGGATATACTGATGTTTTATCAAAGTACATTTGTGTCTAAAACTCTTGTCACACATGGTGCATTTATAGGGTCTCTGTCCAGAGTGGATATACTGATGTTTTATCAAAGTACATTTTTGTGTAAAACTCTTGTCACACATGGTGCATTTATAAGGTTTCTGTCCAGAGTGGATATACTGATGTTTTATCAAAGTACATTTGTGTCTAAAACTCTTGTCACACATGGTGCACTGATACGGTTTCTCCCCTGTGTGGATCCTCTGATGGCTGACCAAGTGAACCTTCTGTGTAAAAGTCTTGTCACACATGGTGCATTTATAGGGCCTCTGTCCTGCGTGCGTATTCTGATGTCGTATCATCCCACTTTCATATATAAAACTCTTGTCACACATGGTGCATTTATAAGGTTTCTGTCCAGAGTGGATATACTGATGTTTTATCAAAGTACATTTTTGTCTAAAACTCTTGTCACACATGGTGCATTTATAGGGTCTCTGTCCAGAGTGGATATACTGATGTTTTATCAAAGTACATTTTTGTCTAAAACTCTTGTCACACATGGTGCACTGATATGGTTTCTCCCCTGTGTGGATACTCTGATGGCTGACCATATGACTCTTATCAATGAAACTCTTCTCACACATTGAGCATTTATAGGGCTTATGGCCAGTGTGACTCTTTTGATGTTTTACCATACTGCCTTTGTAGCTAAAGCTCTTCTCACATAGGATGCACTCATAGGGTCTCTGCCCAGTGTGGATATTTTGATGTTGTATCATAACACTTTCATATATAAAACTCTTGTCACACATGGTGCATTTATAGGGTTTCTGACTACTGTGGGTGTATTGATGTGCTATCATGACACTCTTTTGTCCAAAACTCTTGCCACACATGAAACAATTATAGGGTTTCTGCCCAGCGTGACTATACTGATGTTTTACTATACCACTTTTCAGCCTAAAACTCTTACTGCAGATTGTGCATTTATATGGCTTTTGCCTAGTGTGGAGACTTTGATGTGCTACCAGGTGATTCCTCCTTTTAAAAATCGTGTCACACATCGTACATGTATATGATTTTTGCAGGGTATGGCTATCATTATTTCTTGCTAAATGTTCATTTGTAAAACTCTTGTCACCTGTTGCATTCTTATACAGTTGCTGGTTAACAATTTTCATTTTTTTGCTATTAGTTACTATTAAATCATGTTGTTCAGTATGGACTAACTGATGTTTTTCTATGCATGACTGCCTTGAGAAACTTTTGTCACAAGTGGTACATTTAAAAAGTTTCATTCCAGTATGAATAACCATATGCACTGACAATCCTTTTTCTTCTGCAAAAGTCTTGCCACATGTGGTACATTTGTACAGTTTTACTCTGCTGGTTATTTGCTGATGTTTTTCTAAGGTATTTTTTTCCCTTTTCTCACTATGGATTAACTGACCAGTTTTGCTGTTACTGTCAAATATTGGAATTGTTTTGTATTTACGCACTTTACGGTGTCTTTCTCCTTCACAATTTGCCAGATGCATTTTGTGATTAATTTTCCTAATAACCCCCTTGTTATTTTCCAAATGTTTCAGGTGTGTAGTATCCAGCTGAATCAGGTCTTGCTTCATGACTGACATCTTATCCAGGAGAGCTGTGTCATGCTTTGAATCCAGGGGTATCCCAAATGATAACTGCGGACTCTGAAACTGGCTGAAGTCTGCATTCCTGTTGACTTAAGAGAAAAAAAAATATGTCACTATATAATAACTTGCAGTGAAAGTTTAGAGAATATAATACATGCATTACCACACAAACATTTTTTTTAATTTCTTATAGAAAAAACCACTGAACTGTTGCTGAATAAAACTGTACTAATGAATCTGTCACCCCCAAACTACAGTTTCCTCTTATTGCTTACTGCTCCTCCTAACCACATTTAACAATGCTAACTGCAATGTTATTTTCTTATTATCTTCAGGAAATTTTTCCAACAGTACATCCGTTGTAGCTCTCATCTCTACAGTCCTACCAAAATGCAAGGATTCCTCATATTCATTTCCAGTTTCTCGAGTATTTAAAAAGCTAAGATAAACTCTTCCCATTTCAAATAAGCCAGCCTAATACAATCATAATAAGAGAACATAACATCAGGTGAAATTTTAAAAATAATAATAGCTAATTCCACTATTCCTAACACTGTGGCTTTAAACCTTTAACAATCTCCAACAATTAAAGGCTAAACATATGTACTACAAAATACAAGTCTGTAATTCCAGCTGACATATTTTACAATTAGTGGACAAAGCAACACTGGACTGCATGGTTTATTTTAAGCTCAGTATAATCACTACAGACAAGTACTTTGTTACTGATGTAATAGCTTCAGTATAATCACTACAGATAAGTACTTTATTACTTTGTTACTGATGTAATAGCTTCAGTATAATCACTACAGATAAGTACTTTATTACTTTGTTAGTGATGTAATAGCTTCAGTATAATCACTACAGATAAGTACTTTGTTACTTTGTTACTGATGTAATAGCTTCAGTATAATCACTACAGATAAGTACTTTATTACTTTGTTAGTGATGTAATAGCTTCAGTATAATTACAGATGACATTTGTTACTAATGCAATATCTTCAGTATAATCACTACAGATAAGTACTTTATTACTTTGTTACTGATGTAATAGCTTCAGTATAATCACTACAGATAAGTACTTTATTACTTTGTTACTGATGTAATAGCTTCAGTATAATCACTACAGATAAGTACTTTATTACTTTGTTACTGATGTAATAGCTTCAGTATAATCACTACAGATAAGTGCTTTGTTACTTTGTTACTGATGTAATAGCTTCAGTATAATCACTACAGATAAGTACTTTATTACTTTGTTACTGATGTAATAGCTTCAGTATAATCACTACAGATAAGTACTTTATTACTTTGTTACTGATGTAATAGCTTCAGTATAATCACTACAGATGACATTTGTTACTAATGCAATATCTTCAGTATAATCACTACAGATAAGTACTTTATTACTTTGTTAGTGATGTAATAGCTTCAGTATAATTACAGATGACATTTGTTACTTTGTTACTAATGCAATATCTTCAGTATAATCACTACAGATAAGTACTTTGTTACTGATGTAATAGCTTCAGTATAATCACTACAGATAAGTACTTTATTACTTTGTTACTGATGTAATAGCTTCAGTATAATCACTACAGATAAGTACTTTATTACTTTGTTAGTGATGTAATAGCTTCAGTATAATTACAGATGACATTTGTTACTAATGCAATATCTTCAGTATAATCACTACAGATAAGTACTTTATTACTTTGTTACTGATGTAATAGCTTCAGTATAATCACTACAGACAAGTACTTTGTTACTGATGTAATAGCTTCAGTATAATCACTACAGATAAGTACTTTATTACTTTGTTAGTGATGTAATAGCTTCAGTATAATTACAGATGACATTTGTTACTAATGCAATATCTTCAGTATAATCACTACAGATAAGTGCTTTGTTACTTTGTTACTGATGTAATAGCTTCAGTATAATCACTACAGATAAGTACTTTATTACTTTGTTAGTGATGTAATAGCTTCAGTATAATTACAGATGACATTTGTTACTAATGCAATATCTTCAGTATAATCACTACAGATAAGTACTTTATTACTTTGTTATTGATGTAATAGCTTCAGTATAATTACAGATGACATTTGTTACTAATGCAATATCTTCAGTATAATCACTACAGATAAGTACTTTGTTACTGATTTAAAAGCTTCAGTACAATCACTATAGATAAGTGTTTTATCACTTTGTTACTGATGTAATAGCTTCAGTATAATCACTACAGATAAGTACTTTGTTACTGATGTAATAGCCTCAGTATAATCATTACAGATAAGTGCTTTGTTCCTTTGCTACTGATGTAATAGCTTCAGTATAATCACTACAGATAAGTATTTTGTTACTGATGTAATAGCCGCAGTATAATCACTACAGATAAGTGCTTTGCTACTTTGTTACTGATGTAATAGCTTCAGTATAATCACTAAAGATAAGTACTTTGTTACTTTGTTACTGATGTAATAGCCGCAGTATAAACACTATAGATAAGTGCTTTACTACTTTGGTACTGATGTAATAGCAAATAATGGTTGCTTATTACTATTGTTATTAAGTATAAAGAAGGACTGAAGTCATGATGTTTATTTGTATTTACTTATTACATAATTACACTCTGTGACATACCTGCATCTTTTCAAAGAAAACTCTGGAGTTAAAGAAATTGCTCAAAATCTCACGTTTGCAAATAGAGACTGAAGGACTCAGAAAAACACCCAAAAAGTTGAACAAAGTCTACTAAGGCAGCAGTAGATACATAGTGCAAACCACAAAAATATGCTGATAACCATATAGAAGTGTTTCAGACATTTTCAAATGGCTCATTATGTGATAACTGCAATGTACAACTGTCGATATCTGCAACACAATTTATAATTATTCCTGATGATGACACAGACAGACACGGTCATAAAACAGCACTTCACTCTCTTAGTTCTTCTAACATGGTGCAACTTGCACATTCTCCCATGCAGACCACAGCTACCCTTTTTCATGAAACAGTATAATATCTGGTAATGTGTTAAGCCCCTCACAATATCAGCCCCAGGGCCGGTGATAGCATTTTGGGGGCCCTAAGCTACTTTCATGTTGGGGCCCTACCTAGGAGGGTGTAAGATGTGGCCACGCCCCCTTCCCTTTACTTCAATCCTCAAACTTTGCTCTAAAACCAAATTGCTTTGAGGGACAGATTACTATATCAAGCACAGTCTGAAATAGTCTTAAAGCTCACACCCCCTACCACCAACCTTTTGGCACATAAGACATAAGATTAGGGCTTTAAAACACTGGGCTTCTGAGCTAATAAAGATGTTAGAAGACATTTTGCAGTAGTATGCATTGCGTGAACCCACAATTTCTTGTAGGTAACAGACCAAAAATACCAGACAAACATCTCAACATTGGAGATCATTATCACAGCCCCTACCCCAGCCTAATATTTCAGCATATTTCTAGACAAAGTCAAAAATCATCACAGAACAAAGGTAAACTATCAGATAGATTTAAACAGTGCTATTATAAACTTACAAAGGTACTAGAACAATAGGTATGCATTAGTATGAAATAAAACATCAGTACATTCGTCAGAATTCTCACACCCAGTCCCTCCCAATGTTTCAGCATAATAATTCCACATAAAGCCAAAATTAATTGCAGAGCAGAGATATAATGTTATTGATAGACTTTAAACATTGTTTTAAACATAAAGATAATATAACAAGTTTTTTATCATGCATTATAATAATTCCTGTGTATTCTACATTCTCCCAGCCCCCACCCCAACCCTTCAGCACAAGAATTCTGGACAAAGCATTTAAGTAGAAGACAAAAGCTAAACATCAGGGAAACCCTTTAAAAATACTTATAAAATGACTGAATGGGTTTTCCCATAATTTGGTGTATTACTTCACTTCAATCTCAAAGCTTTGATAGAAAACCAAAATGACAGACCACAAATAAGCAAACAGTCCCACAGCTTTCTCAGTGCCCATACACAACCACCACCAACCTCTTAGCACAGTAATTATGCATGAAGCAAAATAAATAAAAAAAAGCCAAAGGCATAACATTAGGGATTTAAAATATTTGGCTTATGAACCAATAAAGATGCTAGTGTAACAGATTTTGCAGTAGCATGCATTGCTGGAACGAACATTTTTTTATGAGAAACAGACCAAAAATAGCAAACAAATATTAGAACACAGTGCAACATTCTCACAACCCCTACCATCCTCCTAACCTCTGAGAACAAGTCTAGATAAAGCCAAAAATAACTGTAGAAAAAAGGCAAAACATCAGGGATAATTTTAAACATTGCTATTATACATGCAGAAACATTTGCAGAACAGGGTTTGCATTAAAATTACATTTGTGCATTCTGCAACATTCTCAGAGTTCCTATCCCATCAATACAACCTTTCAGCGCAATTCTGGAGAATGCAAAAAAGCAGGACAAAGGCATAACAACAGGCATTTAAACACTCCTCTAATAAACTTACAAAGATGCTAGAACAGGTCCTGCACTAGCCTGCATTGCATGAACTCAAATTTTTCATGACAGAGAGCAAAAAGTACCAAGCACATATGAGGACTTTCTACAACATTCTCACAACCTGTACTCCCTTCCTAACCTCTCAGCAATTCTGGAAAAAATCATAGAACAAAGGCATAGCACAAGAGATGGCTGTAAATACTAGCATAACAGGGTCTGTTTAGTCTACATTAAATCATCATCTGCAATATTTTCACAGTCACTGTCAGCCCACTGACAGCCTTTCAGCACAATTCTGGACAAAGCAAAAGTAAATAAATAAAAATATGACTGCTGTTATGCAGGACTGACTAAAAAACTAGAATCTGGGCATTAATTATCACAGATAAGCCACCCCATCTCGTAACACAAGAATTCTGGACAAAGCTAAAATAAAACTATGCAAACCAAAACCCCTCTCCACCCTCCACCCCCAATCCTCCAAGAATTCTGGGAAAAAGTATTACAATCCTCATCTCCCTGTACCCCCTCCCCCCTAAAAAAACTTAAAAAACAAAGCAACTTACCTATTTCTGTAGTGGAAGGCTGCTACAAATCCTCTACTCACACTAAATTAAAGGTTGACCCTGATTGTTACCACACAGACCAGTTCAACCTTTTTAAATTTGTCCTTAAAAGGACAATTTTTCAGACCTTTTAAAAATTGCCCTTACAAGATCAGTTGAAAATGCAGCTCCATGGCTTGTTCCAATGATTGCTGCTGAAAGGCTTTCTTCCGAAGTCCTTGTCCTCCCCATGCCACCAGCAATTCAATAAATGATCTCCCAAAAATCCAATTAGCAAAGCAAACTTTCTCTTGAAAAATAAGTGAAAGGAATGCTTGCTACACACATGCCTTTTTAAAGGCAATGGACACAGGAAGTGCGCTGCAAGGATCACTTCCTTGAAGTGGAAAACACACACACACACACACACACACACACACACACACACACAGACAAAACTTTCTTCCTTGGCTGATTCAACCAATCAGGTCCTTGCTTCACTGAAAAGGACCTGATGGACTGCAGCTTTCAGCTGACATCACAGCTTACAGGAAGACAATTTAAAAAAGTTTTGATGGTGCTGTGAATCATGTGATGCTGCCATACTGACAAGAATGCATGAACCACCCCCACATTTTATAGTAAAGTATCATCTCTATTTCTAACCACCCTTTTGCGTTATTTGAAAAAGTACTCCCTGTTAATATTCTGCCCTATCTCCTCTATATTACCCTTATTGTCTCTGTTGTGTGCAGGAAGTAATGCATGATGATCTGTTACACATCTCTTGGTCAACCACTGCCTTCATTAGGAAAGACAATTAATCACTGGCAACATCTGCTGACCCTCTCCGCTTATCACCCACTACTCAAGGTGTAAAACAAGTAATCACTGGTGATCTACTGTCCCCACACTTTTGATTACTTGCAGTGGCTTTACTATGTGAAACGAGTCATTACTGACTGACGTAGTGTCCATCCCCTTCTTATCATCCAGTACCTTCACTGTGTAAAATAAGAAATCAATGGTGACCTATTGTCCTCATTCATATAACTCTGCTGCTTACATTGTACAGAAGAGGAAACTTATACATATGTACTACACTTCTCCCTACCTTATACATATGTACTACACTTCTCCCTACCTTATACATATGTACTACACTTCTCCCTACCTTATACATATGTACTACACTTCTCCCTACCTTATACATATGTACTATACTTCTCCCTACCTTATATATACTTCTCCCTACCTTTAACATACATACTACACTTCTCCCTACCTTATACATATGTACTACACTTCTCCCTACCTTATACATATGTACTACACTTCTCCCTACCTTATACATATGTACTACACTTCTCCCTACCTTATACATATGTACTACACTTCTCCAACCTTATACATGTGTACTACACTTCTCCCTACCTTATACATATGTACTACACTTCTCCCTACCTTATACATATGTACTACACTTCTCCCTACCTTATACATATGTACTACACTTCTCCCTACCTTATATATATGTACTACACTTCTCCCTACCTTATATATATGTACTACACTTCTCCCTACCTTATATATATGTACTACACTTCTCCCTACCTTATATATATGTACTACACTTCTCCCTACCTTATACATATGTACTACACTTCTCCCTACCTTATACATATGTACTACACTTCTCCCTACCTTATACATATGTACTACACTTCTCCCTACCTTATACATATGTACTACACTTCTCCCTACCTTATACATATGTACTACACTTCTCCCTACCTTATACATATGTACTACACTTCTCCCTACCTTATACATACGTACTAAACTTCTCACCTTATATATATGTACTATACTTCTACCTTATATATATGTACTATACTTCTCCCTACCTTATATATATGTACTACACTTCTCCCTACCTTATATATATGTACTACACTTCTCCCTACCTTATATATATGTACTACACTTCTCCCTACCTTATATATATATGTACTATACTTCTCCCTACCTTATATATATGTACTATACTTCTCCCTACCTTATATATATGTACTACACTTCTCCCTACCTTATATATATGTACTATACTTCTTCCTCCTAAGTATCCATATTACCTTTGTTGTGTGAAAAAAATAAATGCATGGCAATAGACTGCCCCTCTTTTCATGATCGCACTGCTGCCTTTATTATGAGAAATAATTAATACTTGGTGGTTTGTTGTTCCTTCCTCCTGACTGCCTGAACTGGTTTGCTGTACAATAATATTTTTAGAGAATGGGCGACCTGTAGATCGCACCCCGATTGGAGAATGAACATTCGACAGCAAGAGGTTAATTTACAGGTAATGCCCACTGAAAAAATGAGTCCACCACTTCATGGAAAGATATTAAGCTGCTGTAGAGCTTGGACTGAAAAAAACCCTAATGGCCGGCTTTATTTTATGCTCGCTAAGCTGCACTTCTGCTGTTTAGGGAGTGTAAAATAAAAAAGAAAAAAATTAAAATAAAAAAGCATGTGTGTGTGTTTATCTCTGTGTGAGAGTGTATGCATGTGTGAGAGTTAGAGAGAGTGATTGCGCTATTGTTTTACACTCACTAATCAGCACCTTTGCTGTTTAGCGAGTGCAAAAAAAAATGAAAGAGGAAAAAATGCGTGTGCATGTATGTGTGTTTACGTTGCTGTCTGTGTGTGTGAGTGAATGTGTGCACAAAAGCAGAAGTGACTGTGTGCGCATTGGTATGTTTGTATGAGTGTAAGAGAGAGAGAGAGAAGAATGAGAGCGATCGAACTTTCAACTGGCAGCAGCATCGGTTAAGATGTTTCCGTATCTCTCAACCTCTTAGCACAAGAAATCTGGACAGAAACACAAATAAGGGGGGAACAAAGGACCAAAAATACAAAAGAATGTTAAATATCGCTCTTACAAACTTAGAAAGTTGCTATAATAACGCGATTTCCATTAGCGTGCATTTTCTGAAGCAGAGTTATCCATGTGAGACGGAGTCAGGGAGCGAGTGAGATCGACTACTGGCAGCAGCAGCAGTAAAGCGGTTTGCATACCTCTAGAACTTTCAGCTGAAGAAATCTGAAAAAAGCCTAAAATAAAGGGGGAACAAAGGACCAAAAATACAAAAGAATGTTAAATATCGCTCTTACAAACTTAGAAAGTTGCTAGATTTCCATTAGCGTGCATTTTCTGAAGCAGAGGTATCCGTGTGAGACGGAGTCGGGGAGTGAGTGTTCTGACTACTGGCAGCAGCAGCAGTAAAGCGGTTTGCATACCTCTAGAACTTTCAGCTGAAGAAATCTGAAAAAAGCCTAAAATAAAGGGGGAACAAAGGACCAAAAATACAAAAGAATGTTAAATATCGCTCTTACAAACTTAGAAAGTTGCTATAATAACGCGATTTCCATTAGCGTGCATTTTCTGAAGCAGAGTTATCCGTGTGAGACGGAGTCGGGGAGTGAGTGTTCTGACTACTGGCAGCAGCAGCAGTAAAGCGGTTTGCATACCTCTAGAACTTTCAGCTGAAGAAATCTGAAAAAAGCCTAAAATAAAGGGGGAACAAAGATTCTAAAATAGAAACACATTTGTAATTATTGCTCTTATAAAATTACAAAGTTCCTTAAGTAAAGGATTTGTGTCAGCATGAATTTACTGAAGGAAATAAAAGTCTGAAACTCAAATGTATGTAATTATTTAGTAACTTCATTCTTCAATGACTGCCAATGAACAAAATGTTTTAGGAGGAAGGGAACAAAAATGAAGTAAATACCCAATTATTTTTAAAGCATTGTATTTTGGATGTAAAATGCTTCCTCCAATACTATTAACATACAATACAGCAAGTTTGAAATATTAGGATCAAGAACTATTTTACATCAAAAATATATTAAAGAAAATAGCAATAAAAAATAAATAGTAAAACACGGTGATTTTATAGACATGCCATTCTCTAAAGCACAATAATGCCCTCCAGTGTGTGTTATTGTGGAAGTAACACCCTTCCAGGGGTGTCGAGGTCAGACACCATGTTATTTCCACAATAACATACACCCTGTGGGGCATTATTGCTTGGGTGACCTAATGTACAGTCTCCTCTTAACATCCTTGCTGCATTTATTGTGTGACCCCTGAAGACCTGCTGTCGTTTGCCCACCAGTTGACCCCACTCCCACTTTCTTTACTGTGGGAAACCTGGTAATCTACTGAATCTCCTAATAACCTGACAATTCCATTTTTTAACACCTTTATTAAATTAGCACTTAAGACATAGGCAAGCATACATTAACATAAAAGAAAACAAACCATATCGACATGTTTTCAGTTACGTACATTATAGATCACATATGTTCTTTTTATAACTATGTTTAGTCCAATACTACATAAATTGTTCAATTCCTGCCTTCCCTTAAACCTCACTCCTCTTCAGAACATTCTTCTGCATGATGCTCTCACAACATACCCCACAAAACAATCATCTTAGGTGATGTTAACATCAACTGGACCAAAATTTCTACTAACTCCCCAAAACTCAGTATCAAATTCCATGAATTCCACCAACTGATAACATCCCCATCTGCCTACACAATATCACCTCTTCCACTTTGACTATCGATTGGATTCTCACTAACTCACCCAACCTTTACCACAGGCCAACTACCTTAGCAAACTCTTTGAGTGACCATCTTCCTACTACCATCCTACAACACTCTTCCCAGGCAGAAAAACCTCACTCTTATAGAGACTGTCATAAACTAAATAACTTTAATACTACTCAATTCAACTCTATCCTCTCTACCATTGACTGGTCCATCCTCAAACAAATTCCTCTAAATGATGCTGTATACACATTTAATAGCATATTCCTAGATATCCTCAACTCCCTAGCTCCTACCAGGCATATTCAAATCAAATCTAACTTTGCCCCCTGGCTTTCTAAAGAAACTAAATCGCTCATTGCATAAACGTGACAATACTTGGAAAGCCTGGACTAATACCAAACAACCTTCCCTGTTTCACAAGTACAAAGAACTTTGGAACCTTGTCAAAAGACGTCTGTAAGGACAAAAATCATACTACAACTCTCCCCAAAATAACTGCAAAACCAATCCACAGAAATTCTGGTCCACCTTAAAGAAAATTCTCAATCCTGGGTCCCCTTCAAATCCCTTCACTTACCCAAACAACAGTCCTCTAGAAACTGCTACCCTTCTCAATAGACACTTCCACTTACCCATACAACAGTCCTCTAGAAACTGCTACCCTTCTCAATAGACACTTCATCGACACTGTCCAGAAACTTACACCCTCAAACTGCAACACAAACTCCACCTGTATCCCTCCCAAGCCACAAAACAGTGACATTTTCTCCTTCAAACCAGTTCCAACTTCATATATTAAATCACTCCTGAAGCTTAAACCTAGCTCTCCCTCCTCAGACAATCTCCCATCCACTTTCTGCAAATCAGCTCCAGAATTCATAGCCTATCCAGTATCCATCTTAATTAATAGATCTCACCAGGAAGCAACAGTACCAGACATTTGGAAATCCTTCTTCACTATCCCCTTGCATAAAGGGGGGATCTCAACAGACCCATCAAACTTTCATCCAATTGTCATCCTCTCTCCTATCTCCAAACTTACTGAAAAATGTATACACTCACAACTCCTAAACTATCTCCTTCAACACAACATCCTCACTCCCACCCAACATGGTTTCCGTCCTAACCATAGCACCTCTACAGCCCTCCTGTCATTTACACATATAATAGCTGAGGCCCGTGATAAAAACCTCCTAGTATCCAGCCCTTTCCTCAACCTCTCAAAAGCCTTCGACACTGTCTCTCATCCCTTACCTCTGACTAAACTTTCCAACCTCAATTTATCTCCCTCCACCCCAGCCTTCTTCTCTAGTTATCTGTCTCATAGACAGGAATCTGTTCAATGGCTCTCCTTCTGCTCACCCTACCTCCCAGTGACAACTGGGGTGCCTCAAGGCTCCATCTTTGGACCACTCCTGTTCAATATCTTTACAAATGAGCTTCATACCTCTTGCAAACAATCTGCTCTAATCCAGTACGCTGATGATTCAACTCTCATCTGCACTTTCAACAATATCTCTGATCTTCACACTCTCACCCAGGACACCTTTCTATCTGTTGAAAAATGGCTAGCTGATAATCTACTCATCCTAAAGCCTAAAAAAGCCAAACTCCTGTTATTCCTTCTACAGACTCTCTTACCTAAAATCTACCTTTCTCAACTAATCCTCCAATAACACCACCATACAACCTGACTCCCACACAAAACTTCTAGGGGCTATCATTGATGACAAACTTAAATTTAACCTACACATCCTTCAAAGTATTAAAAAAAATCACCAAAAGCTGGGTATGCTCTACCGAGACCGTAGATTCCTGACCTCTGATGCTAGACTGTCCCTGGCTGTGGCTCTTCTTCTCCCCTCCCTTCTCTACGCCACCCCACTACTAACCAATATTCAAACCACTACCCTGGCCAAACTACAACAAACTTACCACAAAATAGCAAGATTCATCACAAACTCCCCACATAACTCACACCACTGTCTCGCACTCAGCCCACGACAATGGCTAGAACTCCCTCAACAACTACTTCTATCTCAGTTACAAATTATTCACTCTATATTTATAAACCATCCTCCTGCCCTGTCCTTTCCTCCTTGGTATCCATCTACACACCAATTTGCACAGTTCGTACTTCTAACCAACAACTCCTCGACATCTACCAACCAAAAAAACTATAGGTACACTACTATATAAATCCACCGTATCCCAGGCATAGAATAACCTCCCATCTCAATTACGGTCCATTATACACCCTATACAATTTAAGAAAGAACTCAGACTACACTTTATTAGAACCAAAAAAAGAATTTATGTACTCACCATAACGTTCCATCTGAGTAGGTACTTCATTTGTCTGCAACCTGTGGATATCGGATCCGAGCCGGCAGCTTTCCAAGCTACAAGATCCGAGCTCCTAGCTCCTCCCCCTACCCATAATCCCCTGCTATGTGCTACATTACCTCAGATCGAGTTTTTTTTTTTTTTTTTTACACAACTCTTACCCTCGAAAGAGGAAGCAACACCAGATCACTGTCCTAACAGCAGAACAAAGATTTCTTTGGTGATCAGGAGTCCCGAAAAGGTTTGGGGGATGGCAGGGGGGGGTCGGTTGCAGACAAATGAAGTACCTACTCAGATGGAACGTTATGGTGAGTACATAAATTCTTTATCTGAAGTAGTTACTTCATTTGCTCTGCAACCTGTGGGACAGAGTCCCCAGCTACCTAGGGAAAACCCTGGGAGGCCTTATGGAAGGATATTTCGAAGCACCGCGGAGCCAAAGGAAGCCCTACCTCTCGATACCATATCCAACTTATAATGAGAAATAAACATATGAGAAGAGGACCAGGTAGCTGCTGAGCATATGTCATCCAAGGGGATCCTGGACCAGAAGGCTGCTGAGGTGGCCACAGCCCTCGTAGAATGAGCGTGAATTCCGATAGGAATCGGTTTGCCTGCAGACAAGTACCCGTGAACTATGCATTGACAAATCCAATTTGCTACAGTCACTTTGGTGATGGCCTTACCCATGGCCGATTTAGCAAATGACATGAACAACTGGTCCGACTTGCGAAAATCTTTAGTCCTGTACAGGTAAAAACGCAGTTGTCTGTGCACATCCAATTTATGCAATTTGTGTTCTCCTCTATTCTGAAAATTTGGGAAGAACACGGGTAAGTTTATTGATTGATTGTTATTTGACTCCGAAGCCACCTTAGGTAAGAACGACTGATTAGTCCTGAGGAACACTTTATCCTTGTGAAAAATGAGATAAGGATGCTTCATACATAAAGCTTGAAGTTCTAAAACCCTTTTGGCTGAAGTAATGGCCACCAAAAAGGCTGTTTTCCAAGACAAGAATTTTAACGGAATCAAAGCTGCGGGTTCAAAGGGTGGGCCTGTCAAGGCTTGTAAGACCAAGGTCAAATCCCATGGGGGCAACACCACTTTCACCGGAGGCTTCAAGAGGAAAACGCCCCGCAAGAAGGTTTTACATAATCTTGTAGAAGCCAAAGATCCTAGTCCGTCTCCCACATGGAAATGGGAGATAGCTGCCAATTGCACTTTAACTGTAGAAGCACTTGCTCCTTGTCTAAAGATCAGTGACAGGAAGTCTAGAATAGTAGGAATAGGAACTGTAAATGGATCCAGGCCTCTATCTTTAGCCCAGACAGAGAAACGTTTCCATTTGCTGTAGTAAATTTTCCTAGTAGTCGGCTTATGTGCTGTGACTAGAATGGCCTTAACAGGAGATGAGATACCGGGAGTCTTAGCCATCAGTGGAACTGGAGCAACCAAGCCGCAAGCTTGAGGTTCACCAGGTTTGGGGGTTGGTATCCCACCAGATGTGAAATCAGGTCTGGAATGGGATCCAATATCCATGGCGGAGATACACTGCGAGACCGCAGGTAAGGGAACCAGATCTGGCGAGGCCAGAATGGGGTATTGAGGATAACTCTGCTCCCCAACCGACGGGCTTTCTGTATGAACTTTGTCATGAGTGGAAGGAGGGGATAAGCATAAAGTAGACCGGGCGGCCAAGCATGGACTAGAGCGTCTCTGGGATTCTCCCCTTCGGGGGGAAGTATTGCAAAGTACTCGCTGCATTTTGTGTTTAAGGGAGAAGCAAAAAGATCGCAGCGAGGCCAACCCCATTTGCAGAAGATCTGCTTCGCAGCTGATGGATTGAGAAACCACTCGTATGGAGTGAGAATCACTCTGCTCAGTTTGTTCGCCAATATGTTGGACAGACCCGGAATGTGCGTTGCTACCAGAAAACGGTTGGTGGATATCGCCCATTCCCACACTCTCATAGCCTCCCGGCAAAGGGGGTAGGACCTGGTTCCTCCTTGCTTGTTTATGTACCAGACTACTGACATGTTGTCCATCTGGATTGCAATAGTCCCCAGAGGTAGAAGGTTGTGGAGAGCTTGCAACGCTAGAAGCACCGCCCTCATCTCTAGGACATTGATATGCAAAGCAGTCTCTAGGGGAGTCCACGTGCCTTGGACGGTTCTGCCCGAACAATGCCCCCCCCACCTGAGGCGAGAAGCATCCGTGGTCAGAGTGGCTTGGGGGGGAGGGACAACAAAGGGCCTTCCTTCTCTCAGATTTGGGGTGTGGAGCCACCAAAGAAGAGAGTCCCTGCAAACTCTGCTCAGAGGAATTGGGGTATTCAACGGATGGAGTAGTGGAGACCATTGAACTTGAAGGGTCCACTGCAGAACCCTCATCCGCAGACGTGCATGAAGGGAGAGACTGATCGCTGCTGCCATAGATCCTAGTGCCCTCAGGACTAATTCCGCTGCCGGAGCCGGACTTTGAAGAAGGGTTAGCACCTGAAATGACAAGCTGTTCAGCCTGTCCGCAGTTAGCATAGCTCAAGAGATGCGGGTATCTAACTTGGCCCCTATGAACTCCAGGACCTGTATGGGGCAAAGAGAGGATTTCTGAAGGTTCACAGAGATGCCTAAGCTCTGGGCAAGGGTCAGAGCATAATCTCTTGCCACACAGAGCTGATGTCTGTTGGTGGCGGTAAGGAGCCAGTCGTCTAGGTATGGAAAGACCTGAATGCCCTGAAGTCTCAGGTGGGCTGCAACCACTGCCATGACCTTGGTGAACACCCTGGGGGCTGAGGTAAGGCCAAACGGGAGAACCCTGAACTGGTAATGACTGGCTCCCAGCCGGAAGCGGGGAAACCTTCTGGATCGTCTGTCCATCAAAATGTGGTAGTACACATCCTTGAGGTCTATAGAGCACATCCAGTCGTTCTGCCACAGAAGGGGGAGAATCGATTGGAGGGTGACCATCCGAAATTTTTCTTTGGGAATGAACAGGTTTAAAGCGGAGAGGTCTAGAATGGGTCTTAGGTCCCCCATCTTTTTTGGCACTAAAAAGAACCTGGAGTAATAACCCAATCCAGACTGGTCTGGGGGGACGGGCTGGATGGCTCTTTTTTTCTAGCAACTTCAGGACCTCTGAAGCCGCTGCCTCTCTTTGATCGGGTGGAACATCGGGGAGGAGTTTGGTCGAGGGAGGGTGGTTTATGAAGGGGATGGTATAACCTCTGGATATGATGTGGAGCACCCATCGATCTGTCATAATGGACTCCCAGTTTGACAGGTGCTCTGACAACCGCCCCCCGACTGCCTCCAGAGAGGGACAGCCGGGTAAGCCCTCAGGGCTGCTGTGCGGGTCTATCCGGGAAGGGTTCCCTGGACCCGAAGTTACGCGGTCCCCCTCTGCCTCTGGGCCGGCATCCACCTTGTCCTCCTCTGCCTCTAGAGGACGAGGGGTCCGAAGCTGGATGGGATTGCTGGGACTTATGGAACCACAGCTTCTTTTGTCCTCTCTGATTCCTAGAAAAGGATCGTTGGGGATTAGAGAAGCGGACCCCGATGGCAGACAGCGTCTTCCCATCCTTCTCGCTTTGGACCAGCATCTCGTGAACGGTCTTGCCGAAGAGCAAAGATCCGTCAAAGGGTGCATTCGCGAAGGATGCCTTGAAGGGATCTGCGAAATCGCAAAGACGGAGCCAGGAGTGACGTCGCAAGATGACCCTGGCTCCGCTGGCCCTAGCGGCTCCCTCCGTGGCATGGGAGAGTAGACGCATGGATGTGTTAGAGATGGATTTCAGAGTGGCCATACGAGTCGAGAAAACTTTCTTGTCCTCGACCGACATGGACTCCGGGGGGCTGCAGCGTATTCCTTAATTAAGTCTCGTTGCAGTCTAATGGTATGTGCCATATAGTTCAGAGCCCTTATAGAAAAGGTCGCTGAACTAAACATCCGCTTCCCAATGCGGTCCAGCGCCCGAGATTCCTTATCTGGCGGGTGAACCAAAGAACTCTCCTGCGCGAGTTCTCTCTTGGTGGCAGCTGCCACCAACATTGCATCCACGGGGGTTCCCTTGGCCCAAGACTGTCTATCCACTGGGGGGCTAAGGATCTTGTCAGGTCGCTTTGGGATAGGCTCCACGGTGTCGGGCTCCTTCCATGCCCTGGTAGTAATTATGTCTACCAGGGGGTCAGCCGGAGGGGACACCCAGGAGGTAGAAGGACCTGCCTCAAACGCATCCAGGAACACGGATTCATCCGTGGAAGGTTTTTGGGTAGACCACCCCCCTCTAATACGCAACATTTCCATGATGTCTCCGAAGGAGACATCCTCGGGGGGTGACCTTGAGGAACCTTCCCCTTCATCTAACTCTGTGTCGGTTGTAACGGACTCGCGGGAGTCCAGGTGCTTCCTCTTGCACCAATGTTTACAAGGGACCTCCTCAGTGGGACTGTTCAAAGAGGGCTCGTCAACGGGGTCCTGTTCCTCCAAGGGAACCAACTGGTGGGCTTGAGCAGGCTGTCCCGATGGTCGGATGATGGAGGATAGATCCACATGCAGCGGGGGTACGGGAGAATCTGACGCCCGAACCGGGGACCTGGAGGGGTTTTCCCCCCCCGAAAAGGTTTTCCCTCCCTCCATAACCTCCCCAAAAAAAGGGGCCCCAAAGG
>NC_056732.1:1848544583-1848569209 GCF_019279795.1 Protopterus annectens | reverse complement strand
AGTGCCACTAAAGCACTTCCCTCGATATGGATAGACTCCAGGAGACACAACAGAACCGTTTTTGCATTTTCCGGCCTTTGGTGATATGTCTGGCTTCTGAGGTACAAGAAAGAGTACATCTCAAGTTATAATAAGGGACAGACAACTAAAGAACCACTGGGCTTAAGAATACAAAAGCAACAGGGTTAGTAAGCAGGGAGATCACACATACTCACACCATGTGAGATCTCCCCCATTGTACCCGCTCTGTATCAACATTGGCAGATTTCAAAAATAAGCTGCAAAAGGTCTCAAGATACTATGTACTGAAGTGTACAGCTAGTTGGTGGAAAGATGTGAGAATGGTAAATGACGTTTACTTTAAGGGGAGCCAAGCTCAAGTCCTTAGCCTATATGCTCTGCCTTGTATTCTTACTTCATTACAGGTCAGCATTATAGCAGACCAGAGCACTTTCCACTGCAGGATGGGCAACTAGGCATCATTCACTGAGTGCAACCATCCATGGTCAAATCCTCCAGTGTGTGGGACACTAACTGAACCCTGGTCATTTCAGTCATGATCATGGCATTATACACTATGTAGCCAATGAGAAATTCATTTCTTGATCATGCAGCTCATGCAGCCCCCCCCCCCCAATGACACACTTTTTCCTTCTATTGTATATTACCCCTAACACCCCACATCACTACCGGGTGATACATCTTTCTGTGTTTTTTTAGGAAACAGTGAAGCATGGGGATCTGGAGACAATAACTCATTGCTCATAGTTCTTAGTTTCTTTTCCTACCCACATTCCCTACCTCAGGCAACCAGCAGATGTACTGTTGTCTAACACACTGGGCCCAGAAGTGCTACTGCACACTGGGCCCAGAAGTGCTACTGGGAACTCCTCTTCACCCTCATACTTGATTAGAGTGAGAGCATAGTTTTGGCAGGCTGCCTCTGTTTTGCTCATGTACCTCAGGAGGGGGGCATCTGTACAGCAGCACTCTGATCACACCCACTCAACCTAGGATGTGTGAGCTGGCATTTGCCTCTCGCTCCTATCCTATGCCAACCAGCTCTACCAGTGCCCAACCTTCCCATTTAAATTCAGACCATCTGAAAAACAAGCAAATCCTTATCAAACTGTACCACAAGCTCCAAAGTATGTATTTGTCCGTCAGGTTTATATGGCTGCCTCCTTGGGGGGCTGATCTTTGCAACACTGATGTCCCTATTGGTAGCAAACACTTGTCATCCTATGTCACTTCAAACTTCTTTATTTATTCGTACACACAAAAGGAATCCCCCAAGCAGTTATTTATCTAAACTTGTATTTACTGCTGGTATCGTTGTCAGGAAGCTGACCAGTTATTTATCTAAACTTGTACTTACTGCTGGTATACTGCAGTGGTGGTGCTGCGGTAGCGTTGTCGCCTCACAGTAAGACGTTGTCCTGTTCAATTCTCAGCTAGAGCGTCTCCTGTGTGGAGACATGCGTGAATGGGCATACCTTCGTTGAAGGTTGTGTATCAGAGCTGGCAACTCAGTATGTATACTGCCAATCATTAGCGGACCGGAGTTCCACTGTGGCAACCCCTAACCGGGAAAAGCCAAAAGACAACAACAACTTACTGCTGGTATCGTTGTCAGGAAGCTGACCAGTTAATTATCTGAACTTGTACTTATTGCTGATACTGCTGTCAGGAAGCTGACCAGTTAATTATCTGACCTTGTACTTACTGCTGATATCACGGTCAGGAAGCTGACCAGTTAATTATTTGGCCTTGTACTTACTGCTGATATCACTGTCGGGAAGCTGACCAGTTAATTATCTGAACTCTCTAAAGCTAAGAATACAGCATCCATGGAACCAGACGACATCCTGGGCTGTGCACTAGATGAATTACAAAATGAACTGGCATCTCACCTAAGTGTCCTGTTTAATCATAGCCTCACCTCAGGCTTTGTGCCCACTGAGTGACGCACAGCAACAGTTATCCCACTCCACAAGGGGAGATCCATCTTGGATCCTGGGAACTACCGCCCCATCAGTGTGACGAGCCTGATCTACAAGGCCATGGAACGTATCATCATGGAACTTATAAACAAAGAAATTGGCAGCCTTCAAACACTGGACCCCACCCAGTTTGGGTTCGTGAAGGGCCGATCTTGTCTCCAGAACCTGACTGACTTCTTCGAATTAGTCTCCAGAGCTGTGGACGAGGGTAAGGTGGTCCACACCAGCCTATATGGACCTCGCTAAGGCCTTCGACACCATCCCCCACTCTGGAATCATAGATAAACTTACTAAGCTGGGAATTAATCCCTATGTCACTCGATGAGTTGCCAACTGGCTTACTGACAGAACCTATACTGTAAAAATAGCCAACTCCAAATCCAGCTCCAGACAAGTGACAAGTGGAGTACCTCAGGGTTCAGTCCTGGGATCACTCTTGTTTGGCATCTACTTCTCTGAAGTACAGGCCAACACTAAGGGACTCTGGCTAACAAATTTCGCAGATGACTGCAAACTAGGAGACATTATTGAATCCTCAAATGATGTGGATATTCTACAAAAGGGCTTTAAAGAAACAGATGCTTGGTGCCAGAGCCATGGGCTTAAGCTCAATGCCAAGAAATGTATAGTTATCCCCTTTGGGAAAAACATGTACCTGTGAATTACCACATAGGTGGCAGTACACTAAACACCAAAAGTGTGATAAGAGACTTAAGGGACACAGGTGGACAGTGGTCTCACCTTCGATAACCACATCACCACAACAGTCAGGAAATCCTTCTACATGGCACACCTCATCACTAAGGGCTTTTCATTCAGAAAAAAGGAGGTCATTGTCCCACCGTACTCATCCCTCATTAGACCCATTATAGAGTATAATGCCCCATTTGGTATGTAGCTCTCAAGACATCTGAAACAACTGGAAAGGCTGCAGAAATACCTCACTAAAAGAATCACAGGCTTAAAGCAGATGCCCTATCCTGACCATCTAGAAAAACTCCAGCTATACTCGCATATCGTCTACTCAGAGGTGATCTCTGCTTAACATACAAGGACATGTCAAACCCAGAGCTGTTGGACATGGTACACAAAGAAATCCCAATCTCTCAGAGCCTCATGCTCTAGGGATCTAAACCTTGTCATCACAATGAACAAAACATGCTGGAGGGATAGGTTCCTGACACAGAGACTCCCCAGACTCTGGAATAGAATGCCTATACATGTCAAGCAGAGAGCCTCTTTGGCCGTCTTCAAAAGGAACCTTGATGATTGGATGGGAGATAGGAAATTCACTCAGGGGATCACGTCAGTCGCCCTGCTAGACAGGGGTTCAGGGAAGCAAATATTGTGGGAAGAAATAGCCAAGGAATTTTATGGCTAGGCTTATATAGGCCCTAGGGCTGATAGCCTAGTACCAACTTATGAAACTATGAACTTGCAATTACTGCTAATACTGCTGTCAGGAAACTGACCAGTTAATTATCTGACCTTGTACATAATGCTGATACCACAGTCAGGAAGCTGACCAGTTAGTTATCTGACCTTGTACTTACTGCTGATATGGCTGTCATGAAGCTGACCAGTTAATTATCTGACTTTGTACTTACTGCTAGTATCAATGTCAGGATTATCTGACCTTGTACTTACTGCTGATATGGCTGTCATGAAGCTGACCAGTTAATTATCTGACTTTGTACTCGCTGCTGATATGGCTGTCAGGAAGCTGACCAGTTAATTATTTGACCTTGTACTTACTGCTGATATGGCTGTCAGGAAGCTGACCAGTTAATTATCTGACCTTGTACTTACTGCTGATACTACTGTCAAGAAACTGACCAGTTAATTATCTGACCTTGTACTTACTGCTAATACCGCTGTCAGGAAGCTGACCAGTTAATTATCTGAACTTGCACTTACTGCTGATGTCGCTGTCAGCAAGCTGGCCATTTAATTATCTGAACGTGTACTTACTGTAGATACCACTGTCGGGAAGCTGACTTTGTTGCACCACCATTCCTCCTTCACTGCCATCAGATGGGACTGTCTCATCTATATTAATAAGAAGCCAAAGACGTTCCGCTGGTATGTTGTACCCTGAAAATCAAAATCAGCAGAAACTATTGTTAAAAAAAGGATCCTGTCAGGAATATTTGTACGAAGCTTACAACAGCTTCAATCATTCATAGCTGATGGATAGTGATAATTCTGGAGTCAAATCACTACTGTACATGTTCTTGTACTGTTACCTCTTCAGTCTCTATTGGCAGGAACAGCACTACAGTTCTTAAGAGAAGCATATCCACATTGTTATTATATGTATGGAAGGTGTGTAGCACCAGGTGCTGTCTTGATGCAGAAGTTCAGAAGCCTTCAGTATAACCTATGTGCATTCTTTACTTTATATTCATTAACCTGGAAAATTAAGAAATCTGTACAGCATTGTTACAATTACAACCCTAGGCATAGGTTCATAGCTTGGTACTAGGCTATCAGCCCCAGGGCCTATACAAGCCTAGCCATAACAATTCCCTGGCTATTTCTTGCCACAGTATTTACTTCCCTAGGCAGAAGGAAATGCAAATTAAATGACAACCGGAACACTGGGAAGACATGACACAAACCATAAGAATGTAAAATTTCAACACAGTAACATAACAACAGAACAATGTTCACCAAACTATGCTAAATAAACAAATGTATAATAGATATATCTTCAGCATATGTTTAGACAGGGGTATAGCTCTTATAATTTAACTGTTCAAATTCAGTCATCCATCGTCAATTATAAAGAATGCATAGAATTACTTTAGAATAATATACGAGTTTCTTACATTGTTTATATAACATGAACACATCTAATTTAGTAAGATATGCATGTAATTTGACAATGAATTGAGGGACATCTGCATTAGTCCTGAAACTGGTAGAAACCGCCATCAAAATGCAGATGATGAAGGAGAGAAGGAAGTGTGATGGCGACTAGTTTTGTTCTGGGGGAATATTTATGAGAAATACAGTCAAATGTGCCTACAGAATGAAATGATGGAGTCTCCTTATGCTGAACTTTGTGCACAAGTGATAGGCATGTGTTACAAGTGGTCAATCTGTGTACTAAAGACCACAAGACAGTGTGTGCACATAACTCAGAGGGTGCCTGGTCAACCCTTACTGCATAAAATCTAGGGCTCTTCAGATAGATAAAGAAAAAAAACACAGCAGTTTAGCTCATGAAGACAAAAGTCCCAGTAGGTCATCAGTGCATGTAAGTTGGTTACAAACAAACATCACATGCATACATATGTACAAACAAAGTATCCCACATTTCATCTGCTTAAAACCATATACCACCCCTATGACTTTAAAAAGAACTTGTTTATGCTGTGGTATGCCTCCACAAGACAGCAAGCCTACTCCAAGGATCAATTCAAATGAGATGTGAACTGAAGAACTGAACAAAGTCCTGCCATCAGTGTTAGAGCTACTGAGATGTGAGGTGTCACAGTGATATGAACTAAATTATTGAGCTGAGTTATATCACCATAGATAGAGCTACTGAGGTGTAAAATGTCACAGCAATGTGAACTGAAGCACTGAGTTATGTCAGAAGTGATAAAGCTACTGAGGTGTGAAATGTCACAGTGATGTGAACTGAATTACTGAGCTATGTCACCAGAGGTAGAGCTACTGAGGTGTGAAATGTCACAGTGATGTGAACTGAATTACTGAGCTGAGTTATGTCACAAGAGATAGAGCTACTGAGGTGTAAAATGTCACAGTGATGTGAACTGAAGCACTGAGTTATGTCAGAAGTGATAAAGCTACTGAGGTGTGAAATGTCACAGTGATGTGAACTGAATTACTGAGCTAAGTTATGTCACCAGAGATAGAGCTAAGCTACTGAGGTGTGAAATGTCACAGTGATGTGAACTGAATTACTGAGCTGAGTTATGTCACCAGAGATAGAGCTACTGAGGTGTGAAATGTCACAGTGATGTGAACTGATTTACTGAGCTGAGTTATGTCACAAGAGATATAGCTACAGAGGTGTGAAATGGCACAGTTATGTGAAGTGAAGAACTGAGCTGAGTTATGTCAGAAGTGATGCAGCTAGTGAGGTGTGAAATGTCACAGTGATGTGAACTGAATTACTGAGCTAAGTTATGTCACCAGAGATAGAGCTACTGAGGTGTAAAATGTCACAGTGATGTGAACTGAATTACTGAGCTGAGTTATGTCACCAGAGATAGAGCTACTGAGGTGTGAAATGTCACAGTGATGTGAACTGAATTACTGAGCTGAGTTATGTCACCAGAGATATAGCTACAGAGGTGTGAAATGGCACAGTGATGTGAAGTGAAGAACTGAGCTAAGTCATGCCAACAATGATACAGCTACCTGAGGTGTGAAACGTCTGAGGTGGTCATCTGTCTGGCTGAGTAACATGTGAAATGTCTTTACACATGTTAAACTGAAATTAAGTGCAGCTGAAAAAAGCAACGCCTTGCTTTAACAGCTAAACTGAATGGAAATTTACCAACTTTAACATGGAAAATAAAAAGCACCTTCTCCTAATTACACTTTACCCCTTATTTTTCCTCTCCCATCCATCTATCTGCCCCTCTTTTATGCTAACTGCAGTCTATTCTCATTATCAATCACCCCTCACTCTACTCATTTTACACCCTATTCCCTCTTCCTCTCACTTAGCCCAGCTACCCTCTTCCACTCTCTCCCTTGTTTTTTTCATTCTTCCCATGTTATCCACCTTTATAACTCTCTCAAACTCTCTCATGAATTCCCTCTTCTCTCTTATGACTTTATTTTCCCATCAGACCTACATTATGTATTATCCTAGCACATCATACAGCTACTGTGCATATCAAACAATCCTATACTATGTACACTTTATCCCTAGACAATGTTTAAACTGAATTATTTCTTATCCCCTGATTACTGTAGATACCAAAGCTGTGTTCCTATGCTGTACTGTTTATTTTTAAACCAATATTAAATTGCACTGATATCTACTCATGGATATTTCTTTGTCATTATTGCTTAGTGTTCTAAATTCTAAATTCATTCTAAAGACATGCATCTGGAGCATTTCTATCCGGGCCTCCACTGAAAATGGGCTCTATCCTAGTCGTACTTTCCTGGTCAACAAATGTTAAATAAATAAATAGTGTTTGGAGTTTTTCTCCCAGGGCCTCCACTGAAAATGGGCAACAATCTAGTCAAAGTTTCCCAGGAAACAAATATCAAATAAATGAAAAAATAAATAAATAAAACAAAAGAAAAAAAATCCTTAACAAAAGTATCCAATTTAGTGTATGTTGGTACATTTCAAAAGCACCTTTCAGCAATAGCACCACGTAGAGAACAGCTTCAGGGTACAGAAGTAAAGATCAGGGCCATCTGAAGTTTTACACCATTAAGGAAGAGAATATCCCCTGTAAAAGCAACAAGAGTAACTTTAGTGAGGTACTGACAAATATGCCTTTGACATTAGAACAGCAGACTCATGGGTGGCACACACCAGACCGTACGCAGACTTCACCAAAGTCATTGGTGAATGTCTGAAGTGCACTTCTGAATATCCTTGCAACAAAGGGAGATACTGCTAGCACAGCTATCTGGAAGTTTGTAAATAATAATACGTCATTGGTGAATATTGAAATGATCGGTGTAAGAAGCTTGTGTTACAAATGTATTAGAACTGTATGTCATGTGTATATCAAACTGGTTTGTACAGACGTATGTTAAAAAAAGGTATTTTATAAAGTGCTTGTACTTTAATGTAACCACAGTGTGCCCTACTGGAAAAGCACAGAAATGCACATGCACTACTGTAACTGTTTAAATGTATATATTACAGGAGGTTAACTTCAGAAAAATAGCTGAAATTAAATTACTTTATAGTCTATGCAATGAAGAGGCTTTCAGTTTTCTATGCAGCTAGAGACAGAAAGTCTGTGCTAGGAAACTTTCTATATTGCTTTAGGGTGAACTAATTATTAGTCGTGAAAGCATGAAGGAATGCAATTGTTTTATGACTTCCAGCATCTTCCAAAGATCGGAGGAAAAATCTCTTGTCTGTATATTTTTTTAGGTAGATTCCAAATGCTGGCAGCTTCTAGCAATGGGGGTTTAGTTTGGGAACTAAAGTCAGTTGACAAGAAGTGATGTCATCCTGCAAGCATCTCAGGAGTAATAGTTTAGATATTATTTTGAGAAGTCTTAGAGTGAGACGGGGCATTCTGTACTCTGTCTTGGACATGACAACATCAAGGAAAACCATTCTCCACACATCTGCCTTGTTCTAATACGTTAGTACGGAACAGTATAGTTCTCTTAGATAAGTCAGGAATATAGTGAATCCTAGTTTAGATGTTTTTCTTTATTTATTTGAAACTGTCCTGCAATGTTGTTTCAAATATTTCCCATGGTTTTGAACTCTGATGTCACTCTGAATATATATTTACTATCGTCTTGTTCTTTTATTATTTATTATTTAATATATTTAAACCTTTCAATTGTGGCTGATCTGTCTAAGAGATAAGTTTTGACAGTACTTGCATATTTATTTGGTGACATTGTGTGAGCCACCCCTAATAGCCTTCCTCTTGGTCAAACTACCATTTGTGTTAATAAGAATATTACATTCAGTATATTGGGTACCCTTGTAAGGGCCTTAAAGTAGGTGATAAGGAGTTGGCTGTTGGCAGTGATAACTACCTTATAGTGTGGGCAAAAGGGGGCATGACTAGTAAATGTGTGTGTGTTTGTGTGTGTGTCAATCAAACCTCAAAGATTGTGTGTGTGTGTCAGCTACTTGGAGAGGGACACAAACCACTGGTTGGACAGAGAGGGTGCTGAAGGTCTTGGCTTGGCCACTCAGGTGAGATCTCAACTCTATAGCTGTGCCAGTGGGGAGTCTTACTGGGGATGTGGAGAAAGAGGGAGAAACCAGCCCTGGATTGACTGTGGTGTGTGTGCTCTTAAAGGAAATTGTACTTGAGTCAGAGAGCTGCATCTACAAATACTGTGTGTGTGTTTGTCATCATCCCAGTGAATGACCCCACTGCTACCAGTGGTGAGGACTGAGGCTCCTTGATTACTGGTCCAGTGGTGGAGCGTCACAATCCTCAATAAGCATATGTTCAGATTTAGAAGTAAAGTGAGCACAGAAAACACAGGACATGTGTGCAGTACTATATATTCTGTGATCTGAACATAGGTACAACTCTAAACAGTAACTGTCACACGTATGAAAATGCTTTTTACCTCATGGTGTGCACAAACCTAAACAGCAACTTTAACTTATTTGAAAATGTTTTCTACTGCTCTTGGGACTTGGGACGTCCTTCTTTGTTGTTAGGAGTGAAAAAGAGGGCCACACACTAACCTTCTAGCTTGACTGATAACCCACACCCATACCGATTACATCAGCCCCTTAAATCATCTAACCCCACCCAAGGCCCCATGGTACCACCCCCTCTCTAAGGAGACTGGCTTGCTGCCATTCCACATGATCCCTCCCAGTATCCCGCCCTTTATCTAGCTAGGCCCAGAGCTCTCTGTCTCTCTCTTGCACTGACTTCACCACTTGGAAACTGAAGAGATTTAGTATCTGAACAGAACAACCCTCACTCCTCCACTCAGGAAAAAGCTTGACAGTGAGGACCCCAGAAGGAAACACCACAAAACCATGCTCTGAGAGCGAGAACATTCTCCCTACCACTGCAGCTACCCCACAGCAATCAGGTATATGTACTTTAGCAACAAGGCCTGCATTTAACACAATTTCTGAAAATTTTCTGAGGTCTCAAACTTTATGTTTATTTTTCCTGCTACTTGTGCACATCCATAAGCTCTGCAAAAATGAACATTGTGACTTGCTTTCACTGTGAGCTATTTCTCTGGATGCATGTACTGTTCAAAAAATGGGAGTCACCTAGCTTAGCTCTAAGTGACAATCTCCCCTAAATATAAAAAGGTCAGCCATCATCAGGAAGAATGGGACCTGGTCATATTAATCATGTATCTGTAAGGGGACCTGGTCACATTAATCATATATATGTAAGGGGGACCTGGTCACATTAATCATGTATCTGTAAGGGGGACTGGTCACCTTAATCATGTATATGTAAGGGGGACCTGGTCACATTAATCATGTATCTGTAAGGGGGACTGGTCACCTTAATCATGTGTATGTAAGGGGGACCTGGTCATATTAATCATGTATCTGTAAGGGGGACTGGTCATTTTAATCATTAAGGGGGACCTGGTCATATTAATCATGTATCTGTAAGGGTGACTGGTCACCTTAATCATGTGTATGCAAGGGGGACCTGGTCATATTAATCATGTATCTGTAAGGGGGCTGGTCACCTTAATCATGTGTATGTAAGGGGTATTGGTCAAATGAATGTCTATGTAAGGGGACGCGGTCACATTAATGATATCTATGTTATGGGGACTGGTCACCTTAATCATGTATATGTAAGGGGGACTGGTCATGTTAATCATGTATATGTAAGGGGGACTGGTCATGTTAATCATGTATATGTAAGGGGGACTGGTCACCTTAATCATGTGTCTGTAAGGGGGACTGGTCACCTTAATCATGTGTATGTAAGGGGGACTGGTCACCTTAATCATGTGTATGTAAGGGGGACTGGTCACATTAATCATGTGTATGTAAGGGGGACTGGTCACATTAATCATGTGTATGTTAGGGGACTTGGTCACACTAATCACGTATATGTATGGGAACCCGGTCACATTAATCATACATATGTAAGGGGACCCGGTCACATTAATCATGTATATGTAAGGGGGACCTGGTCACATGAGACATGTATATGTAAGGGTGACTGGTCACCTTAATCGTGTATATGTAAGGGTGACTGGTCACCTTAATCATGTGTCTGTAAGGGGACTGGTCACATTAATCATGTGTATGTAAGGGGACTGGTCACACTAACCAATTATAGGTAAGGGGACCTGGTCACATTAATCATGTGTATGTAAGGGGGACTGGTCACATTAATCATGTATATGTTAAGAGGGACTGGTCACATTAGTCATGTATATGTAACGGGACGTGGTCACATTAATCGTGTATATGTAAGGGGACCTGGTTACATTAATCATGTATATGTAAGGGGACCTGGTTACATTAATCATGTATATGTAAGGGGACCTGGTCACATTAATCATGTATATGTAAAGGGACTGGTCACATTAACCAATTATATGTAAGGGGACCTGGTCATATTAATCATGTGTATGTAAGGGGACCTGGTCACATTAATCATGTGTATGTAAGGGGACCTGGTCACATTAATCATGTGTATGTAAGGGGGACTGGTCACATTAATCATGTATATGTACATGTAAGGGGGACTGGTCATATTAATCATGTATATGTAAGAGGGACTGGTCACATTAGTCATGTATACATAAGGGGACGTGGTCACATTAGTGAATATGTAAGGGGACCTGGTCACATTAATCATGTATATATAAGGGGGACCGGTCACATTAATCATGTGTATGTAAGGGGGACCGGTCACATTAAACATGTGTATGTAAGGGGGGCTGGTCACATTAAACATGTGTATGTAAGGGGGGCTGGTCACATTAATCATGTGTATGTAAGGGGGGACTGGTCACATTAATCATGTATATGTAAGGAGGACCGGTCACATTAATCATGTATAAGTAAGAGGACTGGTTACATTAATCATGTAGGGGGACTGGTCACATTAATCATGTGTATGGAAGGGGACATGGTCAAATTAATCATGTATATGTAGGGGGACTGGTCACATTAATCATGTGTATGGAAGGGGGACTGGTCACATTAATCATGTGTATGTAAGGGGGGCTGGTCACCTTAATCATGTGTATGTAAGGGGGGGCTGGTCACATTAATCATGTGTATGTAAGGGGACTGGTCACATTAATCATGTATATGTAAGGGGGACTGGTCACATTAATCATGTGTATGTAAGGGGGGGCTGGTCACATTAATCATGTGTATGTAAGAAGGACTGGTCACATTCATCATATATATGTAAGGGGGACTGGTCACATTAATCATGTGTATGTAAGGGGGGGCTGGTCACATTAATCATGTGTATGTAAGGGGACGTGGTCACATTAATCATGTGTATGTAAGAAGGACTGGTCACATTCATCATATATATGTAAGGGGGACTGGTCACATTAATCATGTGTATATAAGGGGACGTGGTCAAATTAATCATGTGTATGTAATGGGGACCCAGTCACATTAATCATGTGTATGTAAGGGAGACTGGTCACATTTATCATATATATGGAAGGGGACATGGTGACATTAATTATGTGTATGTAAGGGGGACTGGTCACATTAATCATGTGTATTTAAGGGAACATGGTCACATTAATCATGTATATGTAAGGGGATCGGTCACATTAATCATGTGTACTTAAGGGGGACTGGTCACATTAATAATGTATATGTAAGGGGGACTGGTCACATTAATTATGTATGTGTAAGGGGGACTGGTCCCATTAATCATGTACATGTAAGGGGACGTGGTCACATTAATGTGTATGTAAGGGTGACCGGTCACATTAATCATGTCTATGTAAGGGGGACCTGGTCACATTAATCATGTCTATGTAAGAGGACCCGGTCACATTAATCATATCTATGTAAGGGGACATGGTCAAATTAATCATGTATATGTAAGGGGGAGCAGTCACATTAATAATGTATATGTAAGGGGGACCGGTCACATTAATCATGTATGTGTAAGGGGATCGGTCACATTAATCATGTATATGTAAGGGGGAGCAGTCACATTAATCATGTATATGTAAGGGGACGTGGTCACATTAATCATGTATGTGTAAGGGGGACTTTTCACATTAATTATGTATATGTAAGGGGACGTGGTCACATTAATCATGTATATGTAAGGGGGACTGGTCACATTAATTATGTATATGTAAGGGGACGTGGTCACATTAATGTGTATGTAAGGGTGACCGGTCACATTAATCATGTCTATGTAAGGGGGACCTGGTCACATTAATCATGTCTATGTAAGAGGACCCGGTCACATTAATCATATCTATGTAAGGGGACATGGTCAAATTAATCATGTATATGTAAGGGGGAGCAGTCACATTAATAATGTATATGTAAGGGGACGTGGTCACATTAATCATGTATATGTAAGGGGGACTGGTCACATTAATCATGTACATGTAAGGGGACGTGGTCACATTAATGTGTATGTAAGGGTGACCGGTCACATTAATCATGTCTATGTAAGGGGGACCTGGTCACATTAATCATGTCTATGTAAGAGGACCCGGTCACATTAATCATATCTATGTAAGGGGACATGGTCAAATTAATCATGTATATGTAAGGGGGAGCAGTCACATTAATAATGTATATGTAAGGGGACGTGGTCACATTAATCATGTATGTGTAAGGGGGACTGGTCACCTTAATCATGATTTGGGGTGGCAGGTTGGCATGATGGTTAAGGTGTTTACCTTACATACACAAGGTGCAGGGTTCGATTCTCACATGGGATAATTGGCTAGGCTTAAAATGACCCACAAGGGCAGTTAGCCTAGTACTGATCTATGAACCTATGTATATGTAAGGGAGCCTGGTCACATTAATCAGGTATATGTAAGGGGATGTGGTCACATTATACGTAAGGGGACCTGGTCACATTAATCATGTGTATGTAAGGGGGACCTGGTCACATTAATCATATGTATGTAAGGGGGATTGGTCACATTAATCATATGTATGTAAGGGGGACCTGGTCACATTAATCGTGTGTATGTATGGGGAACTGGTCACATTAATCATGTATATGTAAGGGGACCTGGTCACATTAATCATGTATATGTAAAGGGAGCCGGTCATATTAATCATGTATATGTAATGGGATCGGTCACATTAATCGTGTATATGTAAGTGTACGTGGTCACATTAACCATGTATACGTAAGGGGATTGGTCACATTAATCATGTATATGTAAGGGGAATGGTCACATTAATCACGTATATGTAAGGGGGACTGGTCACATTAATCATGTCTATGTAAGGGGGACCTGGTCACATTAATCATATATATGCAAGGGGGACTGGTCACATTAATCATGTATATGTAAGGGGATCGGTCACATTAATCATGTATATGTAAGGGGGACTGGTCACATTAATTATGTATTTGTAAGGGGACCTGGTCCCATTAATCATGTACATGTAAGGGGACGTGGTCACATTAATGTGTATGTAAGGGTGACCGGTCACATTAATCATGTCTATGTAAGAGGACCCGGTCACATTAATCATATCTATGTAAGGGGACATGGTCAAATTAATCATGTATATGTAAGGGGGAGCAGTCACATTAATAATGTATATGTAAGGGGACGTGGTCACATTAATCATGTATGTGTAAGGGGATCGGTCACATTAATCATGTCTATGTAAGAGGACCCGGTCACATTAATCATATCTATGTAAGGGGACATGGTCAAATTAATCATGTATATGTAAGGGGGAGCAGTCACATTAATAATGTATATGTAAGGGGACGTGGTCACATTAATCATGTATGTGTAAGGGGGACTGGTCACATTAATCATGTATATGTAAGGGGATCGGTCACATTAATCATGTGTACGTAAGGGGAACTGGTCACATTAATAATGTATATATAAGGGGGACTGGTCACATTAATCATGTCTATGTAAGAGGACCCGGTCACATTAATCATATCTATGTAAGGGGACATGGTCAAATTAATCATGTATATGTAAGGGGGAGCAGTCACATTAATCATGTATATGTAAGGGGACGTGGTCACATTAATCATGTATGTGTAAGGGGGACTGGTCACCTTAATCATGATTTGGGGTGGCAGGTTGGCATGATGGTTAAGGTGTTTACCTTACATACACAAGGTGCAGGGTTCGATTCTCACATGGGATAATTGGTTAGGCTTAAAATGACCCACACGGGCAGTTAGCCTAGTACTGATCTATGAACCTATGTATATGTAAGGGGGCCTGGTCACATTAATCAGGTATATGTAAGGGGATGTGGTCACATTATACGTAAGGGGACCTGGTCACATTAATCATGTGTATGTAAGGGGGACCTGGTCACATTAATCATATGTATGTAAGGGGGATTGGTCACATTAATCATATGTATGTAAGGGGGATTGGTCACATTAATCATATGTATGTAAGGGGGACCTGGTCACATTAATCGTGTGTATGTATGGGGAACTGGTCACATTAATCATGTATATGTAAGGGGACATGGTCACATTAATCATGTATATGTAAAGGGAGCCGGTCATATTAATCATGTATATGTAATGGGATCGGTCACATTAATCGTGTATATGTAAGTGTACGTGGTCACATTAACCATGTATACGTAAGGGGAATGGTCACATTAATCATGTATATGTAAGGGGGACTGGTCACATTAATCATGTGTATGTAAGGGGGACAGCAGATGCTTTGCTATCCCAATCTGCACTCTCATAAACAGATCAATTATTGAACACTATGTGCCCAAACTCTGGAAAATATCCTATGTTACACCCATACATAAAGGCGGGACCTCCACTGAACTTAACTACAGACCCATTGCTTTACTCTTCCCCCTGGCCAAAATCCTAGAAAAATGCATCCATACCCAGGTGCTAAAATATCTCCTAGACAGCAACATCCCGTCACCTACTCAACATGGTTTCAGACCTGCCCATAGTACCACTACAGTCCTCCTTTGCTTCACAGACACAGTAAACAGTCTCAGAAACGAAGGCCTGCAGGTGTCAATTCTTTTTGGATATGTCCAAAGCATTTGACACAGTCTCACACCAAATCCTGCTAAACAAACTAAACCAATATCACCTATCAAATTCCACTTTTACCTGGTTCCAAAACTACTTAACTGACAGGTACCATGCTGTGAAATGGGAAAATTCTCTCTCTCCTTATCTGCCCATAACTGTAGGAGTCCCACAGGGTTCTATCTTAGGACCACTACTATTCACAATCTTTACAAATGACCTCCTTAACTCCACACAGCATGCATCTATCATTGAGTATGCAGATGGTACTACCGTAATCTGTGCTGCACAAAACATTCTCATTCTTCTGCAAACAACTCAACTAGCATTCTCTGACGTTGAAAACTACCTTACCAAAGCCCAACTTATCCTCAATCCAAAGAAAACTCAGCTTATGATTATAACCAGTTTTAACAAAAACACTGATAACAGTCAATTCACTATCTACTCCCCAAATGCTACTCCAATCGCTCCAGTGGCACAGGCTAAACTATTGGGAATAACCATAGACTCCCACCTAAAATGTGATAGTCATCTCAACTTAACTATTAAAAAAGTACATGTCAAACTGGGATCACTCTACCTTATCAAACCATTTCTTACCGACAACACACGATCAGCCATTGCTCACACCAAACTTCTATTCACCCTATTCTATGCATCTCCCAATCTGACTAATCTCAACAAAACTGAACTAAGCAAAATGGAAGCCTGCTATAACAGAATTGCCCGCTTTGCTGCAAATTGCTCATATAGAACTCATCACTGTACTGTTTTGAGACAGCTCTACAGGCTTGAACTGCCCAACCTCCTAACCTACAATCAGCTCTGCCTCTGTCATTCGATCTATTACCTCCCCAATAAGTGTCCTGCCCTCAAAAATCTAGTACAACATCACTCAGCCAAAAGGCCTCTTAGATCATCAAGCAAACTACTACTAGAAGTCACCAACAGCTACAATAGCTTTGAAGATGCACTACATAGTATTTCAGAGGCTAAAAAATGGAACTCTGTCCCTACTAGCATTCAAAACACATCATCCAAAGCCTCCTTTAAAGACCTCATCAGGCAACATCTCAAGCAAAGTTGGCAGTGCCATGGCTGCTCCACAGGCTAGTGAAAGCGGATAAGGTACACATACTAAACCTAAAGTACTTGATAATAGTTTTCACTCTTACTCTCAACCATTGGCTAATGTACTATGTACTGTACCTATGTACTATGTATGTATTCTACCTATGTTCCAAATTTCAGCTGTACACCACAAATCTATTAATTACCTTTATTTTTAAATTAATATTTTCTTGTTTGTTCTCTCCACTGTAACTGCTGATTTGCTGCATACCACTGTAAAAACATATCTATTGTAATTTGTGTGTATACTGATTTTTATTTATTTATTTATTTGCAGTTGGTTTACCAGGCTAGTCCATTGGGCCAAAAGGAACCCGTTTTCAATGGAGTCCTGGGGAGAAAAGCTCTAAATACAAGAAAAGATTACAGTCATGGTTTTAGGTTACAAAAAGTACAATTACTACAGAGTACAAAAACAGTTGCATTTAGAAAGAACATTCTGTTATGGAGTAAATAACAAAGGCTTTACATTTTAGAGAACATTGTATTTTAAGGTAATTTTAGAAATGAGAATTACATGTTATAGTATCTGAGTAGCTCATTACTCATGGGGTAGTATAAGCTAGTGCAGAGTACAACTTAGAGAATGAAGTGTAGCAGATGTTGTTCATGTCTAAATATCTAAATGTATCTGTAATTTTTCTATGTGGATTTTTTCTCCCCAGGCCTCTGCTGAAAAAGGGCCTTTTTGTCTCAAACACCCCCGGTTAACAAATGTAAAATAAATAAATAAAACAAATAATCATGTATATGTAAGGGGGACCAGTCACATTAATCATGTATATGTAAGGGGGACTGGTAACATTAATCATGTATATGTAAGGGGACCTGGTCACATTAATCATGTATATGTAAGGGGACCTGGTCACATTAATCATATATATGTAAGGGGGACTTGGTCACCTTAATCATATATATGAGTTGTTTACAAGCAGGCACTGTAAACCCTTTTGCTATACAAAAGATATTTTAGGAGATATGAGCCCAGTAAAAGTGGGCACAGCCTCTCATATTCCATGTGATACAAGCGTCGATAAAGACAAGTCAGAGTGAAAAAAGCTCTGTAATAAAGCTTTCATAATTAGCTCCAAGCAATATGAGCCCCACAAAGGAAGACACAGCTTTTATAATATATGTGTTATAAAATACGCTAAAAAAAGTCTGGTGACAGCCTCATACAAGGAGGCATTTTCAAATGATCAAAGTGTAAACCACTCTACTGGATGCATCTGATGAAGCTTAGGGGAAAAGTCTTTTCTTAATTACAGTTCTATAGTTGTAGCTTACTGTGTGTTGTCATGTTTTGTTTGTTAAAAATAAAAATATTTTAACTAAGAATGAAGTTCCACAGGCTGCTGAGCTGGTAAACCCTTTTGGGTCTTTCAGTAATATTCAAATAATGTACTAAGCTCTAAGCTTTGGGATTGGATCGATCCTTATTTTTCCATCTCCAAGATTTCCCCCAGTCAGATCCCCTGGACCCTCCCACCATCGTCTGTAACGGTCTTTAAATAACTGACTTGTTGAATGTAATGTATTAGAACAACAACACTTGCCCATCTACCTACTTAACTGATTAAACTACTGGAAACTTCAACAAGGCATCTTTATTCCCACAGGGACAGTATCTGAAAGAGTCTCCTAGATCTGCAAGAATTTCATTTTTCCCAAATTGTACAATGTTACATTCACAATCAAGACACCAACAGTATACCCATGTTAGCCCCCTTAGAGGATCCAAGTGTCTTCAGGGAGTTGGCAATGACTCCAAACTTGCAATCATTCATGAACTTCATCAGCCAGAGGCTTTAATGTCAAATTTGACATCAGAGAAATAGAAGCCATATAAAACAGGGTCCAAAACAAAGTCCCAGGGGTATAAGACTGTCGACAAGTCTATTGGAAGATAGTGTGTCTCTGACTCTGACAGTGTGATATTTGTCAGTGAAGCAGTTAGCAGTCTGATGGATTACATAAGGATTTATATTCAGTTTGGCCAGTTTGCTGATGATGCCAGAGTAGCATACCTGTTCCTCACCTTAGAAAAGCCCTTTTCAGATCACTACCAATACACAAAGACTGGCTCAGACACTGAAACACACATCAACAAACGTACAATACTAAACGTTATCATCTTAATTAACCCTTACTCAAACCAAACCCACAAACAGTTGCATAAACAGTTACCTGTGTCTGCATTATGAAAGGTCTGCTTCCATACATAACAGCCAATAGGTTTTTATTCCAGATGAAGAAGTTTTTTGAAGATGTGTAGTCTGAAGCCCAGCCTGTCTTTGAATGGGAAAATGGCTTTTTCTATAGAGTTGTGTCTACACATTGCATCTTCTTTTCAGAAAATTGTCATAGATTCTACTTTTCCCAGTTTTACATAGTGTCTGGGTACCACATCAACATTAGTCACAGGATGACTAGCTCAAAATGTCAGTATTTGTTGGGATTTTAATATATTTAGGAAATTATCTTTATTTACAAGCTAGTAAATGACTGGCACTGAGGGGCATGGTGTTTACTGACAAGAAGTCGGGAAGGCTTTCAATACGATTCCTCAAGGTCAGAGCTCAGCATCCCTGTGCTCTGTGTTTCTGAAGTACAGCCAAACAATCCACTTGTGCTGTACTGATCAGATCACTAAAAAGGCCACAGCATGCATGTCCACAGCTAGTGGGGACTGGCTTTACTGGGCTGTACGCAATCATAAAAGACTTAAAATGTAAAACGTCAAGTGGATTTAGAAGCCGTGTAACAGAAACACTGTATGTCTTTACAGGATCACAACAGGAAAATAATTAAAGAGATATAATTTTTACCTTTTCCTTAAGTTTGGCTCATTGCAAACCTGTATGTACCAGATAGAAGTAATCACTACTAATTTTATTTTGTTTGCACCCCTGACTGCCCTCCTGGGGGCAGACATCCTGATGAGAGTTAGTTTTTTTCTAAAGAAAATCTTCCCCATAATACACCGCAAACTGGAAAATATGAAGGTCTCTCCAAACACCATTATATTGGGCGACTTCAACTACCCAAACATAGACTGGGAGCATTACTTTAGCTCCAACACCCTAGCCCAAAGGTTCTTAGAATTTATAAACTCAAATGCTATGGAACAACTTGTTACCACTCCCACAAGAGGGGAAAACATACTGGACCTGATCATCACCAACATGGGGACTCTATGCTCCAGACCAGAAGTGTATCCCTCACTAGTAAGATCAGACCATAAACTAATCTCACTGGACATTCACATCCCGACCCCACCCCCTGCCCAGATAAACACAGTGAAAAACTTCTCTAAAGCAAATTTCACACTCCTCAAAACCGAGGTGGAATCCTTCAAAGCCCCCGGGCCTGTGGAAAATACAGCCCAGACCACAGAATCCTTTATAAACGCATTCTATGAACACCTTCAGGAATGCATGGATCATGCAATCCCAAATAAAACCAAGACCCAATCCTCCAAAGGCAGACGTCCTGTGTGGTAGACCCCAGCCATAAACAAACTATGCAATAGAAGGAGGAAGCTACTAAATGATAGAGCAAAATCCCAAAAAGGGAAGGCATCACTGATCAGTATTAGCAAAAAACTACGGGCACTCATAAAATTGTCTAAGGCCAGCTTCGAGAGAAAAATTGCACAGGACACTACGGATAATCACAAGGCTTTCTTTAGTTATGTTAGGAACCTGGGTGGTAATTCCCAGATATGCTCAAAATTAGTCCAAAATGACAAAAAATACACTGAACCCACAGACATTGCCAACATCCTAGCTGACAGGTTCAGCACAAACTTCTCCCCCCCTCCCCACCAAAAGGGCAAATATCTATCCCAGCAGAGTGCTGGCCCCTGACATCTCAGATGCTCAGGTAAGAGCCGCCCTCTCCAAAGCAAAAAACACAGCATCAATGGGACAAGATGGTGTCCCAGGCTGCGTCCTACATGAACTCCAAGAAGAGCTAAACCCAAACATAAAACTACTCTTCAATCTCAGCCTTACTACAGGATATGTGCCCAAAGAGTGGCGTACAGCAACAGTGGTCCCTCTCCATAAAGGTGGTGCCTCAACGGATCCTGGAAACTATCGCCCCATAAGCCTGACTAGCTTGGTCTGCAAAGCTATGGAAAGGATCATCATGGACCTCATAAATAAAGATATTGGGGACCTACAGACACTGGATCCTACCCAGTTCGGCTTTGTTAAGGGCAGATCCTGCCTCTTAAACCTGGTTGATTTTTTGAAACAGTCACCAAGGCGATTGATGTGGGGAAGGTGGTCCACACAGCCTACCTGGACCTCGCAAAAGCCTTCGATACAATACCGCACTCGGGCATTATAGATAAGCTCACCAGCTTAAATATAAACCCCTATGTCACTAGATGGATTGCAAACTGGCTCAAGGACAGAACCCACATGGTTAGAATTGCTGGAGCCATGTCAGACTCCAAACCAGTTACAAGTGGTGTCCCACAAGGCTCAGTCCTGGGACCTCTCTTGTTCGGTATATATTTCTCGGAGGTACAGGCCAACACGGACGGACTGTGGCTGACCAAGTTCGCAGATGACTGCAAACTGGGCGCCATAATCGACTCTCCAGCTGACACAAGCATCCTCCAAAAGGGCCTCATAGAAACAGACAACTGGTGCCAGAGCTATGGCCTCAAGCTAAATGCCAAAAAGTGTACAGTCATCCCCTTTGGCAAAAACAAAGTGTCCACAAATTACCACATAGGTGGTAATCCATTAAGTACAGAAGAAGTAATTAGGGACCTGGGGACCCAAGTTGATAGCAATCTCTCATTTGACAACCACATGGCCAAAGTGGTTAGAAAAACATTTTATATAGCCCACCTAATCATGAAGGGATTCACATCTAGATCAGGGGAGGTCATCGTGCCTCTTTACTCATCCCTCATCAGGCCCATAATTGAGTACAATGCCCCTTTTGGGATGTACCTTACCAGACACCTGCAGCAACTGGAAATACACCAAAAGTACCTCACCAAGAGGATCAAAGGGCTCAAACAGATGCCATATGCTGCCCGGTTAAAGAAACTCCAGCTCTACTCAGTGGCATACCGCCTGTTCAGAGGCGATCTGTGCCTGACGTATAAAGCCATGTCCAACCCGGAATTAATGGACATGCTGCACCTCAGAAAATCCAAATCCCATTGAGCTACGCGCTCGAGAGACTTGAACCTCAGCACTGAAATAAATAGGACATGCTGGAGGGACAGATTCATAACCCAGAGGCTCCCTTCATTCTGGAATAAAATCCCTTATTCCCAGTCCAGGTTAGGCAGAGTCCCTCATTGACTCTCTTCAAGAGGAATCTTGATGAGTGGATGGGAGATCATAGGTTTACCCCGGGTATCACTTCTGTGTCACTGTTAGACAGAGGCACAGTATACTAACCTCGAAAAAGGGCATAGCAAAATAAATTTAAAATGGGTGGCGAAAGCCAAACACATTCTGGCTAGGCTTATAAATGCCCTAGGGCAGATAGCCTAGTATGAACCTATAAGTCCACTGTATCTGAGATTACAGTGCCCATAGCTGGACTGTCACATTGCTGTTCCATTCCCTTAGAATGGAATAACAGAGATGAGAAGCGACTTTTCAGAGCCCTCACTAAAAGTATAATTCACTGTCATGCAGTGCCTCTTACAAATTATTTTGCTGCTGATGTTACACATTCTGTGAAACAAGCTTCCAGAACTGCCTGCTCACTTGATAAGATATCAGACTTTTTTAGAAATTTAACTTTGATCTGCTTCAGTTCCTTGTAATGTCCCTCCTCCCATATTCTAATGTCACTCCTCCCATATTCTAATGTCACTCCTCCCATATTCCAACCCTCAGCTAGCAAGAGTATCACATTTCCTGCCCTGCAAGGTTCAGCTATTTAGTCAGCTTTGCATGACAATACACATCAAACAGATTTGCTTGCAGTCTGCCTGGTGTGTCATTAAAAGTGTTCCCTCATCTCTCTCCCTACTCCTATCATCTGAATAGCACTTTTATAGTAAATCAGGTTACAAAATGCTTTTAGCAATCCTTGACATAAAGGTGTTTAAAGGAAAACGCCATCTTAGAGCTCAAAAAATGTATTTTTTCATTGCATCTTTGTTTTTGAGCTATTTTAATGCCTCAAAATCACTCCAAGTGCTTCTTTTACAATTTTAATGTTTCTCTCAAAATGGCGGATGATGGGGCCTGCCTTGGTAACGTGATTTTATTTTCTTACTTTCCTTCTTTCTTCCCAGAATACATTTCAAGTCTTCTTTATATGACTCATGCCAGACATAAGGAAGTGGTGCTGTTTTCTCATGCCATTAAAATATAACGGCAGGACTGTGAAGCACTGTCATGTAAACACACCTTCTGTAAGAACTGCTTCTCTGTTTACCTGACTGAGCCTCATTTATCTGTCTGCCAGAGCTTGTTCTGTGCTATAAATACCTGTTAGCTACTTGCAGCAAAAGAAAGCAGATAAAAACAGTTTTTGTAAAGAGGAGTCTTTTGTAGTCCTAACAAACTTGATAAACCCTCCCCCATACCCTCATGATGAGGTGTGAAAACTCTCACTGCAGTAAATAATCCTTGCTCGAAGTAGTTGGAATCTCAACTTAGTCTGCTACTTCTCAATGCCTTCATAGGTTGGCACTAGGCTATCGTCTCTAGGCCTATACAAGCCTAGCCAAACAATTGCCTGGATATTTCTTCCCACAATATTTACTTTCCTGGACCCCTATCTGGCAGGGTGACTGACATGATCCCCGGGGTGAATTTTCTATCTCCCATCCAATCTTCAAGGTTCCTTTTGAAGAAGGCCAAGGAGGCACTCTGCTTGACATGTATGGGCAGTCTATTCCAGAGTATGGGGAGTCTCTGGGTCAGGAACCTATCCCTCCAGCATGTTTTGTTCATTACGATGACAAGGTTTAGATCCCTGGAGCGTGTGGCTCTGAGGGATTGGGATTTCTTTAAAGGAAAACTCCGGGCTCAACTTAAATTTAACTCAAACCGCAGTTTTTTTCTTTCCCTTTAAACTCATGTCACCGCACATCAATTAGCAGAACACAAACACAAGTTTATCAGTTCTACATGTCTCCCTTTCCGTAGCGTAGGGCAGGAAAGCCCATCCCCCATCCCTTGGTATCGCATTCCTTCAGGTCTAGTTGGTCTCTTCTTTCCTGACGTACCTTCGACACAAGCAAATCAGTAGTCTTCTCTTATCCTGATCCTCCCACACTGTAGCGTCACCATTATTTTGCCTGGCCCGCTTATCAGCTACTCTACACAGTGAAACTTGTTGTGGAACTGATTAGCCTCTAGTTTCAATCCGAGCAAAAACATCGTTGAAGCAAAGTCCGCTGAGCACACACATACATAATATACTGCATTTCTTTTGGTAAGTATCTGCGCAGAACTATAAACAGTTAGTTTTCTCCGCCGTTTGTTGTTTGCTGCTGGGTTATGATGTTGCTGCAAAAGTATTTTTAGTTATTTAAAGGTTTTGTCATTCACTTAGTTTACCCTCTTGCTGTGTGTGCATGTATGTGTTTGCAAAG